>NC_056690.1:57100552-57413052 GCF_018350215.1 Panthera leo | reverse complement strand
TTGTTGATAGTGCTGCTATAAACATTGGGGTGCATGTGCCCCTTGAAAACAGCACACCTGTATTGTTTGGATAAATACCTAGTAGTGCAATTGCTGGGTTGTAGGGTAGTTCTATTTTTAATTTTTTGAGGAACCTCCATACTGGTTTCCAGAGTGGCTGCACCAGTTTGCATTCCCACCTACAGTGCAAAAGAGATCCTCTTTCTCTGCATCCTCGCCAACATCTGTTGTTGCCTGAGTTGTTAATGTTAGCTATTCTGACAGGTGTAAGGTGGTATCTCAGTGTGGTTTTGATTTGTATTTCCCTGATGATGAGTGATGTTGAGGCTCTTTTCATGTGTCAGTTAGGCATCTGGATGTCTTCTTTGGAAAAGTGTCTATTTATGTCTTTTGCCCATTTCTTCACTGGATTGTTTTTTGGCTGTTGAGTTTGATAAGTTCTCTATAGATTGTGGATACTAACCTTTCATCTGATATGTTATTTGCAAATATTTTCTCCCATTCCTTAGGTTGCCTTTTAGTTTTGTTGTTTGTTTCCTTCACTGGCTGTGCAGAAGTTTTTATCTTGATAAGGTCCCAATAGTTACTTTTTGCTTTTGTTTCCCTTGCCTCTGGAGATGTGTTGAGTAAGAAGTTGCTGCAGCCAAGGTCAAAGAGGTTTCTGCCTGCTTCCTCCTCGAGGATTTTGATGGCTTCCTGTCTTACGTTTAGGTCCTTCATCCATTTTGAGTTTATTTTTGTGTATGGGGTAAGAAAGTGGTCCAGGCTCATTCTTCTGCATGTCGCTGTGAAGCCTGATGATGTTTTTCATAAGCATCACTCTGTTTAGTACTTGCCATGCTCTAAGATCTTTTTGGACTTTGTCAGTGGGACTGTTTGAAATGTATCCAGGCACATTAACGAAGTTTTCTGACTCTTTCCCAATGTCCTTTGTGTTTATACCTAGGACCTGAAGGCTATTTACGAGCAGACTCACAGGAGCCTTCCCACTTTGATTCTCAACAGCCAGCAATCTTGGAAGAAGAAGAGGTCATGATAGCTCATGCTCATCCGCAAGAAGTCTATAATGAATATGTACCCCGAGGGTGCAAGAATAAATGCCATTCGCATTTCCATGATACCCTCGGCCAATCAGACGATCTCATTCACCACCATCATGACTATCATCATATCCTCCACCACCACCACCACCAAAACCACCACCCCCACAGCCACAGTCAGCGCTACTCTCGGGAGGAGCTGAAAGACGCCGGCATCGCCACATTGGCCTGGATGGTGATAATGGGCGACGGCCTGCACAATTTCAGCGATGGCCTGGCAATTGGTATACATCTACATAGTTGCTTGTTGTTTGACTCTGAAAATGTCACATTAAACTACCAGTCCAATTTTAACAAAGAATAGGTTGATTTTGATAAGGCTATTAACTTCTAAGATTATCAAAATGTTATTTCTTCTGTAGCTACTTCGACAACGAAGTTCTCAATAAATATTAGGTAAGGTTAAGTGCTACAAGTGCCTAGCCCATTACCTAACTTGTAACTATCAACAGTTGTTTTAATTTGCAGTCTTAAGATCAAGATCTAATGTGTACAGAGCATGTGTTTTGTTTTTGTTTTTGTTTACATTTAAGTTCCCTTGTCTATAAAATAGTATTAAGGGAAGAGAATTTTCATCATCTTTTATACCAAAATCATCTTGGCATATCTGATAAGTTCAGTTACGAATCTCTATCCAAAAAACTAGTTTTTGCTGTTAAATTGTTGTATCACAATCAAGAGATAATAGAATACTTATGAGTTTTAGTAACTTGATGCTGGAAGGAGCAATGGAAATAATTACCGGTTAGGCAGCTGAGGCCTGGCAAAGCGAACCACCTGCCCCAGGAGGTAGTGCTGTTGTGCAGCCGGGCAGATGCGCCCAGGCCTTGGCCCCCTGGAAGCCTGGTGCTCTCCCTCCGGTATGTACTGTGCACAGCATGAGCAGCAAAGGAGGACGTGCAGGTGCTCAGTCACCCTGTATAAGCAGTCAGTTATATATGGTGTTAGCTTTTAAAATGGGGGGAGCCATTTGTCCTAGACTGTCCTTGGTAGACAATGAAAGAATGAATGTAAACAAGTCTAATTACATAGTGAATTCTTCTGAGGCCAGCGAAACATATTTGTACTCCTGACTGCTGTGTTTTCTTTTAAATCAGTTTATTTTTTACATAAATGTTTTATGTGGTTGCAGTTACTTCCCGGGTCTGTGGGAAGATCCTCTAATCACTCTGAGGCATAGTGGAACTTTCCCTTCTCTCTCGTACCTGCTTATGCTCCACTGGGAAATGTAAACCTAATGGAATGTAATCTAACATTACTTATAAAGGAGATACGGAGTGCAGCTGGGAAAGTTCTGTTTATTTACGACCAGAATATGGTTCACATCTTTTACCTTGTTTTGTAAGCTGGTAAGTTGTTTTTAAAAACACCCACAATATAATGTGGCCAAACTTTCTCTGATTTTTACCCAGGGGCTGCTTTTACTGAAGGTTTATCAAGTGGTTTAAGTACTTCTGTTGCTGTGTTTTGTCACGAGTTGCCACATGAATTAGGTAAGAGAACCACATAAATGGCATTTTCCAGGGTTATGAAGTATCCTAGTATTGCTGGGTTTTGCTATTGAGAGTTCCAGCAAACTTCTTTGTAACTTTCATGCCTTCTTAGAAGTCTGCTAACCTGTCTAGCTTTCTTTTCTTACTGAGTACAAGTTTGTTTCCAGCCAGAACTCTGACCCTATAAGTATAATTACACAATTGTCCATGTGGGGTTGCCAGAGAGAAACCTGGGTCTCCTCCCTTGTCCTCTTTCCCTACCACATATCTTCTTACACCAGCATGCTGGTGACATCAGTGATCATTATCTTCATACGTACAATATGAATAAGACCACAGGAATAAGAGTCATCTTCTGTTAACAGAGATAAGTTGGCAAAGAGACTTGTTACAGCTGAAGAAAAGGGAAGTTGATGAATTATGTTTTGAATATTTTTCTCTTCTGTCACCAGGACTTAAAACCTTCCCAGAGTTGTTCTGGATCCCAGTTCATGTCCTTGTTTTTCTTTTTACAGACACATATGTGCACACACCTGTGATGCCATTTTCACTTTTGCTCCTTGGCATGTGTTCTGCCATTCACAAGGCCTCCCATCTGCCTACTCAATGTTTATGATCCTCAACATCTGGTTTATGTTCCACATTCTAGATCCTTCATGCTTCATTAAGCCTCTCTCAGCTATTCCTATCTTAATTTGTCTCTTTTTCTCCTTTTATAACTAGAACATTAGACTCTTTAGCTCTTAATTATAAATTGCCTTTATCATATGCTAATCATTTCCTCTGTTCTCCACTCTCCTCTTCTTGATGGCCAGTTACAAGCTTGTTGAAGACAGTGCAAGACCACAAATAGTAGGTTTGTGGTATTTATCATTCATCGACAAAGTGAAAGCCATAACAAAAACCGGAAAAAAATAATTTAGGGGTCCTGGGTGGCCTAGTTGGTTGAGCATCTGACACTTGATTTCAGCTCAGGTCATGATCTCAGTTTGTGAATTTGAGCCCCACATCAGGCTCTGTGCTGATAGTGTGGAGCCTGCTTGGGATTCTCTCTCTTTCCCTCTCTGCCCTCTCTCTCTGTCTCTCAAAATAAATAAATAAATAAACAAGCAAACAAACAATCACAAACTTAAAAACCAAAATCTTAATTTATAGAGCTGTTAGGTGATTTACACTAACACTGTTATCCCTGGGTAATTCTCAAGTTTGCTGCCTTTTCTTTTCCCCTCAAAAAAATTAGAGAATTTTGTAAATTGGGAAATCTGTTGGGTTTGTGTCTTAAAAGTGATTTTTCATTACTTTGTCCCTTTTTGTTTTCTATGAAAGGTGACTTTGCTGTTTTACTAAAGGCTGGCATGACTGTTAAGCAGGCTGTTCTTTATAATGCTCTGTCAGCCATGCTGGCATATCTTGGAATGGCAACAGGAATCTTCATTGGTCATTATGCTGAAAATGTTTCTATGTGGATATTTGCACTTACTGCTGGCTTATTCATGTATGTTGCTCTGGTTGATATGGTAAGTTTTTAAGAAGTTTAATTATAGTGTTGATTAATGATAAAATAGAGAAAATGCTCAGTGAAACCTTATTTTTATAAAGGCTTTAGATTAAGGGGCATCTGGCTGGCTGAGTAGAGCATGTGACTCTTGATCTCAGGGTTGTGAGTTCAAGCCCCACATTGGGGATAGAGCTAACTTTTTAAATAAATAAATAATAAAAAGGCTTTATATTAAATGCAGTAGTGATAAGGGAGTCTATACTTTCGTAAGGTAACAGAAAATACAGGCTCTTTAGAGTTTATCCTTTTGGATTATTGATCACAAGCACATTTATCCTAATGTGTATCAGGATACACAGAAATATCTACCCCTTTCTGATGTGTCTTCTTGAAGGTAGAATCTCAGTAATCAGGTATTGAATTGTGTATAGATTTGTAGGAAACCCAGCACATGTCACATTTTGTTGGCATGCTGTGTATACTTGAAACTGTTCATAAGTTTCTTACTAATGGACAAAGGAGTTACTTTTTTTTTTTTGTCACCAAAATCCACACAATAGTCCCAGCTAATCTGATTGCCGAACTTCTATATAATGTAAGAGTTCCAGATCTCTGAACTTAGGTGAGCTATATGTCATGTTCAGTTCAGCTATACACAGTAACTGAAGCAGCATAATCAGTATAGCTCTTAATCTTATAGCGGAGCAAACTGGACCAATAAAGATTGTGGCTTGTTGAGCATACTGTGAATAATCATTATTAATTAAACTGCTGGGAGGGGTGCGTGGGTGGCTCAGTTGATTAAGTGTCTGACTCTTGATTTCGGCTCAGATCATGATCTCGTGGTTCGTGAGATCAAGCCCTACATTGGGTTCTGCGCTGACGGTGCACGCGCTCCGAATGCACGCACTCTCTCTCAAATGAACAAGCATAAAAAAAGATAAACTGCTGGGAAATGCTGTGTGGCAGTATTAGCTAGAGTCAACGTGTCCTGTTTTAAGATCCTGTTTTAAGGAGTTGACTCAGTATATCCAGCTACATATACAACTAATATTACCGTATACTATATACTATATACTGTTCTGTAATAAAAACAAATTTGTGGTTCTGAAAACTTAAATGTTGCCCTTTTTTTTTTTTTTTCTTTAAGGTACCTGAGATGCTGCACAATGATGCTAGTGACCATGGATGTAGCCGCTGGGGATATTTCTTTTTACAGAATGCTGGAATACTTCTGGGTTTTGGAATTATGTTGCTTATTTCCATATTTGAACATAAAATTGTGTTTCGTATAAATTTCTAATTAGGGTGTAAATTCTAGAGTAGCTTAAAAAATATAGCTGTCTGTAGTTTGAATAGGTCATAAGGAAATGAGAGTTCTTACGCTGTGATACGCAGACTTTACGGTTAGTGAATTTTGTGTGTTTTTTTTAATTGAATATTTCCATTTGTTGTGCTTTATAAGGTCAGTTTTGGTGGTAACATAAAGGTACGTTTTAATATTTAAGTTATTCTATTTTGGGAATATGAGCTGTATGTGCAATTTACCAGTTTTACCAGTTTATTGTATAAACAAGAGATTTGGCATGACATATTCTGTATATTTCAGGAAAAATGTCTTGAATCCTTTTTCTAGAACTAATCTAACACAGCAAGCCCCGTGCTGGATGTCAGGCCTCTGAAGAACTGCTGGTGTTGAGGAACAAGGACGCACACAAAGCCTAAGATACCAATAAAGCTTGTACTGAATTTAAGCTAAGAAATAAAAAGAAGAATCTGTAAGAATAAAGAAGACACAGATGTCTTACCCCAAAAAGTCACAAAACTAGTTATAAAAGAGCAGGAAAATTTTGAATTAAAAAAAAGCAGTATTAGTAGAGAGTACACATGCATAAACATTTTTGTCAGAGTAAAATAAACCACAGTGAGCACTTTTTACTAATTTAGTTGTACATTTAACTTTGTATAATAGAGAAGTCTAAGTATATTTAATGAGCCCAAGCATATATAGCTTAACCAAGAAATTGGAATCTTAAAATATTTGTATGGAGATATACCGGATGAGTACGAGTAAGTTCATGTATGGTCAGAAAACTTGGCTGTTGAGTGTTCTGGTTATCTGGTTTGCCAGATGTCAGTATATTAGAACTTTGAGATAGGTAAAGACCTGAAAACCATTCTGAGTGTAATTTGACTTCTTGGATTCAGAAAGTACTTTGGTATCTTTCAGTGCTTCAGTGTTGTCACTTTGAGCAATTATCATGTGTATATGTAGTACTTTAGACATACTAGGGCTGTCTGTGGCATTCTCTAGATGTTGCTTTTCTACAAAATAAATCCCCCATGTCGGCTTGGTATCAGATACCTGATTTTCTTTTCTCTCTTTTACCGTCGTAACCATTTGTAAGTATACAGTTCATTAAAGTATATTCACCCTGCTGTGCAGTGGGTCTCCAGAGCTTTTTCATCTTGCAGAACTGGATCTCTACACCCATTAAATAACAACTCATTTCTTCCTTTCGCAGCCCCTGGTAACCACCATTTTACTTTCATCTCTATGAATTTGAGATGTCTAATTTTAAGTACAATCCAGATTATAGTATACTTATCAACTCATTTATATTATTAGGTGGCCTTAACTCCGTTTGAAAATCTTTTCCACAAAGACAATGATCCACAATCTGTTCCAAGCTGCCCCTAGTTTTTCTTTTATAACAACCAGGGCCTTAAGCCCGAGAAGCATTGATACCCTACGTTCTAGAGAATCAGAAGAAAATTGGACAAAACCCAATGGCCTACTGAGAGTCAATTGGGCTATCATTTCTATTCCCCAAACCAAGTGACAGGGATGGATATGGGTAACCAGAGAATGACTTGGATTTAGGGTGCCTCAAAGCATGACATGAGGTGTCTCCTCTAGTTCAATGATTACTGTGCTTCAGACTTCTGCCCACAGACCTACCTTACTGCTACTACTAAATCACTGCAAGATGAGGAAGTTCTGGAAGAGCTGAAAATGTTCCTTGAGTTTGGGGAACACAGACTTCATAGACTCTGAAGGTGGAAGGTGTGCAGGACCAGCCCACAAAACAATGAACTGGAAATAATTCCTACTCCAGGTTAAACTCCTTAGTAGATATGTGGAAGATTTAAGTAGTTTCCATGGCTCCATATGGGGGAGAATGGAGATGAGAAGAAAATGTAGGGGGGCGCCTGGGTGGCTCAGTCGGTTGAGTGTCCAACTTGAGCCCAGGCAATGATCTCACGGTTTGTGAGTTTGAGCCTCACGCCGGGCTGTGTGCTGACAGCTCATAGAGCCTGCTTTGGATTCTGTCTCCCCTCTCTCTGCCTCTCCCATGCTCATGCTCTATCTCCCTCTGTCTCTCAATAATGAATAAATGTTAAAAAAAAAAAAAAATGTAGGCGCTGTAGAATATGAAACAAGCTGATCAGGCAGGGAGTGGGGGAAGGGTAGGGAAAACTTAAAAGACTGATAGAAAAAGGCACAAGTAATACCTTGAATGAAAAATGCATAGAGTAGATCATGTATACTTGAAAACTTTATGGATTAATTTTCTGGAAAATGGCCACTCAAGAAAAAAATAGAAAGTCAATTACTGTTAAAATAATCCTGTCAAAACTCCCGCCTTCCTCCTCCCAGACAAGGCATTGTTTGCTGTGAATTTTACCAAAACTTCAAGCAGCACATAAATCCCTAGGTTATTTATTTAAATAGCTTCTGGGATTAGAAAAAAAGAATGTTCACCATGTTAATTGAGGGTAGTGTAAGCTTGAAATAAAACCGTGCTGGGAAAGGCAGTCTACCTGGTACCCTAAGACTCCCTACATTCTTGCTAGCTAGGTCAAGAATGGAGGACCCTGACCACTCTTTGCTTGGGTCATTTCTCAGTGAACAACATTGAAGGATGAGGTCAGAGACAAAGATCAGGCTTGTATATGAGGTGAATTCCCCAGGTTCAGCTGCTACACAGATTTATACCATGTACAACATCCATTGGAGACCTTTCACTTTGCTACTGTAGGATTTGGGGTCAAGAAGTACCGATGCAAATGCTTGCTGTGCTGTGAGCAGTCAAATCCTTTGTGTCCCGGAAGTCTCATGTCTTCAGCCATTATCCCTGAAATATCTCAGGCTTGCTTGCAGCTCCTAAATTGGATAAAATCTCAGGCCCTCACAAAACTATAGGATTGTGTAGAGAAAGAAAAAAATGGATATAGGTACAAGAATCCTTTTTTTTTTATATGAAATTTATTGTCAAATTGGCTTCCATACAGCACCCAGCGCTCATCCCAACATGTGCCCTCCTCAATACCCATCGCCCACTCTCCTCTCCCTCCCACACCCCATCAACTCTCAGTTTGTTTTCAGTTTTTAAGAGTCTCTTATGTTTTGGCTCCCTCCCTCTCTAACCTTTTCTTTTTTTCCTTCCCCTCCCCCATGGTCTTCTGGTAAGTTTCTCAGGACCCACATAGGAGTGAAAATATATGGTATCTTTCTCTGTATGACTTATTTCACTTAGCATAACACTCTCCAGTTCCATCCATGTTGCTACAAAAGGCCATATTTCATTCTTTCTCATTGCCACGTAGTACTCCATTGTGTATATAAACCACAATTTCTTTATTCGTTCATCAGTTGATGGACATTTAGGCTCTTTCCATAATTTGGCTGTTGTTGAAAGTGCTGCTATAAACATTGGGGTACAAGGGCCCCTATGCATCAGCACTCCTGTATCCCTTGGGTAAATTTCTAGCAGTGCTATTGCTGGGTCATAGGGTAGATCTATTTTTTAATTTTTTGAGGAACCTCCACACGGTTTTCCAGAGCAGCTGCACCAGTTTGCATTCCCACCAACAGTGCAAGAGGGTTGCCGTTTCTCCACATCCTCTCAAGCATCTATAGTCTCCTGATTTGTTCATTTTAGCCACTCTGGTGTGAGATGGTATCTGAGTGTGGTTTTGATTTGTATTTCCCTGATAAGAGACATTGAGCATCTTTTCTGTGCCTGTTGGCCACCTGGATGTCTTCTTTAGAGAAGTGTCTATTCATGTTTTCTGTCCATTTCTTTACTGGATTATTTGTTTTTCAGGTGTGGAGTTTGGAGAGTTCTTTATAGATTTTGGATACTAGCCCTTTGTCCGATATGTCATTTGCAAATATCTTTTCCCATTCCGTTGGTTGCCTTTTAGTTTTGTTGATTGTTCCTTTGCAGTGCAGAAGATTTTTATCTTAATGAGGTCCCAATAGTTCATTTTTGCTTTTAATTCCCTTGCCTTTGGGGATGTGTCAAGTGAGAAATTGCTGCAGCTGAGGTCAGGGAGGTTTTTTTCCTGCTTTCTCCTCTAGGGTTTTGATGGTTTCCTGTCTCACATTCAGGTCCTTTATCCATTTTGAGTTTATTTTTGTGAATGGTGTAAGAAAGTGGTCTAGTTTCAATCTTATGCATGTTGCTGTCCAGTTCTCCCAGCACCATTTGTTAAAGAGACTGTCTTTTTTCCATTGGATATTCTTTCCTGCTTTGTCAAAGATTATGTTGGCCATACTTTTGTGGGTCCAATTCTGGAGTCTCTATTCCATTGGTCTATGTGTCTGTTTTTGTGCCAATACCATGCTGTCTTGATGATTACAGCTTTGTAGTAGAGGCTAAAGTCTAGGATTGTGATGCCTCCCGCTTTGGTCTTCTTCTTCAAAATTACTTTGGCTATTCAGGGTTTTTTGTGGTTCCATACAAATTTTAGGATTGCTTGTTCTAGCTTTGAGAGGAATGCTAGTGCAATTTTGATTGGGATTGCATTGAATGTATAAATAGTTTTGGGTAGTATTGACATTTTAACAATATTTATTCTTCCAATCCGTGAGCACAGAATGTTTTTCCATTTCTTTATATCTTCTTCAATTTCCTTCATAAGTTTTCTATAGTTTTCAGCATACAGATCTTTTACATCTTTGGTTAGGTTTATTCCTAGGTATTTTATGATTCTTGGTGCAATTGTGAATGGGATCAGTTTCTTTATTTGTCTTTCTGTTGCCTCATTATTAGTGTATAAGAATGCAACTGATTGCTGTACATTGATTTTGTATCCTGCAACTTTGCTGAATTCATGTACCAGTTCTAGCAGATTTTTGGTGGAGTCTGTCGGGTTTTCCATGTCTAATATCATGTCATCTGCAAAAAGCGAAAGCTTGACTTCATCTTTGCCAATTTTGATGCCTTTGATTTCCTTTTGTTGTCTGATTGCTGATGCTAGCACTTCCAGCACTATGTTAAACAACAGCGGTGAGAGTGGACATCCCTGTCATGTTCCTGATCTCAGGGGGAAAGCTCTCAGTTTTTCCCTATTGAGAATGATATTAGCTGTGGGTTTTTCATAGATGGCTTTTATAATGTTTAAGTACGTTCCTTCTATCCCGACTTTCTCAAGGGTTTTTATTACGAAAGGATGCTCAATTTTGTCAAATGCTTTTTCTGCATCGATTGACAGGATCATATGGTTCTTATCTTTTCTTTTATTAATGTGATGTATCACATTGATTTGTGAATGTTGGACCAGCCCTGCAGCCCAGGAATGAATCCCACTTGATCATGGTGAATAATTCTTTTTATATGCTGTTGAATTCGATTTGCTAGTATCTTATTGAGAATTTTTACATCCATATTCATCAGGGATATTGGCCTATAGTTCTCTTTTTTGCTGGATCTCTGTCTGGTTTAGGAATCAAAGTAATGCTGGCTTCATAGAATGAGTCTGGAAGTTTTCCTTCCCTTTCTATTTTTGGAACAGCTTGAGAAGGATAAGTATTAACTCTGCTTTAAATGTTTCATAGAATTCCCCCAGGAAAGCCATCTGGTCCTGGACTCCTATTTGTTGGGAGATTTTTGATAAGTGATTCAATTTCTTTGCTGGTTATGGGTCTGTTCAAGTTTTCTATTTCTTCCTGTTTGAGTTTTGGAAGTGTGTGGGTGTTTAGGAATTTGTCCATTTCTTCCAGGTTGTCCAGTTTGTTGGCATATAATCTTTCATAGTACTCCCTGTAATTGCTTGTATTTCTGAGGGATTGGTTGTAATAATTCCATTTTCATTCATGATTTTATCTATTTGGGTCATCTCCCTTTTCTTTTTGAGAAGCCTGGCTAGAGGTTTATCAATTTTGTTTATTTTTTCAAAAAAACATCTCTTGGTTTCATTTATCTGCTCTACAATGTTTTTAGATTCTATATTGTTTATTTCTGCTCTGATCTTTATTATTTCTCATCTTCTGCTGGGTTTGGGGTGTCTTTGCTGTTCTGCTTCTATTTCCTTTAGGTGTGCTGTTAGATTTTGTATTTGGGATTTTTCTTGTGTCTTGAGATAGGCCTGGATTGTAATGTATTTTCCTCTCAGGACTGCCTTCACTGCATCCTAAAGCGTTTAGATTGTTGTATTTTCATCTTCATTTGTTTCCATATATTTTTTAATTTCTTCTCTAATTGCCTGGTTGACCCACTCATTCTTTAGTAGGGAGTTCTTTAACCTCCATGCTTTTGAAGGTTTTACAGACTTTTTCCTGTGGTTGATTTCAAGTTTCATAGCATTGTGGTCTGAAAGTGTGCACGGTATGATGTCAATTCTTTTGTACTTATGAAGGGCTGTTTTGTGACCCAGTATGTGATCTATCTTGGAGAATGTTCCATGTGTACTGGAGAAGAAAGTATATTCTGTTGCTTTGAGATGCAGAGCTCTAAATATATCTGTCAAATCCATCTGATCCAATGTGTCATTCAGGGCCCTTGTTTCTTTATTGATCCTGTGTCTAGATGATCTGTCCATTGTTGTAAGTGGAATATTAAAGTCCCCTGCAATTACCACATTCTTATTGATAAGGTTGCTTATGTTTTTGATTGTTTTATATATTTGGGAGCTCCCGTATTCGGCACATAGACATTTATAATTGTTAGCTCTTCCTGATGAATAGACCCTGTAATTATTATATAATGCCTTCTTCATCTCTTGTTAAAGCCTTTACTTTAAAGTCTAGTTTGTCTGATATAAGTACAGGTACTCCAGCTTTCTTTTGACTTCCAGTAGCATGATAGATAGTTCTCCACCCCCTCACACTCAATCTGAAGGTGTCCTCAGGTCTAAAATGAGTCTCTTGTAGACAGCAAATAGATGGGTCTTGTTTTTTTATCCATTCTGATACCCTATGTCTTTTGGTTAGAGCATTTAGTCCATTTACATTCAGTGTTATTATAGGAAGATATGGGTTTAGAGTCATTAGGTACAAGAATCCTAAATAGCTCACTCTGTTTATAATATCATCAGGTAAGGTGATCCTAGGAATGTAGGCATTGTTCATCAGAAACCCTGTTGCTGTAATCTATGTTAAAGAGAGAAAAACACAATCGTAACTGGATCAGAAATTAAATAATTCAGGGGGCACCTGGGTGGCTCAGTCAGTTAAGCATCCAACTTGAGCTCAGGTCATGATCTCACGGTTCGTGAAGTCAAGCCTGACATCAGGCTCTGTGTTGACAGCCCAGAGCCTAGAACCTACTTCAGATTCTGTATTCTGTATTCTCCTGTATTCTCCCTCTCTCTGCCCCTCCCCTACTCGCATTCTCTCTCAAAAATAAACATTAAAACAATTTTTTTTAAAGTTTAATATTTCAGGATTAAAGGAAAACATTTTAGCATATTAAGAGTACAAGAAATGTTTTGGAATTCAGGAAGTCTTTTAAAAACTTGTCTCCTTTATATACTCTGGTTTCTCTTCAAATTGTATAAATCTTTCGCCTTTTTAAAAACTTAGCTCCTTTTTGGTGTCCCCATCCTATGAAGTCAAGGGCTTGAGAAAGAACAGGAGAGGGGTGCCTGGGTGGCTCAGTTCGTTAAGCATCTGACTTGATTTAGGCTTAGGTCATGATTTTAAGGTTCAGTTCGTAAGCCCCACGTCAGGCTGTCAGCACAGAGCCTGCTTGGGATTCTTTCCTCTCTCTCTTCCCCTACTCCCCCACTCGTGTGCACACACACATGCTCTCTCTCAAAATATTTTTGTAAAAACAAAAAAAAAAGGGGGAAGGGAACTGTGCAGAGAAGGAGGAACTAATGTAGACCAAAAAGAGAGAAACTACAAGTCCAAAAACATCAGAGCTTGAACTTCCCATTAAAGTATACAAAGTATAATGAGAAAGGAGGTAGCAGAGTACCACAATTTCATAGCTGTCATCATAAACACTATGTTACTGATAACTAGAAAGGATTTTTCCTTTAAAAAAATTCTGGTAAAATAAACATAATATTTACTATTTTAACCATTTTTAAAGGTACAGTTCAATAGCATCACCTATCTTCATGTGTTGTGCAACCATTACCACCATCCATCTCCAGAGCTTTTTCATCACCCTGTACTGCATCTCTGTAACTTTTAAACAGTAATTCTCCATTCTCCTCTCCAGCCCCTGGTAACCACTGTCCAACTTTTTTTTTTTTTTTTTGGTCTCTATGTATCTATTTACGTATACCATATAAGTGAAATCCTACAATTTGCCCTTTTGAGTCTAGCTTATTTCACTTAGTGTGTCTTCAAGTATCATCCCTGTTGTAGCACGCGCCAGAATTTCCTTCCTTTTTAAGGCTGAATATTACTTCATTATATGTATATACTGCATTTTGTTAGTCCATTTATCCATTGATGGACAGTTGAGTTGTTTCTACCTTTTAGCTATTGTAAATATGTTGCTAGGAACAGGGGTACAAATATCTTGTTTCCCTACTTTCAGTTCTTTGGGAGTATATAACCAGAAGTGGAATTGTATGGGAATTCTAGCTTTCATTTTCTGAGGAACTACCATACCATTTTCCACAGTGACTGCACAATTTTCACATTCCCGCTATCGGTGCACAAGGGTTCCAATTTCTCCACATCCTCACCAACATTTGTTTTCTGGTTTGTTTGTAGGTTAGTTTCTGGTAATAGCCATCCTACTGGATGAGAAGTGGTGTCTCATTGTGGATTTGATTTGCATTTCCCTAATGACTAACCGTAAGCATCTTCTCATGTGCTTGTTGGCCATTGCTGTATCTTTGGAGAATTGTCTGTTCAAGTTCTTCTCCTGTGTTTTAATTGGGCTGTTTGTTTCGTGCTCATGTTGACTTGTAGGAGTTCCTCACATATTCTGGATATTAACTCCTTATCAGATATGTAATTTCCAAATATTTTCCCCCACTCTAGGGGATTTTTACTCTGTTAAATTGTCCTACAGTGCACAAAAGTATTCAATTTTGATTAAGTCCAATTTGTTTATTTTTGTTGTTGTTGTCTGTACCTTTGATATCATATCTAAGAAACCAGTGCCAGATCCAATGTCACAAGGCTTTTCCTCTGTGCTTTCTTCTAAGAGTTTTATAGTTTTAGCTCTTACTTCTTTGATCCAATTTGAATTAGTTTTTATATATCATATTAGGTAAGGGCACAACTTCATTCTTTTGGGTGTGGATATCCAGTTTCCCTAGCACCATTTGTTGAAAAGACTGTCCTGTCTCTGTTGAATAGTCTTTACCTTTGTTGAGAATAATTTGACCATATATACAAAATCTCAATTCCATTCCACTGGTCTGTTTATCTGTCTTTATGCAGTGCCACACTGTTTTGCCTATTATAACTTTCTGGCTATTTGAATCTGTTACTGAAGTTTCTATTCTGTCTTGATTACTGAATTTTTTTAATTTTTAAAAATGTTTTAAACAGCACACAAGAGCAGGGAAGAGCAGAGGAGGAGAGAGAGGGAATCTCAAGGAGGCTCCACGCTTAGCACAGAGCCCAGTGCAGGGGCTTAATCCCATGACCCTAGGATCATGACCCAAGATGAAATCAAGAGTTGGACATTCAACCAACTGAGCAACCCAGACATCCCCTGAATTGTTTTTAAGTTTATATATTTAAGTAATCTCTACACCCCATGTGGGGCTCAAACACATGACCCTGAGATCACCAGTCATGTGCTCTTCTGACTGAGCCAACCAGGTGCCCCTAAATTTTCACAAGTTTGAAATCAAGTCTTGAAATCATGACATATCAAATTTTGTTTACTTTTTTCAAAAATGTTTAGGATAAAAAAAGTGTTTAGGATATTCTAGTCTTCATTTTCCAATAAAGATTTTAGAATCACTTTTTCAATGTCCAAAAATATTGTGCTTGGATTTTGACTAGGATCACGTTAAAACTATAGGTAAATTTGGGAAGAATTGACAAGTTAATAATATTGAGTCTTCTAATCAATGAACAACCATGTTTATCCATTTATTTAGGTCTTTAAAATCTTTTTTTCATTGATGTATAGTGTTTAGCATGCATAATCCTCCACACATTTTGTTAGATTTATACCTAAGTATTTCATGTTTTGGGTACCATTAATAAATCATTCTGGTTTTTATTTCAATTTCCAATTTATTTTCTAGTATACAGAAATAAAATTGATTTCTGTGTATTCACCTTATATCCTGCAACCTTGCTATACTCATTTATTCTGAGAGATTTTTAAAGATTTTTTTATTTTTCAGTAATCTCCACACTTAGCTACACCCAACATGGGGCTCAAACTCACAACCCTGAGATCAAGAGTCACATGCTACACTGACCAAGGCACCCACAGACCCCATTCTAAGATTTTTGTAGATAGTTTTTGATTGTCTATGTAGTAATGTCATCTATGAGAAGAGCTTATTATATGCCTCTCTTTCCAATTGTATGCTTTTTATTTCTTTTCCTTTATTACACTACATTATACTAGGACTTCCTGTATGATGTTGAATAGGAATGGTGCAAATGGACATCTTTGCTTTGTTCTGATCTTAGAGGGGCATTCAGTATTTCTCCATTAGATAAAGTGTTAGCTATAATTTTTTGTAGATGTCCTTTATTAAATTGAGGAAATTCTTTCTGCTTCTAGTTTGCTAAGAATTTTTATGAATGAATGTTGAATCTTGTCAAATGCTTTTTTGATAAAAAAAAAAAAAATTTTTTTAAAGGGGGGTGGGGCACCTAGGTGGCTCAGTCGGTTAGGCGTCCAACTTCAGCTCGGGTCATGATCTCCCGATTCGTGAGTTCAAGCCCCATATCAGTTCTGTGCTGTCAGCTCAGAGCCTGGAACCTGCCGTGGATTCTGTATCTCCCTCTATCTCTGATCTTCCCCCACTCACACTCTGTCTCTCTCAAAAATAAACATTAAAAAAAATTTTAATGCTTTTTTGGTATCAATTGATATGATAATGTAATTTTAATATGGTAGGTTAATTAATTTTTAAATGAACCAGCCTTGCATTCTTAAAATAAATCCCATTGTAGATGATATGTTATCTTTTTTGTGTATTGCTGAGTTCAGTGTGCAGATATTGAGTATTTTTATTCTGTATTTGTTCATGATGGATATTGGTCTGTAGTTTTCTTGCACTTTCCTTGTCTGGTGTCAGTGTTAGAATAATGCTGGCTGCATAAAATGAGTAGGAAAGTGTTTTCTCCTCTTTTATTTTCGGGAAGTGTTTGTGTAGAAATGGTATTGATATTTCTTCCTTAAAATATTTGTTAGAATTCACTCCTAAAACAATCTGACCCTGGAGTTTTTAATCTCTGTATTCAATTTATTTAATAGATAACAAGAATATTCAGATATTTCATCTTGAGTGAGTTTTGGTACTGTGTGTCTTTCAAGGGATTAATCCCTTTCATCTAAGTTGCAAATTTATAGGCACAGAGTTGTTCAAAGTATTCACTTATCCTCCTAATAACAGCAGTAAGTTAGTAGTGATACCATTGCTATTATTGATAACGTGTCTCTTTTCTTTTTTCTTGATCAGTCTGACTACAGGTTTATCAACCAATTTTTGTGATTTTCACAAAGAATACACTTTTTGGTTTCATTGATTGTCTCTATTGTTTATCTGTTTTCAATTGCATTAATTTTGGCACTTTTTAAAATAAGTTTTGGGTTTATTTTGTTGTTTCCTAATTTATTTAAGTGGAAGCTTAGATTATCGATTTGAAACACTTCTACTTATCTTCATTTAATATCATAAATTTATCTCTAAATACTGCCTTAGCTACAACCTACACATTTTAATATGTTGCATTTTCATTTTTAGTTCAAAATAAAGGGTCAAGGAAAACTATATTCACAAAAATTTGGCAACTTAGAGCAAATAAACCAATTCCTAAAAAACTACAAATAACCAAAATTCATCCAAGACGAATAAGCAACCTAAATAGTACCATAACTGTTAAAGAAATTGAATTTGTGGTTAAAACCTTCTGAAAACAAAACGAAACGAAAAACAAATAAACAAAAAAACCTTCTGAAAACAAATATTCCATGCTGAGATCATTTCAGTGGTGAATTCTCCCAAATATTTAAAAAAAGAATAATGCCAACAGTAAATGATCTCTCTTAGAAAATAGGAGGGAACACTTCCCAACTCATTTTATGAAGCCAACATTACTCTGATACTGAAACCAAGAAAACTACAAGAAAGAAATGATCATATCAATTGATGCAGAAAAGATATTTGACAAAGGTTAACAACCATTTATGATTAAGAAAAAACAATAAAATGATAGCTTACATCATACCTATTAGTCAAAGAATGAATGCTTTTCCCCTAAAATTGGATATTAGGCAAGGATGTCCACTGTCAGCACTCATTTTCAACATCTTGCTGGAACTCCTAACCAGTACAATAAGGCAAGAAAAAAATTAAAGTGCATATGAATTGGAAAATAAGAGATAAAAATTTTTCCTCGCCACAGATGACATAATTATCTACATAGAAAATTCCAAGAAATCTACAAAAATGTTTCCAAGAACTAATAAGCAGTTTCAGCAAGGTTACTGTATACAGTGTCAACAAACAAAAGTTAATCATATCTATTTTTGGCAATGAACAATTGGAAACAAATTTAAAAATAAAATTCCACTTACAATGGCTCCCCTCAAAATGCAACCCTAGTTACAAATCTTAACAAAATATGCTGAAAACTAGAAAATGCTTTAAAAAAAGAAAAAAAAAAAAAACTAAGAAACATACCATGTTCATAGATTGGAAAGCTGGACATAAAAGTAAGTCCATTTCAGTCAAAATTCCAGCAGGATCTTTTAAGGTAGACAAGCTGATTCCAAAATTTATATACAGGCCACCTGGATAGCTCAGTCGCTTTAAGCATCCAACTCTTGATTTGGGCTCAGGTCGTGATCTCGCGGTTCATGAGGGCATGCCCTGTGTCAGGCTCTGCACTGACAGAGCAGAGCCTGCTTAGGAGTCTCTATACACCCCTCCCCCACCTATGGGTGCGTGCTCTCTCTCTCTCTCAAAATAAATAAACATTAAAAAATAAAATGTCTATAGAAAGGCAAAGGAACTAGAATAACCAAAACAATTTTGAAGAGTAAAGTTGATGGAATCATACCATCTGACTTTATGACTTACTATAAGCCTACTATAATCAGTACTCTGGTATTGGCCAATGGATGAACACATAAATTAATGCAATAGAATAGAGGGTCCAGAAATAGACCCATACAAAGATGGCCACTTGCTATTTACAAAAGTGAGAAGACAGTTTAATGGAGAATAGTCTTTCCAACAAATTGAACATTTGGAGCAAAAATAAATATCTACCTAAACCTCACAGCTTGTACAAAAATTTATCTGAAATGGGTCATAGACATAAACCAATGAAACTTATAGAAGAAAATCTTCAATACCTGAGGTTAGGCAGTGTTCTTAGACATGACACCAAAGCACTAGATAGATAGATAGATAAATAGATGGATAGATAGATACACACATAGATAGATTTTTAAAAAACATAATTTGAACTTCATAAATATTGAAATATTTTGTGAGAATGCAAAAGAGAGACTGGGAGAAAAATATTTGCAAATCACATGTTCAAAAAGTTACTTGAATTTAGAGTGTGTAAGGAGCTCTCATAACACAAAGGGGGAAAAAAGCAAAAATTTTTAAAGTGGATAGAAGACTCAAACAGATATTTCACCAAAGAGGATGTATGGTGGCAAATAAGGGCATGAAAAGATGTTGAACATAAATAATCATTAGGAAAATACAAACTAAAACCATAAGTAAAAACCAGTGACAGATAAAATAGACCAATAATAGATAAAATCAATAAAACCAAAAGCTGTGTTTTTTTTTTTAATTTTTTATTTTAGAGAAAGTGAGTGTGAGTGGGGTGGGGGGGGACAGAGGGGTGGAGAGAGAGAGAGAGAGAGAGAGAGAGAGAGAGAGAGAGAGAGAATCTCAAGCAGGCTCCACACTCAGTACAGAGCCCAACTCAGGGCTCCATCCCATGACCCTGGGACCATGACCTGGACTGAAATCAAGAGTCAGGTGCTCAACCAACTGAGCCACCCAAGCGCCCAAAAGATCTTTCTTTGCAAAGATCAGTAAAATTGATAAGCTTCCTAGCCAAATTGATCAAGGAAAAAGATATGACAGAAATTCCCAATGCTATAAATTAAAGAAAAGATAGATCCTATGGAAGTCAAAAGGATAAGAAGATGTTATAAGCAAAATATGGCGATAAATTAGACAATTTACATAAAATAAGCAAATAGTATAGAGTAGTGGTTCTCTAATAGTCCAACAGTAATATGTCACATTGTTACTATTAGTTAAGAGCCTTTCTGCAAGCAACATGTTTCCAATGATGGTTAAAAATAATACAATCTGGAAGTAACTTACTTTTCAAAAAAAATTTATTTTTTTTTTAATGGTTTTTATTTATTTTTGAGACAGAGAGAGACAGAGCATGAACAGGGGAGGGTCAGAGAGAGGGAGACACAGAATCTGAAACAGGCTCCAGGCTCTGAGCTGTCAGCACAGAGCCCGAAGGGGGCTCGAACTCACAGACCGCGAGATCATAACCTGAGCCAAAGTCGGCCGCTTAATGGACTGAGCCACCCAGGCGCCCCTCAAAAAAATTTTTTTTAACGTTTTATTTACTTTTGAGAGAGACAGAGACAGAGTGTGAGCGGGGGAGGGGCAGAGAGAGAGGGAGACACAGAATCTGAAGCAGGCTCCAGGCTCTGAGCTGTCAGCCCCAATGTGGGGCTTGAACTCACGAATTGTGAGATCATGACCTGAGCTGAAGTCGGATGCCCAACCGACGGAGCGACCCAGGTGCCCCAGTAACTTACTTTTCAAAAATAAATTGGGAGTAGATTCATAGTCAATCCTATAACATTATGAAATTACATTTAGTAATTTATGTACATAGAGTACTGAGAAAGATTAAAAGCCATAGTCTATCTTACTCATGTCTCTGTTACTACTTGAGAGAGTGTCCCACACATGAAAATCCTCTATCACGAGTGGTAGCAAAAAAAGATGTTTGAATATCTCCCAACTATGGAAGTATCCTATACAAATTAGTAAATCATGTCAGGGGTAGAACAATGTTTTTGAAATGTTATTGGCTGTTTTGGACGAAGTTCTTACTGAGTTCTGAAACTAGTAGCATATTTCTAGTGGCAAGGCTTAAGAAATGCCAAGTGCTTATATCTAGAAAAAACTAGAAATACAACCATAAATGCTGTATACTAATTGAAAGAGTAATGCTAGCCTTTTAGAAATATTTCCTCCTCTGCAGTTTTCTGGAACAGTTTGTGTAGAATTTGTATTGTGTCTTTTTTATTTACAAAGCTTTTGTTTACCTTTGTTTATTTTTGAGAGACAGAGCACAAGCGGAGGAGGGGCAGAGAAAGAGGGAGACAGAGAATCCCAAGCAGGCCCCACACTGCCAGCACAGAGCCCAATGTGGGGCTCGAACTCAGGAAACCATGAGATGAAACCGCGAGATCATGACCTGAGCAGAAACCAAGAGTCAGATGCTTAACCAAATGAGCACGCCAAGCACGCCAAGAAAAATTATTTCTTATCAAAATATTCCCTTTAAAGATCCATAGAACACAACTTTTAAAAATGATTTTTAAGGGGGGCCTGGGTGGCTTGGTCAGTTGAGCATCCGATTTCAGCTCAGGTCATTATATCATGATTCATGAACTCAAGCTGCACACCAGGCTCTGTGCTGACAGCTCGGAGCCTGGACCTTGCTTCAGATTCCGTGTCTCCCTCTATCTCTGCCCCTCCCCCGCTTGCACTTTTTGTCCCTCTCTCTCTCTCTCTCTCTCTCTCTCTCTCTCTCACACACACACAAAAATAAATAAACATCAAAAAATTAAAAACAAAAAATGATTTTTAAAAACCATGATATCACTACTCACCTACTAGAATGGCCAAAATAAAAAGTATTAGCAGGACACCTGGCTGGCTGAGTTGACTCTTGATCACAGGGTCGTGAGTTCGAGCCCCACGTGTGGTATCAAGTTCACAATAAATAAATGAATAAATAAATAAATAGCAATTACTGGCAAGGATATAGCACAACTGGAACTTTCATACATTGCTGGTGGGTATGCAAAATGGTATGCGCCACTATGGAAAACCTTTTGGCAATTTCTTATGAAAGTAAACATGCACCCACATCATGACCCAGCAATCCCTCTCCTGTGTATTTACCCTAGAGTAATTGAAACACATTTTCACAAAAAGCTGCATAGCAGTTCTATTCATAACTGCAAGAAACTGGAAACCACCCAAATGTCCCTCAAGTGTTGAATGAATAGCCAACACTGGTGTATTTGTTCAATGCAATACTGCTCGGTAATGGAAAGAACGAACCATTGATACAGGCAACAACTTCCATGAATGTGAAAGGCATTACGCTAAGCAGAAAAAGACAGATACAGAAGGTTACCTATCGGATGTTGCCATTTACATAACATTCTGGAAAAAATAGTAAGATAGGGAGAATACATGAGTAGTTTCCCAAGGTTAGCGTTCAGAGGGAAGGTATGACCATGAAGTGGTAACACAAAGAGTTTTTTGAAGTGACAGACCATTCTGTATTCTGATTCTTGTGGCAGTTACACAAATCTATATTGTATTAGAATGAATAGAACCATACTGAAAATTTTTAAAGTAAATTGTCCTGTATGTTAAACTTTTTTGGTGGGGAGTGGGGGGCTGTGGAGAGGGTGGGCAGTGCCTGGGTGGCTCAGTCCTTTAAGCGTCTGACTCTTGATTTCAACTCAGGTCACGATCTCACTGTGAGATGAAGCCCGAGTCAGGCTCTATGCTGACACCAGAGCCTGCTTGGGACTCTGTCTCTCCCTCTCTCTCTCTCTCTCTCTCTGCCCTCCCCCGCTCTCTCTTTCTCTTTCTCAAAATAAATAAACTTAAAAAACAGAACAAAACACAACAGAACTTTTTAAAAAAAGATTTTATTTTTCAGTAATCTCTGCACTCAGTGTGGGGCTCAAGCCTACAATCCCAAAATCTAGATTCACACGCTCCACTGACTGAACCAGCCAGGTGCCTCAAACTTTTTTTTCCAAAACAAGGATGAGGTAGATTTTTGTCTCTTAAACTAGTTACGCAATTTAAAATATCAAGTTTTCGGGACACCTGAGGTTCAGTTAAGTGTCCAGCTCTTGGTTTGGGTTCAGGTCATGTTCTCGTGGTTTAAATGCAAAGTTCTATGATTCTATTACAACTAATTTAATGGTAAAACTTGTCAACTAGATTTGTAAAGTTGTTTCTGGGAGAAAATATCTTCATAGATTCCCTTTGTTGGCTTAAAAATTTGTTTTATACTTGGGGATGCCAATATTGGGAATATCTAGAATGTATTTAAAAATCAGTGCATTGAGGCCAATTTAATGGAACCAGTCTGCCGCCTTGTGGAATTTTACTGCAACTTAAATTGTACAAATTGAGAGGATGACTAGAATTTATAGATCATGCTCTCTGTGTTCAACTATTAGGTTTTTCTCCTGTGTTAAATTTAAAGAACCAGTTTTACTTAATGTATCTTTGCAAGATCTATGGGAAGATAAAATGCTGCTAATGGACACAAATATTTGAATAAACGTAAAGGTATTTCCTGTTCTTGGCTAGGAGGAAGTCACATATGACATGAATTGTGGGGTCACGGGCAAAGATTCAAATCGCTCTTCATTGTATAAAAAATGACATATTACAAAATTTCTCACTCATGAGAAAAAATACAACTCAAAAATTTCACTGTCTACAGTATGGATGAACCATGATGAGAACATTATGCGAAGTGAAATACACCAGACACAAAAGGACACATACCGTATTTGTGCTTTTTTATTGTATGATGTTACTGGGAAAAAAAAAAGCTCTCTGCTTCCACTTTATCATGGCTGAAGACACTTGGCA
The DNA here is from genome assembly GCF_018350215.1 of Panthera leo. Taxonomy (NCBI): domain Eukaryota; kingdom Metazoa; phylum Chordata; class Mammalia; order Carnivora; family Felidae; genus Panthera; species Panthera leo. Next base: position 57,389,641 of record NC_056690.1, on the reverse strand, counting down.
AATGGGAAGGGGTTATGAAGTAAAAATGATAGCGTTTATTAAAGTCTCTTGTAGGCTTATACATAATCCTCTCAATCTTTATGACAACGCTGCTGTGTAGACCTGATCAGTTACAAGTCGCAGATGAAGAAAATGAAGTTCGGTTAGATTCATTGGTTTGACGAAAGTCTCAATGCCACGTGATGCCACAGAAGAGGCTTAAATTCCCATTAGCCTCAAAAGCTGAAAAATTTGGGAGTTCAGGTTGGGCACCCTTGTCTTAAAAGAGATTTCCCCATCTGATGTCCAATGTCTTTTTTTCTCCATTTCCTCTGAAACATGTGATTCCATTATTAGAGATGAGGAACATACCCTGAGCTCTGTGGGGTTGGCTGGCTATGGATTTGTTTTTCTTCAGGTCAGTAGAAGTACACGGTGCCAGATAGGGAGGCATGAAGTCGCAAGACGATTGTCTGCCAGACAGGCTGAGCTTGCCATAAAATTCGAGGCTATAAACAAAGGAGAACCACCTTAGTATTTTAAGACTTATCTAGAACATATTCTAATAGCTTCAAACATTGCCAAACAAGCGTGTTCATAAATGTCAGACCAACATAATGATGGATCTGAAAACCATTCATTCAACAAATATTTATTGAGCTCCTACTATGACCAGATGCTGCTCTATGCAGTATTTTGTTATTTAGCAAAATAGATAAAAATTCCTGCCCTAGTATTTATTTTATTATTCTAGCAAGAATAGACAGACAAGAAGATAAATAAGCAACTTACGTAGTGTATTAGAAAGTGATATTTGGGGGCATCCGGCTGGCTTAGTTGGTGGAGCATGTGACTTGATCTTGGGGTCATGAGTGTGAGCCCCATGTGGGGCACTGAGCTTACTTTTTTTAAAAAAATGATATTTTACAAAGAAAGGGGGGGGTGGATAATGGAATAAAATATTCTCCTGAAAAGAAAAGTCCCAAGGAAGATAGTGCTAAACCTAATAGTCAACTCTCATCCTTATCTTGGTCTATTAGCAACATTTGACACTTGATCATTCCCTTTCAAATGCGTTCTTCGGGTTTCTAGGATTCCACATTGCTAGTTTCTTATCTCAGTGGCAATTCCTTTGGATAAGTTTAGCTTATTTCTTTGCCTTTCCCCAACGTCTAAATACTGGAGTGCCCTGAGTTCAATCCCTGACCTTCTCTGTTACCCTGCATTCCCAGCTGGCTGCCCTCATGCAGTCTCAGGACTTTAAATACTGTCCATCACCAAACTCAGATGTTATAACTCCAACCCAGATCTCTCTTCTGGATTCTGGGCTATTCGGTTGCCTGCCCAACATCTCCACTGGTAATTGCAAATGTTATGTGAATTCCTATTCTTTCCTCCTAAAAAACCTGCTGTCCCACTATCCTTCCTCAGTCAATGGTAACTACTTGCCTTCCAGTTGTAACTCTTCTCTCTTTCACTCCTACCCCCTACCAGTAAATCTGGCCTGTTCTACTTTCCAAATAGATCTAGAATCTGTCAGCTTTTCATCTCCTGTGTTTCTGACCTGGTCCAAAGCACCATCAACTCTCACTGGGTTATTACAAGTACCTGGTCTCCTCGCTTGATGCTACCCCTCACCTGGTGACTCCTCAACCTAGCAGCTAGAGTGTTGTTGTTGTTGTTTTTCATTACAATGTAAATGGGGAGCCTGGGTGTCTCAGTTGGTTGAGAGTCCAACTTCAGTTCAGGTCATGATCTCAAAGCTAGTGGGTTTGAGCCCCGCATCAGGCTGTGTGCTGACAGCTCAGAGCCTGGACCCTGCCCCAGATTCTGTCTCCCTCTCTCTCTGCCCCTCCCCTGCTCGTGCTCTGTCTCTGTCTCTCTCTCTCTCAAAATAAATAAACATTTAAAAACAGTAAAAAATTTTTTTTAATGCTTATTTATTTTTGAGACAGAGAGAGACAAAGCATGAACGGGGGAGGGTCAGAGAGAGAGGGAGACACAGAATCTGAAACAGGCTCCAGGCTCTGAGCTGTCAGCACAGAGCCTGATGCGGGGCTCGAACTCATGGACCACGAGATCATGACCTGAGCCAAAGTCTGATGTTCAACCGACTGAGCCACCCAGGTGCCCCTAAAAGCATTTTTTAAAAAAATAAAACAAAATGTAAATAAGATCACGTTACATTTCTGTTCAACACTTTCCCACAATTTTCCATCTCAGAGTAAAAGCTGAAGTCCCTGCAGTGGTCTGTAGGTGCTGTATGCTCGTTCTTCCCCGCCCCCGGACTTCATCTTACTCTCTGCCTCCTCTTACTCTCTGATCACCCCCCTCCAACCCTAGGACTTCTCCTTGCTATTTCTTGAGCCACAACAGGCACACTCCTGTCCTAGGGCCTTTGCTGTTGCCATTCCCTCTGCCGGGAACACTCTGAAATAGTTGCTTGACCCTTGCTCCCTGTCCTTCAGATCTCAAAATATCATCTTAGTAAGGCTTTCCCTGGCTAAGCAAGTTAAAAATTCTAACACAAGTTGTCGAGGATGCAGAGAAAGAGGATCTCTTCTGCACCCAAGATAGATAGATAGATAGATAGATAAATAAATAAATAAATAAATAAATAAATAAAATTCTAACATAAGCTACCTCCCCCCCTATTTACTTTTGCTCATGGCCCTTACTCCACCATGCCTTGTATTACACTTACATACATGGCTCATTATTTACCTCCAAGTAAGCTCTATGAGGGGCAGAGTTTTTTTTGTCTGTTTTATTCACTGCTGTATCCGCAGCACCCGGCTCATGTTAGGTGTTTCATATCTCAATGTCCTCCTGCCAAAGACCATGAGGAATACAACGGGTAGTTGATCAAGTTGGGTTTTTAGCTGTTGTAATGAGGGAGAATGTACACTAGAGGGAACCAGGGAGCGGCTCACTTAGAGGGCTTAAAGCATTCAGACTTTTTGGTAGGTAATTTGGGGTAGGTTTCAAGGAAGAGAGGCTTTTTTCTTGTTCAAGTAGGTATATGTTTGAATGATTTAATGAATAAATATAAGGGTGGTCTTCACATACCTGAAGGGCTGCCGTATGAACCTGACTGAAATCAAGTTCATTTTATAAGAATTCAGAGGGTGGAGTTGAGACAATGGATAAAGTAACAGAGTGAGCAAGCTTCCACTCACCCTAAGAATTTTAACAAAATGAGCCCCTCTGCAGGAAGATGAATCCCAATGACTTGACTTCTTGAGAGAAGCTGCAGGAATAGTGGACTAGGATATTGTAGAAGTAACTAAGGCTAGACCTAATAGCTTCAGATTTTTGTGAAGTTCCGTAAAGATCTACCAAAACTCACTTGGCCTCCCAGCTTTCTTCCTGTGAAGATCCCAGTAAGAATCAGACACTGGTGACGCTAAAATGAAGAAGAAACTGTCTATGTCATTAAGGATTTCACAGTCTAGAAGTGAAGACAGACATGAAACAAACATAGGCAGTGTAGTTCTTTTTTTTTTTTTTACAAGTGCCCTCCTCAGTGCCCCTCACCCACTTCCCTCCTCTTCAGCCCCACCCTAATTAACCCTCAGTTTGTTCTTTGTATTTAAGAGTCTTTTATGGTTTGCCTCCCTCTCTGTTTGAAACTGTTTTTTCCCTTCCCTTCCCCCGTGGTCTTCTGTTAAGTTTCTCCAGTTCCACGCATGGGTGAAAACGTATGATATCTGTCTTTCTCCAGTTCAATCCACGTTGTTGCTAGTGGAATAATTTCACTCTTTCTCAATGCCAAGTAGTATTCCATTGTATATATAAACCACATCTTCTTTATCCATTCATCAGTTGATGAACATTTGGACTCTTTCCATGATGTGGCTATTGTTGAAAGCGCTGCTATAAACATTGGGGTCCATGTGCCCCTATGAATCAGCACTCCTATAGCCTTTGGATAAATTCCTAGTAGTGCAATTGCTGGCTCATAGGGTAGTTTTATTTTTAATTTTTAGAGGAACGTCCACACTCTTCCAGAGTGGCAGCACCAGCTTGCCTTCCCACCAATTCTGTCATTATTTAAAGTATTTCTTCCAACATTCTCTTATATACTGTATCCACCTTCTTTTTCTTTTCCTTTTTGTTTTATTCTGCTGTTGTCATCAACATGAGAGTTCCTGTTACATTTTGGTTTCAATGCTGGTGCACAGGGAGGGGTGGCAAACTCAGATGTTAAAAGTGGAAATATTTGTGCCACAATCGGCAGTTAACAAAATGTATCACTATTTTCAGCCATAATTTTTTTTATTATTATTATTTACATCCAAGTTAGTTAGCATATAGTGCAACAGTGATTTCAGGAGTAGATTCCAGTGATTCATCCCCTATGTATAACACCCAGTGTTCATCCCAACAAGTGTCTCCCTTAGTGCCTCTTGCCTATTTAGTCCGTCCCCCCTCTCACAACCCCCTCCAGTAACCATCTGTTTGTTCTCCATATTTAAGAGTCTCTTATGCTTTGCCCCCCTCCCTGTTTTTGTATTATTTCTGCTTCTCTTCCCTTATGTTTCATCTGTTTTGTATCTTAAAGTCTTCATATGAGTGAAGTCATATGATATCTGTCTTTCTCTGACCAATTTCACTTAGCATAATACCCTCTAGTTCCATCCACATAGTTGCAAGTGGCAAGATTTCATTCCTTTTGATTGCCGAGTAATACTCCATTGTATATATATACCACATCTTCTTTATCCATTCATCCATCAATGGACGTTTGGGCTCTTTCCATACTTTGGCTATTGTTGATAGTGCTGCTATAATCATTGGGGTACATGTGCCCCTTCAAAACAGCATACCTGTATCCCTTGGATAAATACCTAGTAGTGCAATTTCCTGGGTCATAGGGTGGTTCTATTTTTAATTTTTTTAAACAATTTTTTTAACGTTTATTTATTATTGAGAGACAGAGAGACACAGAGCGTGTGCGGGGGGGCGTGGGGGCAGAGAGAGAGGAAGACAAGGAATCTGAGGCAGGCTCCAGGCTCCGAGCTGTCAGCACAGAGCCTGATGCAGGGCTCGAACTCACAAACCGTGAGATCGTGACCTGAGCCGAAGTCGGATGCTTAACCGACTGAGCCACCGAGGCGCCCCTTTAATTTTTTGATAGTCAGTGTTGTTCTTAAGGGTAGTTCTGAAGAAGTTGTTCTCACTGGGGGCAGTTTTGCCTCCCCATGGGACATTTGACAATTATCTGGAAACACTTTTGGTTGTCACAAAGGGGAGGGAGATGGTACTTGTATCTAGAAGTAGAAGCCATGGGTTGCCTACGTGGCTCAGTTGGTGGAACACAGAATCTGACGCAGGCTCCAGACTCCAAGCTGTCAGCACAGAGCCTGATGTGGGGCTTGAACTCATGAACCAAGAGATCATGACCTGAGCTGAAGTCAGATGCTTAACTGACTGAGCCACCCAGGTGCCCCAAGACATTATTTTAGAGGGAGCATCTAAAATATTTATTGATGAAATGATATAATGTCTACGATTTGCTGCAAAATAATTCAGTGTATGTATGGTGAGGGGAGGGTGTGAGAAAGGGTAGAAGTTTGGCCAGGGATTGATAATTGTTCTGAGTGTTGATGGGTACATGGAGGCTCATTAAATTTTTCTCTTAATTTTTGTATATTCCTGAAATTTTGTATAATAAAAATTCAAATCAAGTTTTTTCTTTTCTTATTGTGGTAAAATATACATTACATAAAATTTATCATTTTAAGGGGTGCCTGGGTGGCTCAGTTGGTTAAGCATTTAACTCTGTATCTCAGCTTAGGTCTTGATCTCACCATCTTGAGTTCAAGCCTTGCATTGAGCCCTGTACCACGTTGGGCATGAAGCCTACTTAAAAAAAATTTTTAGGGGCACTGGGGTGGCTCAATTGCTTAAGTGTCTGGCTCTTGATTTCAGCTAAGGTCACAAACTCACAGTTGGTGAGGCTGAGCCATCGGGCTCTGTGCTGACAGCATGGAGCCGGCTTGGGATTTTCTCTCTCCCTCTCTCTCTCTCTCTCTCTGCCTCTCCCCTGCTTATGTTCTCTCTCTCTCTCTCTCTTTCTCTCAAAATAAATAAATAAACATGAAAACAAATTTTTAATTTTTTTTTAATTAAAAAATTTCCATTTTAAGGGCACCTGGGTGGCTCAGTTGGCTAAGTGTCCAACTTCAGTACGGGTCATGGTCTTATGGTTTGTGGGTTCAAGCCCCACATTGGGCTAACTGCTGACAGCTCAGTGCCTGGAGTCTGCTTCTGATTCTGTGTCTTCATCTCTCTCTATACCCCTCCCCATCTCTCTCTATACCCCTCTCCTGCTCATTCTCTTTCTCTCTCTCTCTCTCTCAGAAATAAACATTAAAATTTTTTTTAATTCCATTTTAATCATTTTTTAGGGTATAATTCAGTGGCATTATGTATATTTACAATGTTGTACAACTATCACCACTATTTCCTGAAATTTTTAATCATCCCAAACATAAATTCTGTACCCATTATACAATAACTCCCCATTCCTTCCTCCCTCTAGCCCTTGGTCATTAATTTTTTAAAATTATTATTTATTTTATTTTTAAATTTTAATTTAATTTAATTTTTTATTTAATTTTTTAAAAAATTTACATCCAAATTAGTTAGCATATAATGCAAAAATGATTTCAGGAGTAGATTCTTTAGTGCCCCTTACCCATTTAGCCCATCCCCTCTCCCACACCCCTTCTAGTAACCCTCTGTTTGTTCTCCATATTTATGAGTCTCTTATACTTTGTCCCTCTCCCTGTTTTTATATTACTTTTGTTTCCCTTCCCTTATATCCATCTGTTTTGTCTCTTAAAGTCCTCATATGAGTGAAGTCATATGATATTTGTCTTTCTCTGACTGGCTAATTTCCCTTAGCATAATCCCCTCCAGTTCCATTCATGTAGTTGCAAATGGCAAGATTTCACATTCTTTTTGATTTCCAAGTAATAATCCATTGTGTATATATATATAGAGAGAGAGATAGATAGATATAGATATAGAGATATGTATATATATACATGTATATATATACATATATCTATATCTATATATATACACACACATATCTATATCTCTATATCTCTATATCTATAGATCTATAGATCTATAGATATAGAGATATAGAGATATAGATATAGATATAGATAGATATATATATCTATAGATATAGATATAGATAGATATAGATATAGATATAGATATAGATATAGATATAGATAGATAGATATATAGATATATACCACATCTTCTTTATCCATTCATCCATCGATGGACATTTGGGCTCTTTCCATACTTTGGCTATTGTTGATAGTGATGCTAGAAACACTGGGGCGCATGTGTCCCTTCGAAACAACACACCTGTATCCCTTGGATAAATACCTAGTAGTGCAATTGCTGGGTCATAGGGTAGTTCTATTTTCAATTTTTTGAGGAACCTCCATACTATTTTCCAGAGTGGCTGCACCATCTTGCATTCCCATAAAATTATTATTTATTTTAGAGAGAGAGAGAGCACGAGTGGGGGAAAGGCAGGGGGGCGCGGGACAAAGGATCTAAAGCGGGCTCTGCACTGACAGCAGAGAGCCCGATGCAGGGCTCGAACTCACAAACCATGACCTGAGCTGAAGTCTGACATTTAACCTACTGAGCCACCCAGTAGCGGTCACTTTTTTTTTTTTAATGTTTATTTCTTTTTGAGAGAGAGAGAGAGAGAGACAGAGCGTGAGCAGGAGATGGGGAGAGAGAGAGGGAGACACAGAATCTGAAGCAGGCTCCAGGCTCTGAGCTGTCAGCACAGAGCCCGATGTAGGGCTTGAACTCAAGAACCATGAGATCATGACCTGAGTGGAAGTCAGACACTTAACCAACTGAGTCACCTAGGCGCCCCTGGTCACTTCTATTCTACTTTTTGTCTCTATGGATTTGCCTGTTCTAGGTTCCTGGTGTAATCATACAGTGGAATCATACAATATTTGTCCTTTTGTGTCTGGCTTATTTCACTTAGCATAATGTTTTCAAAGTTCACCTATGTTGTAACGTGTCAGAATTTAATTTCTTTTTATTGTTGAACAATATCCCATTGTATGTATGTATTGCATTTTGTTTGTACATTCATTCTATTGATTCAAACCATTGTTTAAGTTTATTTATAATTTTTTTAAATTTTTAAAAAATATTTATTTATTTTTAAGAGACAGAGAGACACAGAGTGCCAGTGGGGGAGGGTCAGAGAGAGAGGAAGACACAGACTCTGAAGCGGGCTCCAGGCTCTGAGCTGTCAACACAGAGCCTGATGCGGGGCTCCAACTCACAAACAGTGAGATCAGACCTGAGCCAAAGTCAGATGCCAAGCCAAATGAGCCACCCAGGCACCCCTATTTATTTATTTATTTTGAGTGGGGAGTGGGACACGCATGGGGCAGGGTCAGAGAGAGAGAGAAAGAGAGAGAGAGAGAGAGAGAGAGAGAATCCCAAGCAGGCTCCGAGCTGTCATCACAGAGCCCAATGTAAGGCTCGATCTTACAAACCGGGAGATCAAGACCTGAGCTGAAATAAAGCGTTGGATGCTTAACCGACTGATCCACCCAGGCGCCCCAAGATTCAGACCAATTTTCAAGCCAATTTAAACTTCAAAAGGAAGTTCCTCATTGTGGGGGAGAACAGGCAGGTGCAGGAAGGATATTGTTTGCATGTTTAAATGGGTCGAAAGCAGTGGAAAATGGAATTGCATAGGATTTGGGAAATAATTGGGGAGTCTGACACAGCTAGAGGCTCGAGAACATAGGGGAGTTGTGACCAATGGGGCTGCCAAGACTAGTAGAATTCAATTAATGTGAACCTTGTACGCCAGACTAAGGACGTGGTTTTTCTCTTAGAGCAAAGGGAGCCAATGGAGGTCCCTCACCTACCCCAATCAAAATATACTTATTATTTTTCTCAGTGCATGCTTGTGGTCAAAAACTCAAACCTTACTGAAATGTCTACATTGTAAAGAAGACATTACCTGTTTTCTTACCCAGAGAGCTAACCACTAGTTAACAGTTTGATGTATATCTTATATTAAAGCTGTCTAGCTGAAAGACCACAAGAACCACATCAAGTTAAAGTTCGGTTGATTTAGCTTGCTGCAACTGAAGAACACACATCAGAGACACTGTGGGTGCGTCTTTAGGAAAGAATTGGGAAGGGCTTATAAGATTTGAGCTTGAGTTGGGTGATTCTATGGAGATTTTAGGGAAAGGAGGGATCTGTTCTGGATTGGATGCTGTCAGGAAGCAGGGAGAATTTGGTGAGTGGGTAGATCTTTGGTAATTTGTATCTACAATGCCAAAGGACTAAGGTGGGTGGGGTTAGAGATATCATTGGTAAAGGAGCTGTAATCATTTATGTTTGTTATAAGAGGAAGACGTTAGTGATTTTTGTGGTTTCAAGGTGGCCTTGACTCTGTTTTGTTCCACAACAGTCACAGAATGACCTTGTCCAGTTACTCTTTATATCCTATGAGGATAGTTGATGTTTTGTTAGGAACACTACAGCCCAGCTATCAGCTTCCAGGGTTATCTTTTTCCTTTCTCAGTTCCCCATGTTAGCAAGGGCAGATGAAGTCAGCCTGCAGGATGTGCTATTCTGTGATGTTCAGACCCATTGTCAAGATTTCATTGATTGGAAGGTTGCTTAGAGAACATCATCTGTTATTGCACTGAAGTCAGTAATCATGTTTCTTCTGTTGGAACAGGAGCTGTTGAGTCATCTGATGTGACCATGGCTGTATTTACACGTACGGGGAAAAACAGCCAAAGTACCCGATCTCCTAATTTCTTTGTTTCCTGGAACATTTTAGTAATATTAATGATTTCAGAGAAGTCTATAGGGATATAAGTACAGTTGACCTTAAACAAGGCAAGGTTTAGGGGTGCCAACCTCCCTGCACAGTCAAAAATCCACACATAGCTTTTGACTATAACTAAAACTTAACTACTAATAGCTTACTGTTGATTGGAAGCTTTACCAATAACATAAACAAATGATTAACACATATTTTGTGTTTGATGTATTCTATACCATATTCTTATAATAAAGTAAGCTAGAGAAAAGAAATTGTTACCAAGAAAATCATAAGGAAGGGGGAGCCTGAGTGGTTCAGTTGCTTGAGTGTCTGACTCTTCATTTCAGCTCAGGCCATGATCCCATGGTTGTGGGATCAAAACCCACATTGGGCTCTGTGCTGAGTGTGGAGTCTGCTTAAGATTCTCTCTTTCTCTCCCTGTGTCCCTGTCCTCCTGCTCGTGAGCTCTTTCTCTTTCTGTCTCTAAAATAAAAAAAAATTTGGGAAATATGAAATAAACCATTAATCTAATTATTTCTATTAGACTTCCCTTTTTTTTTTAGTACTGAAGTGAAATGCACATAACATAGAATTAATCATTTTTAGGTTTTTAAAATTTTTTTATTTTTTAAGTTTATTTATTTTCAGAGAGAGAGAGAGAGAGAACTCGCACATGAGCACATGAGCAGGGGAGGGGCAGAGAGAGGAGGGAAAATCCCAAGCAGGCTCCGTGCTGTTAGTGCAGAGCCCCATGTGGGGCTCTATCTTATGAACTGTGAGGTCATGACATGCGCTGAAATCAAGAGTCTGACACTTAACCAACTGAGCCGCCCAGGGGCCCCTATTATTTATTATTTTTTAGTAATCTCTATGCCCAACATGGGGGTTGAACTCACAACCCTGAGATTAGGGGGTCGCATGCTCTTCCAACTGAGCCAGCCGGGCATCCCAGAATTAACCGTTTTAAAGTGTAAACTTTAGTGGCTTTTAGTACATCTACAACGCGCTGCAACCATTACTTCTATCTAGTTCTAAAACATTTTCATCACTGCAAAAAACAACTCCGTTAAACAGTCACTTCCCTGTTCCCCCCTCCCCCAGCCCCTGGCAACCATTTTCTAGCTCTGGATGTACCTATTCTGGACATTCCATATAAATGAAATCATACAGTATGTGCCTTTTGTGTATGAGTTCTTTCATTTAACATAATGCTTTTAAAGTTCATCTATCTTCTAGCATTTATTGCTGCTTCATTCCTTTTTTTCCACTTAATAATATGCCACGCTGTTTTGATTTCTATAGCTTTGTAGTAAGTTTTGAAACTCACTTTGCTTTGCTTTTTCAAGATTGTTTTGGTTATGCAGTCTCCTTTGCAATTCCGCATGAATTTTAGAATCAGCTTTCCCATTTCTGCACAAAAGGCCACTGGGTTTTAACATGAATTGCATTGGACTTGAAGATTGTTTTATGTAATATTGTTATATTAACAACATATGTCTTTTAATCCATGGACAAGTTATGTCTATCCACTTATTTAGGTCTTCTTTGCTTTCTTTCAAAAATATTTTTGCAGTTTTCAGTGTATACCTGAAAATATCCTTGTTTAAATTTATTCCTGTGTTTTATTATTTTTTGTTATTGTAAGTGGGATTGTTTTACTAATTTCATTTTCAGATTGTTTATTGCTAGTATGTAGAACATAGAACTACAACTGATTTTTGTGTATTCACCTTAGTCTTGTTTTTTTGCTGAATTAATTTAAAAATTATTTAAAATGTTTATTTCTTTTTGAGAGAGAAAGAGAGACAGAGCATGAACAGGGAAGGGGCACAGAGAGAGGGAGACACAGAATCCAAGGCAGGCTCCCAACTTCACGTTGTCAACACGGAGCCCGATGTAGGACTCAACCTCACCAACCATGAGATCTTCATCTGAGTGGAAGTTGGATGCTTAACCTACTGAGCCACCCAGATGCCCCCTGATGAATTAATTTATTAGCTCCAGTGCTTTGGTGGATTCCTTAGGTTTTTTTTTTTTTTTTTTTTTTTTTAGGATTTTCTTATGTGTAAGATCATGTCCTCTGTAAATAGAAATAATTTTATCTCTTCTTTTACAATTTGGATACCTTGTATTTCTCTTTATTGCCTAATTGCTATGGCTAGAACTTCCAGTATAATGTTGAACAGAAGGTGGCAAAAATTTATATACTTGTCTTGTCCCTGATCTTAGGAGGAAAGCTTTCAGTCTTTCATCGAGTATAATGTTAGCTGTGGGCTTTCCCATACATTTTATTATGCTATATATATAACATTATATATGTATTATTATTATATAATATTATGTTCAGAGAGTTCCCTTTTATTCCTGCTTTGATGAGGTTTTTTTTTTTAATCATGAAAGTATGCTGGATTTTTGTCAAAAATTTTTGTTTTTTCACCAATTAAAATGATCACGTGTTTTTTTCTTCATTCTTTTAAATTAAAAAAAATTTTTAATGTTTATTTATTTTTGAGAGAGAGAGATGGGGGGTTGGAGAGGGGCAGAGAGAGAGGGAGACACAGAATCTGAAGCAGGCTCCAGGCTCTGAGCTATTAGCACAGAGCCTGACAAGGGGCTCAAACCCACAAACTGCAAGATCATGACCTGAGCCAAAGTCAAATGCTTAACCGAGTAAGTCACCCAGGTTCCCTACCTTCATTCTTTTAATATGATGTATAATATTGATTGGATTTTGTATTTGAACTACCCTTGCATTCTTGGAATAAATCCTACTTGGTCATGATGTATAATCCTTTTAATAGGATGATGGATTGGGTTTGGTAGTATTTTGTTAAGGATTTTTGCTTCCATATTCATAAGTGATATTGGTCTAGTCTCTCCTTGCAACAATCTTCTTTTTTTTTTTAAGTTGAAGGAGCGCATCTGTTTGTTACTTAGTGGCCATTCCAAGAAAGCCAAAGATAGTTTTGTCTTTAATTTTTTTTTTAAGTTCATTCATTTTTGAGAGAAAGAGAGAGACAGAGCACGAGTGGGAAGGGCAGAGAGAGGGAGACACAGAATCTGAAGCTGTCAGCACAGAGCCTGATGTGGGGCTTGAACTCACAAACTGGGAGATCATGACCTGAGCCAAAGTCGGATGCTTAATGGTTAGAGCCACACAGGCGCCCCAAGCCAAAGATAATTTATGGGGGGAAAATGCATCATTCTGATTTAAATTTTTTTTTTAATTTATTTTGAGAGAGAGAGAGAGAGAGAGAGAGAGAGAGAGAGACTGCAAACAGGGGAGGGATCTGAAGCGGCTCTGCGCTGAGAGCAGTGAGCCCCATGTGGGGCTCCAACTCACAAACCATGAGATCATGACCTGAGCCCAAGTTGGATGTTTAACCATTGAGCCGCCCAGGTGTCCCAACATTATTCTGAATTTGAGGCCTGTATTTGGAAAGGCAAATCAAGAAGTATAGTCAGAGGAGGGGTGCCTGGGTGGCTCAGTCAGTTAAGCATGACTTTGGCTCAGGTCATGATCTTTCTGCTTGTGAGTTTGAGCCCTACATAGGGCTCTATGCTGCCAGCACAGAGCCTGCTTCAGATCCTCTGACCACCTCCTCTCTGCCCCTCCCCTGCTTGTCTCTAGCTCTCTCAAAATACATAAATAAACTTAAAAAAAAAAGAAAGTGACATAATTTGAAGGTTTTTTTTTTAAAGAAGTATAGTCAGAGTATATTATGAAAACAAGTTATAATTATCTAAGGGCATATGCAGTTACAGCCAATATTTTTAAAACACAGCAATAAGTACCAATGTCAGTAAATATAGAACTAACAGCTTAGTGTGGAAAGCCATGTCACATACATGTACAGAATACTGTAGAAGTTCAGAGCAGGAACAGCCAAATCAGACCAAGGACTAAGGCAGACGGAAGAGTTGGTGCTTTTACTGGGTCACTGAGAGCAAAATCTCGCTGGAGAGAGAACAGATAAACTATATAAGCATACATAACATAGATTAGTAGTGTAAGTGCTAAAGAAGGCATTCAAATCAGTAAAGGAACTTTTTACATGCATTGAACTGGCTGGGAAGGAAAAGAAGGTGGAATTTAAGATGGTCTTTAAATTTCAGGTAGAATTGAGGTAGAGAAGGAGGGAGTGGGAAGAATCAGAATTTTAGGTAAAGACATAATTTGGGAGATGATATGTAGGAATTCTGGTGGCTGAACGAGAATAGTGTAGAAGATACACTGAGGTCTCAGAAGACAGGTAAGTTAAACCTGAACAAAGTGAAGGCTAAAAACTAGACTAAGTAGATTGGAAAAACAAAGGATGTACAATAGGGAAAGACAAGAGTGTAGAGACAGGAATAGACCTAGGAGTGAGAGGAAGAGAAAGAAGTCATCTCACCTTTTGAGGTATGGCAGAACCTCAAGCTGTAGTAACATTAAAAATGGGGGGGGGGGGGGGGGCACTTGGGTGGCTTAGTCGGTTGAGCATATGACTTCGGTTCAGGTCATGATCTCACAGTTCCTGGGTTTAAGCCCTGCGTTGGGCTCTGTGCTGACAGCTCAGAGACTGGAGCCTGCCTCATATTCTGTGTGTGTCTCTCTCTCTCCCCCTCCCCCACTTGTGCTCTGTCTCTGTCTCTCAAAAATAAATGCTATTTTTTTTTAATGGGAAAGATAAACTATACTTACGATCAAACAAACAAAAAATGTATTTGATGCCCAGTTGGTGCAAAATTCTTGAACACTGCTTCTCAAAAGATAAGAATTCCTGTGTTTTTTTATGTATCTTTCTAGAAGTTTGTATTAATATTTAGAATGTGACAGTACCTGTTTCTTTTGTGAACTATTGTAGTACTATGTCAAAACGTATGGATTTGTCACACATCATGTCATTTGTCATATGTCAAAATGCTAGATTAATTATGGGATTTCTTTTTTTTTTTATTTTTTTACATTTATTTATTTTTGAGAGACAGAGAGACAGAGCACAAGTGGGGAGGGGCAGAGAGAGGAGACAGAATCTGAAGCAGGCTCCAGGCTCTGAGCTGTCAGCACAGAACCCGACAAGGGGCTTGATCTCACAAGCTGTGAGATCATGACCTGAGCCGCAGTTGGGCACTCAACCAACTGAGCCACCCAGGCGCCCCAATTATGGGATTTCTGAAATTAGTTTTTAATTATACAAGGAATATGTGAAACCATTCTTGTAAAAAAATGAAAACAATAGAAACCTAGCTTAAGGACTCCGATTCTGATCCTCCCTTTGACACCACTATTAATGTAGTGTATATTCTTCCAGACTTTTTGCCCTGCATTTACATACTTATGAATTCATATAAAATATACACTTTTATATTAAAAAAACAAATGTTATACTGTATTTTCCCCCAGGAACTTAAAAAAAAAAAAAACCCTCCAATTCACCACTGGATTTATTAATCTTTTGAACTGCTGCATGTACTCTGTAATATGCAGTATTACAATTTTTAGCCATCTATCTGTTGTGAATGTCCCATCTCTTTAGGGTTAGTAAGCCTGACAAGAAACTAGCATACAGCTCCTTGGGCAAGCATGCGATTTCCCTAGCACTGAGGGCAATTAGCGAAAGTGCAGGGTCACAGGGAAATTGTAATTTTAAAATGTAATTATCACGCCAAATAGTCTTCCAAATTGGCTATGCCAATTCACGCCTATGTAGATATTTTTAATCACTCCTTTCTTGGCAGTTTTAACCCACGAGGGTTCCAGACTGGGCAAACCCCACTCCGCCCCAGCCTGGCCCAAGCGGCACGCCCCCACATGCCTCCCTAGCGCCAGTTTTGGCCCCGCCCTTCCGCTCAGAGGACCGGCCGCTTGGCCTCGCCTCTTCCGTGGGCGGGGCGTGGGTCGGCCGTGACGTCACTGCCGGCCGGACGCCATCTTGCTGGTTTGCGGCCGGTCTTGGATGTGGCGGCAGCAGTGGTGAGGGCGTGGGGAAGGGTGGGGTGAGGGGGCGAGGCCGCGGCGCGGGCGGCGAAACTCTCCTCCCCTCAGCCCCACCGCGTGGGACGGCGTGAACGCGGTGTCGGAGGGATGTCAGCCTTCTCTGAGGCGGCGCTGGAGAAGAAGCTGTCGGAGTTGAGCAACTCGCAGCAGAGCGTGCAGACCTTGTCCCTGTGGCTCATCCACCACCGCAAGCACTCCCGGCCCATCGTCACCGTGTGGGAGCGGGAGCTGCGTAAAGGTGAGTCGCCCCGCCACCCGGCCTGTTCCCTGGTGCCGCCGGGACCCCCCTCCCCGCGAGCTCCACTTCCCCAGCGACCCCAGCTCCCCGCTGCCCGGCACCGCCCTACCCAGCGTGCCCGGCTTCCTGGCGTCGGTGGTCCGCCGGCTAGGAGGAGCGGCGTGCACTGCGCTTCCCGCAGAACCTGCGGTTAGTAGGTATTGTTGCATAAGGAATGAAGGATCAAAACAAAACACAACTCCTTCTGATTTAACACAGAGGCCGTAGCCAGGAACTCAGGACTCTGCCTCTAATTAGGGCCAGAAATTCAGGCAGTCAGGTATCTTTTTCATTCTGTGGGTTATAATGGAGGGTAAGGGTGAAAAAAGGGAAGTGGAAAGGAAAAGATTGGCGTGCGGATGGGAGTTAATTCCATCATTTCTATAACGCATCAACTCAGTCTTGAAAAATTAATAGAGGAATCGGAATTTTAGAATTGGGGAATGTGAAATTGCATCCATGCCTGATGCAGTGAAGGAGCCCTGAATTTGTAGATTTTAGAGGACTAGCATTCGGTGAATTTATTATTAATTTCTGGATTGCGGTTGCCTCACCTGAAAATGAGGGAGTTACATTGAGTCACCTAAAGTCTTTTCTTGCTCCATGATTATGTACTTTCAGGGCAGCATGTTTGTTTTGCAAAACATCAGTCCTGTAAATGAAGTTAACTTTTTTGAGCAGTAGTCTGCTCTCGCTAAAATACTCAGAATCATTTCACTTCTGCAGAGCGACTTTATCTGTAAGAACTGATTGTCAGTGAGACTAAATCATTTGCTTAGAGTCTGGGTTTTAACCGTAATTCTTAATTCATTGCGTCGAAAGAATGTGCGCTTCTCGTTATTGCTTCAGACATTCTCATGTATCGATATGCTGGTTATTTATTAATTAGGGGTTTTAACAGCCATTATTAATCAAAATGGATGCTTGTTTACTGACCTATATGAAAGCTGTATCATGTGATGTATTAACATGGGAGCTAAAATGTGGCATTGGCTATAGGGAATGGAAACAAACTGTCCTTTTCTTGTGTATTTGCTTGTGGTTAATCTCTTAAGAGAAATGGACCTTGGAGTGAGGTTTTTCAGTTCATATGTGTGTCTCTGTATTGGTGCTCAGGGAGGAATTCATCTTCTGTGAGTGACCAGAAAGGTTTGAGAAACATAAGATATAAAGATCTGGAAAATAGCTGAACTCTGAGAAGGAAGTAGTTGTCTTTGCTCCTATACTTTACTAGATTTCGAAATAAGCAAAAGGCTTATACTTTTTTGGGGGTTAGGGAAGAGTATTAGAAACACATAATCAGTAAAGGATTGGTACCCAGACTATCTTAAGAACTACCACAAAGCAATAGAAAAATGGCAGTACTATTAAAGGTGTCCCATGAGCAGAAACCTGAAAGGCCAATGAATGATACTTAATCTTACTGATAAGGAAAGAATAAACCAATGAGGTACCACTTTATACCCTTCAGTTTGCAAGAATTGGTGAAGATGAAAAAAAAAAAAGAATTGGTGAAGATGGGGAGAAACAGGAACTCTCCTACACTACTGGTTGAAGTGTAAAAAGGAGATAAACTCCATGACTTCCTAATGAAGTTGAAGGTATATATCCTTTGACCTAGCAGTTCTTCTAGGAATGTGTCTTAGAAACTAATACATGTCCTCAAGGAGTTATGTTTATTGTAGCTTCTTAGTAACAAAATTAGAAACAGCTGTGGGTGAATATATTGAAACATTCATGGAATATAATACGGACCAGCAGTTTTCCTGAACAGACTAGAGCTCCATGAAACAACATCACTGAATTAAAAAAACAACAAACAAGCAAAATGTTGAGCTAAGAAAGCAAGGTGCAGACCAGTATGCCATCTGGTAAAGTTTGAAAACATGCAGGAACAATACTCTGCTTCGTTCACAGATACCTGTAGTTACAGTTAGAAAAACATGCATAGTGATGATTAACATCACGTTGCAAGATAGTGCTTACCATAAGGGAGAGAGGAAGTGAAAATGGATCTGTGGTATCTTACATTTCGTATTTTTTTTAAATCATTTGATACCTGTGGGAAAGTGATAAGATGTGCTATTAACTGGGCTTGGGGTTATTTCCATATGTTTAAACGATTTATAATTAGACAAAAATTGAAGGCATATAAATAGATACTGTAGGAGGAGAGTGGTGTTGGGTGATGATGGTGATGATGGTAATGATGGTAATGGTGGTAATGGTGATGATGATCATGCTGCTGCTGCTGCAGTTTTGTTTGGTTTTGCATTATCTGCCAGAAGTTTCCTTTCCTTGACATGACTGTACCTTTGTAGGGTAGAGCCTTTGTGTTCCCCCACCTTTGCAGTGTTTTGCTCATCAACTTTATTTTTTTTTAGTGTTTATTTTTGAGAGGAGAGAGAGAGAGAGAGAGAGTTTGTGTGCGCACGCATGCGCGCAAGTTGGGGAGGGGCAGAGAGAGAGAGAGAGAGACACACACACACAGATTTCAAAATAGTCTCCAGGCTCTGAGCTGTTAGCACAGAGCCTGACGTGGGGGTCGAACTGATGAAGTGAGGAATCATGATCTGAGCCGAAGTTGGACTCTTAACTGACTGAGCCACCGCAGCATCCCTCCTCATCAGCTTTAGGATCCTCCATGGCCTGTAGCATAATGATAAGGCGAATGGTTAACTGAATATCAGCATTGTTTTATCTTACCATCTTACTGTGATATTGTGAATCCTCACATAATCTCTATAAAATAAATATTTATAAAAGGAATTGGTCAAATTTGAAATAAAGAAATCAATAAGTAAAATCAGTAGAACATTTTGTATTAAGCTTGGCATTCTTTAGTTTCTTGAAGTGATTAAAGAAGACAAATGTGACATGGGTAGGAAAAATTACTGTTCAAAATGTAAGAATCAGGTAAAATGGTAATGTCACACATGGTAATTATCCAGTTATGAAGATTTCCTTTTTTGTTCTACCTTCCTTATTTTTGCCTCTTTTAAAGAATTTCTGGGGTGGGGACAAAAAAAGAATTTCTGTTTGCAGGTATATATCCCAAGGCCTTTATGAAGACTATAAAGTAGCCATATTTTTCCCTGAGAAATGTGATAGAGTGTAACCAAAAAACGTAAGGATTTTGTTGTTTTCTAACTGCTTTATTGAGATATAATTAACGTATCATACAATCACTCATTTAAAGTGTATAGTTCAGTGGTTTTTAGTGTATCGTAAAGTTGTGAGACCACCACCATAGTCAATTTTAAAACATTTTCATCACCCAGAAAGAAACCCTGTGCCTTTTAGCCATTATCCCCCAAACCCCTCCACTTTCCCTAGCCTTAGGCATCCATTAGTTTGTGTTGTCTATAGATTTGCCTATTCTTAGCATTTCACATAGTGGAAGTATACAACATGTCATCCTTTGTGCTTGATTTCCTTTGATTAGTATAATGTTTTCCAGGCTCATCTGTGTTGTAGCATTTTTCATTCCTTTTCATGGCCAAATAATAATCCATTATATGGATTTATCCATTGATCAGTTGATAAGACATTTGGTTATTTATGCTTTTTGCTATTATGAGTAATATTGCTATGAACGTTTGCATACAGGTTTTTGTGTGAATGTTTTTTCATTTTTTTGAATATATACCTATGGGTGGAATTGCTAGGTCATACAGAAACTCTATGTTTAACCTTCTGAGGAACTGCCAGACTTTTCCACAGTGACTGCTTCATATACTCCTACCAGCAGTGTATGAGGATCCAATTTTTCTACACCTTTGTCAGCACTTGTATTACCTGTCTTTTTTGTAGCCATCCTATTGGGTTGTAAAGTATGATTGTGGTTTTCATATGTATTTTCCTGATGGCTAAGGATATTGAGCACATTTACATGTGCTTAAGGCTATTTGTATGTTGACTTTGGAGAAATGTTTGTTCAGATTCTTGCCCATTTTTACATTTTTTTAAAATGTTTTTTTATTTTTGAAAGGGGGGAAGGGAAGGGCAGAGAGAGACACACACACAGAGAATTCCAAGCAGGCTCTAGGCTCTGAGATGTCAGCACAGAGCCTGACACAGGCTGGGCTTGAACTTATGAACTGTGAGATCATGACCTGAGCTGAAGTTGGACACCTAACCGACTGAGCCACCCAGGTGCCCCAAATTGATTTCATGTTAATGTAAAATAACATTTAGTAAAAGATAACGATTTCCTAAAAATATTAAGGATTGGAGTGATTTACATTTTTGCAAATCTTTGTATCTCTTTTTTTTTTTTTTTTTTTTAATGTTTATTTATTTTTGAGACAATGTGAGAGAGTAAGTGCAAGCAGTGGAGGGGCAAACAGAGGGAGACACAGAATCTGAAGTGGGCTCCAGGCTTTGAGCTGTCAGCACAGAGCCCGACATGGGGCTAGAAGTCACAAACCATGAGATCGTGACCTGAGCTGAAGTTGGACACTTAACCGACTGAGCCACCCAAGCACCCCTAAGATACATATTTTTTAATGTTTATTTATTTTGAGAGAGAGAGAATCTCAAGCAGGCTCCATGCTCAGTATGGAGCTGGACTCGGGGCTTGATCGCACAAATTGTGAGATCATGACCTGAGCTGCAATCAAGAGTTGGACACTTAACGGACTGAGCCACCCGTGTGCCCATAAGATATTTGAAATTTTTATGTTTATAAAATGCGTTAGGAGGATTATAATGAATTATTTAGTTACCTTGCTGGCTTCTAGGTCATTTGGTCATTTTTGGTTCTGTAGCATAACTCTTGGCTGCTCTCAGGTACCTAGAATCTTCTTTTTATAATTTTTCCTTAGTCCCTTCTTTAATAACTGAGAAATTAAGTAAAAATTTTACTGTGCTTACATTAGATGCTTGGACTTTCCAGGTGTATTAAAAAATACACAGATATATCTTAGTAACAACATGCACATAATGTAAAATTCAAAAGCCAAAAAAGGTTATAAAGAGGGGTAAGACTCCTTCCGATTATTCTTCTCTTCTTTACCCACAGATTTTCCCCACCTAGAATCAATTTAACAGTTTATATATTTTTCCAGAATTTTCTATGTATATACAGTCATATATGTAATTTTTTTCTTTCTTGTTTAGACAAATGGTAGAGTATTACATAGACCAACATGTAGACTTTGCTTTGCTTTGCTTCCTTTTAATATATCTTTCAGATTGTTGCATATTGATAAAAATGGTGTTGCTTCATTAAAAAAAAAATACTGCATTGTATTCTGTTTTTTGGACGCATCAAAATTTATAACTGTTTCTTTATTGATGAACATATAGGATGGGTCTGTTTTTAATATTAATATTTATATATTAATTTTTGTTACTAAATATTCTAGTGTTTTTCTTAATGGTTTCAGCCGACTTAAGACACCATAATAGAGGGGCCCCCTGGTTGGCTCAGTCAGTTAAGCGTCTGACTTCGGCTCAGGTCATGATCTCACGGTCTGTGAGTTCGAGCCCTGCGGTCGGGCTCTGTGCTGTCAGTTCAGAGCCTGGAGCCTTCTTTGGATTCTGTCTCCCTCTCTCTCTGCCCCTACCCCCCCCCCCCCCCCCCCATGCTCTGTGTCTCAAAATATGAATAAATGTTAAAAAAAAATTTTTTTTAAAGTAATTTCATTAAAAAAAAAAAAAGAGAGACCATGATAGAAATGGTTAGGCCTTAGTGTATTGTACCATTTTTTTTAATGTTTATTTATTTTTGAGAGAGAGAGAGAGAGAGCGCGCGAGCATGAGTGGAGGAAGGGCAGAGAGAGAGACAATCTGAAGCAGGCTCCAGACTACAAGTCAGCACAGAGCCTGGTGCGGGGCTCGAACTCACAAACTGTGAGATCATGACCTTTTCAGTTTATATATTAGCTTAAAGAGAATTCACATCTTTTTAATGGTAAATCATTTTAGGCTGAGAATCATGCTGTCTTACTCTAAATGTATTTATTATAATTCTTTAAATAAGTGGTTCTCAAGCTTGTTTATATATCAGTTCTTGATATTTATAAAGGTTTGTAAAGACTATTGTGCAGTGCACCCTTAACTTTAGAATAATTTTGTGCTAAATGTATCTTGTTTAATTCTAGTACAGACTAACAGAAGGATGTGTCAAAGGATTAAGCCACATTACACAGAAAGACTTAAAACTGAAAAAATATTTTTTGCAAATTGAGAAAATGGCTTGCCTTAGTTGATTTTTGTGATGGCATGCTTTGGTCTAGCTCAGGGAACATCAATCTGCTTCAAGAGCGTGGCTTAAAATCCTCATCTACTCAACAGTGTTTGTTTCATTAGTATTTGTACAAATCGTACTGTGTACTGTATTCTGTTTTATATATTACTTTTTAAAATAACTGAAATTTATTTGGGTAGTCAAGGACCATATTTTTGCTTATCAGAAAATTCAGTTTTCTTAGCAGAGTATCATGAATTATTATCTTTAACAGCACTTAATGATGGTTAATTTTATGTGTCATGCCGACTGGGCCACGAGGCAGCTAGATATTGGGTCATACAGTATGTTTGTGAAGTAATTTCTGGAAATTTAACATTTGAATGTATAGACTGAGTAAAGCAGATTGCCCTCCTTTAATGTGAGTTGACCTCTGTCAGTTGGAGGCCTGAATTAAAAAAGGCTGACCTTCCTGTAAGTAAGAGGGAACTCTTCCTGCCTGACTGTTCTTTCTTGCCTTTGGACTCACACTGAAACATGGACTCTTCCTGGGTCTGGAGCTGCTTGCAGACGGGACCCACGGGACCTAGCTGCAGATCTTGGGACTTGTCAGCGTCTATAATCTTATAAGCTACTTCCTTTTAATATTATAATCTCTTTATATGTATATACACACATATTTTATTGGTTATGTTTCTCTGGAGGACCCTCATAACATAGCAGCTTTATCTGGATTTACTACGATTTCATTAGTAAATCAACTATATTAATTGTGGATTTAATCCAAATAAGTCCCTGTTTGAGAATTTTTAAAAAGCAGTTGATATGCTATAACTAACATATAGCACATAGAAAACTCTTCATGACTAAAAATAATTTCATTTTATGTGTTTATAATTTGGTGCTTTAGATGTTAAGTGATGGTAGAAACATCAATATGCTGATCACACTTAGTGATCCCTTTTTTTAGCCCCTGTTTCAATGTTACTGAATGGTATTTCTTGAGCACTACAAACTCACCGTGCACAAAACAACCCTTTATGTCATCTTTCCCCACTCTCATCCCACTGTTTTTTTGGTTTTGTTTTGTTTTGTTTTTTTTTGGGGGGGGGCTTTCCTGTTCCAGTGAAAGACATTACTGTCCACCAGTTGCCTAAGCTCAGAACTTTAAGTTTGGCTTGGCCCCTTTCCATACGTGCCTCACCTTGAGCTATTTTGTTGCTATTTTAGCACTATCTCTACTGCCCAAGTCCTCATCTTTCACTAACACCCTTGCAATAGCCTCCCATCTAATTTCCTTGTGTTTAGTCTCTTCAGCCATCTGCTTGTCCTCCTTACCAGTGTTAGCATAGAATTACCATATGACCCAGTAATTCCACTTGTAGGTATATGTTCAAAGAGTTGAAATATTCAAGGATTCAAACATATATTTTACAAGACTGCTTATAGCAGTGCTATTCAGAGTACCAAAAGGTGGAACAACCTGAATGTCCATCAATGGATGAATGAATTTATATGGTGCAGTGGAATTCATGCAGTAGGATAGTATTCAGCCAGTAAATAAAAAGGAATGAAGGGCTAATTCTGCCACATTGTGAATGAACCTCAAAAACATGTGAAGTGAAAGAAACCAGAGACAAAAGGTAACATTTTATGATTGTATTCATATGAAATATTCAGAAGAGATAAATCCACAGAGATAGAAAGTGGTTGTCAGGAGCTGGGAGGAGGGGAGGAATGGAAAATGGACGACTTTAATGGGTATGAGGTCATCTGGGGGCATGACAAAAATGTTTTGGAACTAAATACTGTATAGGTGATGGTTGTGGAACTTTATGAATGCACTAACTGCTGCTGAATTAGATACTTTAATGTGGTTAATTTTGTTATGTAATTTCCTAAAAAAAAAAAAGTCCTATAAACACCTTACACTTTTATGTGTCTCTGTGCTTTTATATACTCTGTTTCTATTTCTACTCTGTCTCTTAGCCTCTAAGCTCTGGTGTCTACCTACTCCTCTCTGCAGCTTCCCCTAGTCCCCAGGAAGAGTTAATTGTCCATTTATAGTCCCTAATGCTTTTTTGGGAATAAAAATTCCAGTTAACATCCTAAATTTATAATGATCTAGTTTGAATTGATACTAACTTTTCTTCAATAGCATACAAAAACTGTTCCTATAGAGCTGTCTCCCCCCCCCTTTGTTATTACTGTCACAAGTTACATCTTTGTAAGTTGTGTGCCCATTAAAAGACTTAAAATTGCTGTTCTATATATTTGTCTTTTAAGTCATATAGGAAACAAAAAGAGGGTTACAGATTAAAACATCAATTAATACTGGCTTTTATATTTAATTATATAGTTACCTTTACTGATGATCTTTATTTATATTCTTCTAGTTACTATCTAACATCCTTTCATTTCAGGCTGCCGGAGTCTTTTTACCATTTCTTGTAGGACAGATCTGCTAGTGACAAAATCCCTCAGCTGTTGTTTAGGTTAATATGTCTTATTTTCTCCTTTGTATTGAAAGATAGTTTTGCCAGATTTCTTTCAGTATTTTTTGGCATCTTTTGGCCTCCATAGTTTCTGATAAGTTGGCTGTCCTTGTTACTCAGTCTTATTGAGTCTCTTTTGTGCGTGAAAGTGAGTCATTTCTTGCTGTTTTCATAATTCTTTGCCTTAAAGTTTGATTCTGTGTCTCAGTGTGGGTCTCTTTGAGTTTATCCTACTTCGAGTTCATTGAAATCCTTGGATTTGTAGATTCATGTCTTTCCTAGATTTGGGGACATTTTTGGCCATTGTTTCTTCAGATATTCTTTATGCACCCTCCTCCCTTCTGGGATTCTTGTAATGTGTGTGTTTGTTGTATTGATGGTGTGCCACAGAACCCTAAGGTTCTGTTCATTTTTCTTCATTCTTTTTCTTTCTGTTCTCCACACTCCCATTTCAGTGGTCTTCTTTCAAATTTGTTGGGTCTCCCAACTCTGACATCAAGTACTTGCTACTGCTATTCTTATACTACTAATTGTACTGTATTTTAATGGTTCTGTGTTGAGTTTCCTATTGCTAGAGGACTGAGCCTATTTCTTCGTTGCCTCAGAATCTAGCATGAAGTAAAATACGTGATGAGTTAATGAATGTTGGAAAGTGTGTAGAATCTGAGATTTTTAGAGCTTGGAAGGAGTATTAATGTTTTGCTTTTAAACAGTTTCTTTTAAAGATAGTGCCTGATTTAGGAACTTCCAGCATTTTAAGACAAATAATGAATTCCAGTTATGAATATTTCCCTTAATGAGAAAAACTTGGAAAATTTCCACCATTTTCAGTCTGTCATACTGTTCTGCTTTTCCCATATTTATCAGTTCTTAGGGTAGTGGTTCTTAAAGTGTGGTCAGTGAATCACCAAGACCCTTTTAGGGAATGTATGAGTCCACAAGGTAAAAATTATTTTTGTAATACTTCTAAGATATTTTCCCCCTTTTTACTGTGTTGACGTCAGTGTAAAAAGCAGGTGTGGGTGAAAACGGTTAGTGCCTAAATATTAATAAAGGTAGAGGGACCATTCTACTGAAATTCATTGTATCTTTCACATGACATTCACAGCTGAAAAGTGTATCACATTCCTGACTGCTTATCAAAGCAGCGCACACTACTAATTTTGTTGTATCTTGACCCTTGAGTGCATGACTCTGTGTGTGTGCACACACGTGCACATTTCTTTATTGTGGTAAAGTATATGTAACATAAAATTTAATGTTTTAATGTTTTTTCTTGGTTATATTAATATACACTTACCATTTTAACCATTTTTTAAATGTGCAGTTCAGTGGCACTGTGTATTTTCACATTGTTTTGCAACTGGCATCATCATCCATCCTAGACCTTTTCTCAGCAGGGAAGGGGCAGAGAGAGGGAGACAGAAAATCTCAAGCAGGCTCCACGCTGTCACCACAGAGCCCCATGTGGGTCTTGAACCCACGAACCATGAGATCATGACCAGAACTGAAACCAAGTCAGATGCTTAACCAGCTGAGCCATCCAGACGCCCCTGAATTTTGCTTTTGATATCAAGTTTAAGAGCTTTGCTTGGCCCTGTATTTTGAAGATTTCTTCTACATTTTGTTCTAAAATGTTTATATAGTTTTACATTTAAGTCCATGATGCCTTTTCAGTCGATTTTTGTGGAAGGGGTGAAATTTAGGTCAAGGTTCAGTTTTTGTATGTGGATGTTCAGAATCTCCAGTACAGTTTGTTCAAAGGCTGTCTTTCTTTCATTGAATTACTTCTGCATCTTTGTTAAAATTGACTTGGGCTTATTTGTATGCATCTTTTTCTGGGTTCTCTATTCTATTGATCCGTGTGTCTTTTCCTGTACCAATAAATATCACACATAGTCTTTATTATAACTATGTAATAAATCTTGAAATTGAGTAAACTTATTCTATATTTTTCAAAATTATTATAGCTATTCTAGTTCCTTTGTTCTTCTGTATAGACTTTAAAATATTCTTGTCTATATCAATAAAAATTATTTTGATGGGATTTTGATAAGGGTTCTTTAATCTTGTATATCAGTGTAGGGAGAATTGGCCTTTATTACTCTGAGTCTTCCAATCTATAAACATGGCATATCTTCCCCTTTCTTTACTATCTGTGCAGAGCCTGCTTGGGATTCTCTATTTCTCTGACCCTACCCCACTTGCGTGTGCACTCTTTCTCTTTTCCAAAAATAAATAAGCTTTAAAAAAAGTATTTATCTTGTTTTGTGTGACCTTGCTGAACATACTTATTAGCTGTAGGAGTTTTTTTGGTAGGTTTCCTTGGGATTTTCTGTGTAGACAGTCATGTCATCTGCAAATGGGTATGGTTTTATTTTTTCATCTTTGACCTCTGTGGTTTTTTCTTTTTCTTACCTTATTGAACTTGCTGGCATGTCAGGCACAGTGTTGAATAAGAATGATGAGTGGACATCCTTGTCTTTTTCCTTAGTGGGTAAGCAGTGTTTTCACCATTACGTATAGTGTTAGCTGTAGTTTTATTTTTAGATTCTGTATCCAGTTGAGGAACTTCCTCTCTGTTCCTGGTTTTTGAGAGATACTAAAATAAAATGTTGGTGAAATTTGTCAAAAGCCTTTTTTGCATCAATTTGATCAAGTGATTTATTTTCCTTAGCCTGTTAATATGGTGCATTATGTTGATCAGTTTTCAAATCTTGAACCAGCTGTGCATCCCTACAATAGATCCCACTTGTTTGTGGTTGTTAATTCTTTACGTATATATATAGCTGAATTCTGTTTGCTTAATTTTGTTAAGGGTATTTACATCTGTATTCAGGAGGACTGTTGGTCTACAGTGTGTGTGTGTGTGTGTGTGTGTGTGCGTGCGTGTGCGCGCGCGCGCATGCACATGTGTGTCTTGTTTTGAAATCAGAGTAGCACTAACTTCATAAAATGAATTGAGGTTTGTTCCCCTATTTTCTGGAAGAGGTGTAGAATTTTTAAAATTCTTCTTTAAATGCTTGGTAGAATTATTTGGCAGAAACTATCTGGATCCGGAAAGTTCTTTTTTGGGAGTTAAAAAGTTGCATAGTCAATTTTATTAATTGTTACAGGGCTGTTTAGGTTTTCTATATATTTTCTGTATATTCATATATTTGGTTTTCTGTATATTTTCTGTATATTCATATATTTGGTGAGTTTGCAGTGGTTTGTGTTTTTCTTGAGGAACTATAGTCCATTTTTTCTAAGTGTCAAATTTATGTGTCCAGGGTTTTTCATTGTTTGCCCTTACTATCCTAATTGTCCTTTCAATACCAGTGGTAATCCTCATATTGAAAATTTGTGTTTTCCCTTTTTTCCTTTGTCATTCTTGGTAGAAGTTTATCATTTGAATTCATATTTTCAAGGAAGCAGCTCTTTGATGCTCAACATTACTAATCATTAGGAAAATGCAACTCAAAACCACAATGAGATATCACCTTACACTTGTTAGAATGGCCATCATCAAAAAGAGAAATGATGGAGAGGATGTGGAGGAAAGGGAACCCTTGTGTCCTGTTGGTGGGATTATAATCTGGTACAGTTACTATGGAATTAAAAATAAATTAAATAATTAAAATTGGAGGGGTGCCTGGGTGGCTCAGTTGGTTAAGCATCTGACTTCAGCTCAGGTCATGATCTCACCACTCATGAGTTCAAGTCCCTCATCGGGCTTTGTCCTGACAGCTCAGAGCCTGGAGTCTGCTTCAGGTTCTGTGTCTCCCTCTCTCTCTGCCCCTCTCCTGCGCGCACTTTCTTTTTCTCAAAAATAAACGTTAAAAATTTTTTTTGAAAGAAAGAAAATTAAAATTGGAATTAAAATAGATTTAAAACTTAAAAAATAAAACTGCCATATGACACATCAGTTCCCCTTCTGGAATATATCCAAAGGAAATGAAAATGCCAACTTGAAAAGCTGTCTGCACCCCCATGTTAATAATATCAGCATTATTTACAATCGCCAAGACAAGGAAACTACCTAAGTGTTTATCATCAGATGAATGGATAAACAAATTGTTTTATATATACACAATAGAATATTATTCATCCATAAAAAATGAGGAAATGCTGCCTCTTGTAACATGGATGGACCTGGAGGGCTTTATGCTAAGTGAGATAAGTCAGAGAAAGACAAATACTATATGATCTTATTTATATGTTAACAAACAAACCCAGATTCAGCAAAAAGAGATCATTCGGGGCGTGGTTACCACAGGTGGGAATGTGGGAAGGGGCATTGTAAGGAGATGATCAAAAGGTACAAACTTCCAGTTACAAGGTAAATAAGTACTAGGGATATAATGTACAACATGGTGACTGTAATTAACCTTGCTGTGTTATATAAATCAAAGTTATTAAGAGTAAGTCCTAAGAGTTCTCATCCTATGGAGAAAAAATATTTTTTTTGCAACTGTATGTGATGATGGATGTTAAAACTTATTGTAGTAAGCATTTCACAGTACAAGTCCATCCATTGTGCAACACACCTTAAACTTGATGTACAATGATGTATGTCAATTAAATCTCAATAAAACTGGTGGAGAAAATAGCTCTTTGTTTCACTGATTTTTTTTCCCTCTAGTTTTCTTTTCAGTTTCATTAATTTCTGCTTTTACTTTTATTTCCCCATTCTGTTTCCTTGGGTTAATTTTGCTCTTATTATTCTGTGTTTTTGAGGTGAGAGTTTAGATTAGTGATTTGGGACTTGTTCATTTTTTCCATTATATGCATTTAGTGCTAAAAGTTTCTCAGCCCTGCTTCAGCTTTATCCCACAAATTTTGATACGATGTCTGTTCAGTTTATTTGCATATGTTAATTGAAGTGTTCTTATGATGGATACCTTAAAATAATTCTCATACCTTTGTCATTGTGGCGTTAGCATCTATTGATTGTCCTTTTTCATTCAGTTTCACATCCCCCTGGTTCTTGGTATAATGAGTGATATTTGATTGATTCATACTTTTCTTTTTAAGAGAAGGTGCGTGCCTGTGCAAATGGGAGGAGTGGAGGAAGGGGAGAGGGAGGGAGAGAGGGAGAATCTCAAACAGGCTCCATGCCCAACTTGGAGCCAACTCAGGGCTTGATCTCACAAGTGTGAGATCATGACCTAGGCCAAAATCAAGAGTCACACACTTAACCGACTGAGCCACTCAGGTGCCCCGATTCATAATTTTTTGTATGTATTATGTTTTGAAACTCTGGACTTTATGTAATCCTGTTTTATCTGGATTTCTATGACATTAACCCATCAGGGGAAGGTTAGGTACTCTTTGTTACTGCTGAGTGCAAGTGAGAGTTTGGCTGACACCACAGAGTAAGGGGTTTAGGAATGTGTGGTGTTAGTATTGCTGGGCCATGGTGAAAATCCTGACTCTTCACTGGCACATCCCAGGGGGAGTGCCTTCTTACCCCTGGGTAAGGGTGGAAGTCCAGGCCTTTCTAACTTTGCCTTCTCTGACACCACTCTTGAGAGGTGTTAGTCTCTATATCACAGCCTGGTTTCCTACTTAACCTTTGCTGGTATGGATGTGAGTGGGGCACTGTTTTGTGTTTTTGGTTTTCCCCTGTCATGTTTGGCTGGAGTAGATTGGTTATTGTCTGAAAGTTTTCTGTCTTTCTAGGCTGTCCTTTTCTTGGTCCTTTGGCTGGAATGAGAAAGTTTGTGTTGGAACTCTTTATGTCTGCACCTGTTAGGATTTCTGGGTTGCTGACTTTTTCAACTCCCAATTTGAGATAAAGGCAAAAAGAAAACCCCGAGAGCTCATTTTGTATTGTTCTTTGGGTTGCAAGGTCCCTAGCCTGTCTGCTGCCTTTTTTCTTCTTATATTTGTTTTAGTTATAATGCCCAGGATTTATAGTTGTACTTTCCAAGAAAAATAGGGAAAACTACATCTGCTCTTATCTTCCTGGAAGCAGATGTTCCCTACAAAACTGGTCTTTATATTGGAACTGGGACACATCAGTTTTACTGGTATTTTTACTAGTATTTTCTTGTCTGAGATATTATAAGATACTTTCTGGTTTGCATCTGGTATTAGTATTTTAATAAGCTTATTTTAATATAACTGCTAAACAGTTCTACTTTTTATTGTTTTAAAACACACACTTGTAAAATTTAAAACAGCACAGTAGTATGTAAATTGCTAAGTAAAAATGTATTGCAAAGAGGCCAGTTATCCCCAAATTAATTTATAAGTTCAGGGCAGTTTATAAGAAATGTGTTCTTTTACAAGACATTTTACAAGGCAAGGTCTTTTATAAGACCTCTAAATCTAGGGGCACCTGGGTGGCTGAGTTGGTTGAGCATCTGACTTCGGCTCAGGTCATGAGCTTGCTATTCGTGAGGTCAAGCCCTGTACCGGGCTCTGTGCTGACAGCTTGGAGCCTGGAGCCTTCTTCAGATTCTGTGTCCCCCTCTCTCTCCACCCCACCCCTGCTTGTGCTCTGTCTCCCTCTGTCTTTCAAAAATGAATAAACATAAAAAGGTTTAAAAAAAAAAAAAAAAAGACCTCTAAATCTAGAGGTCATTGGGAAAAGTAAATGTGGAGGAACAGCCAAGGCAATTTTTAATTTTTGTTTTGTGAATTTTGACAGTTTTGAAGGGAAAACAGTAATGGAGGTATTGTGCACAGACTGTGAAGGCACTGAAGGTAGAAGAGTGTGATGTTGATAACAGAAATAAAAATATATGTGGAAGGAACAGACCAGAGATTTATGAGGAAACCCATTTTATGTAGTAATTTGGTAATCATTAATTTGGTAAAGTAAGCACTTTAAATTCATGCGGAAAAGGCTAGAATATGAAATGATTCTTAGGTTTCTACTTGATACCATATATAAAGTTAAAGATACAACACTGAAAAAAAAAATCACCTGTGGAATCCTGTAAGGAAAACATGTTTATAGTTATTTCTAGTCTTGCACTGTGCAAAGATTTTCTAAATAAGGTCCAAGAGGTCTTGTAGGAAATAGATTTGGCTAATAAAATTATAAAATCATTGAATATGGAAAATACCAAATTTCAGTGCCTAGTTATAAGGAAATAGTCAGTGCATATATTTTTTAATACAAATATAATTAACATACAGTGTTACAGGTTTACAGTCTGATGATTCAGTAATTCTATATATTTCTCTGTGCTCATCGAAATAAGTGTACTCTTAATCCCTTTTATCTATTTCATCTACCCACCCACTCTCTTCCCCTTGGCAATCATCAGTTTGTTCTCTGTATTTATAAGTTTGGTTTTGTGTTTGTCTCTTTTTTTCTTTGTTTCTTAAATTCCATATATGAGTGAAATCATATGGTATTTTTCTTTCTCTGACTTATTTAATTTAGGAGTATACTCTCTGGGTCCATCTGTGTTGCGAATGGCAAGATTTTATCCTTTTTTTATGGCTGAATAATACTCCATAGTGTATCCATCATCTTTATCCACTCATCCACCAGTGAACACTTGGGTTGCTCCCATATCTTGGCTATTGTAAATAATGCTGCAATAAACATAGGGGTGCGTAGATCTTTTTGAATTAGTGCTTTTGTTTTCTTTGGGTAAATACCCCCGTATTGTTTTCCACAGTGGCTGTGAGAATTCCACAATATTATTTTTAAAACGTTATTCTTAAAGGAGCAAAAAATTTTTAGTCTCCATCCTACTGTAGTGGCATAATGTGAACAAACCATATAGTGTGTATTCTAACAGAACTCTTCCATTTGACAGTGTCCTTTATAGTGGTCTGATGGTTCAGGATGAAGTTTGTTCTTTTTAAGATTTAAAAAAATTCATTTGTTGCATATATCAAAATAAAAAAATTTAAAGTTACTTCAGGAACTTGAATTGATTTTAACCTATTAGACTGGGAAAGATGTCCATTTGTTTGGGTGTAGGTGGAGGTGTGCCTGTTTGTTTGTTTGTTTTTACCAAACATTGAAATAGGAGAGACCATTGATAAATACACCTACCGGACAAAGTCATATTGGTGGAGGAGCACTGAGTCAGCACTACCCAAAAGGCGTTTTCAGCATGTAGGTTCAAGTTAATTGTTTAATATACCAACACATGAGTTGTTGGTAACTCTTGACACACACGCCTCCCCAAATTACTTCTTGGTCTTCCCTCAAAGTAGGTCTGTCTGTTGTGTGTTTGTGTTTGTGTGAATATGTATAACTTAACACTACGTCTGAGATGTCTGTTTGAGATAATTTTGCATATCAGTATGTAAATATCTCATTTTTGAACAGTTGTAGGATATTGGATTATATGGATATAGCATGATTTATTTAGTTATCTTTTTCTTGTTGTTGTCATGAGTGTCCTTAATTATTTCTGTGTGCATTTATGAGAATATATCCATAGGGTAAATTCCTAGACATGAAATTTGCAGGGTCAGGGGATTGTGTGTTTACATTTTTCATCGATACTGCCAAATGATTTTTCTGAGAGGTTGCAGTAATTTATTTATTAACCACCAATGTCTGAAGTTGTCTAAAGGTGATAATCTTACTCATGCTTTTGCCAACTTTAGTGTCAGACTTCCATCTTGGTCATTTTAATAGGTGGAAAATGATGTTGGTTTTAATTGCTTAGTATTTGTGTTTCTTTGACCTTTCCATTCATACTAGCCCATTTTTCTATAGGTTATTGATTTGTGAGAACTCTAGAATGGAGGGGGAGATAAAAATATTTGAATTCAATACATTGAAAATAAGCAAGATTAGCTAGATCTGTAAGAAAGTTTGTCTTTCATAATCTGAATTTGAAGTTGAGGTTTATGAGAGCAGTGTGATTTAATTATTTCCTTGTTCCCATCTTCTGTTATGTTGGGCAAGGTAAAGACCAGGAGCCAACTTAGTAGAACAGATAATTAAAGGCACAGGTCTAGGCCAAAAGTTATTTAGTAAATAGCTGAACAAATTTTGAATCGACTGCTGGGCTTGATTCCATAGATTGGTAGATGAGAGTGACAGTTGTTGCTTTCAATGGAACTTAGTTGTGTTGGGAAGCATTAGATTAAATAAAAATGATATCTTTGGGATTAAGTGTTCAAAGTAAAGTATGGGGTGCTCCGAGAGCATATCAGAGTTGCCTGACCTGTGTGTACTAGGTGGTCAAGGGAAACCAGAAGAACTTATTAACTGAGGTCTAAAGGATGGGTAGGAGTTGGGGAAGTTAGAGGAGGCATTGTATTGGGCATGAAGAGAGTAGTATAGATGGCAGAGACAGACATTTTTGGGCCTTTGGTTCATATTAAGGATTTAAAATATTATCTGGAGAATAATAGAAAATCTTTGAAGGATTTTAAAGCAAAGGGTGGGCTGCCAAAAATCTGAGGCACTGTGGCAATGGTGCAGGAATACGCTGGCTTTATCCACCTTGTTTTTCACCCACCTCAGCTGTTAAGCAGCCAGCTGCAGCTGGTCCTGTCTGGGACAGAATCCATTCAGGAATCACCTGTGGATTATACAGTTTCTGTGACAAAGAAAATTAGTTTCTGCCATATAACCAACTATTTATCTATATGAGCATGTCTTCTAGTCTGTAGTGATAATCAGTTTACCAGGGAAATAAATGAGGCTGTCCAACAGTCAGTAGTAAGTCTTTAATAGAATTTTATTTCAAGGTAATGGCTTTTCTTCTAATTTCTTTCTGTAAGACCTATAGTAATGCTCATTGGTGTGTGTGTGTGTGTGTGTGTGTGTGTATTCAGTTATTTTTTTGTTTAGAGAGAGAATATGAGAGCAGGGGAGGGACAGACGGAGAGAGAATCTTAAGCAGGCTTCATGCTCAGTGTAATGCCCCACGTGATCCCACGAATGACTTGAGGCGAAGCCAAGTCTGATGCTCCACCCACTGAGTCACCAGACACCCATTTATTCAGTTTTTTTGCTGCTTCTCCCATTAATAGGGCTTCCTCTGTAAAGTGTTCTTGTGTTAATAGGTAACACAGTAAAATTTTAGCTATTTGTTGTATTTATTGGCATTATTATCTGTGATTTTAAATTTCAGTCCCTGTAAAAACATGGGTGATTAAATTATATTATAATATTCTGTATTATGTCAAAATGAATAGGTATATGGTTTGTACAGTGTAAGAAAATAAGTAATGTTGTTGGTTCCTGATTATGAGTAAGTAAAACTGAATTCTGAACTGATTATGAATTAGTGAAACTAGGTGAAATTTATGTAGTACTTTGACTAATTAAGTTTGTTTCATATTTATCTAATAGCCCAGACTCTTCTTTTTGAAGCCTTGTAGTTGATCTTTTTTTTCATTTGAATTATGTGAATTATGTAACTCTTTCTTACTTGTGTGACGAACTGAACTTGTATTGCCCTTTAGGGGATATGCTTAACATTTTAGGTAATATTATGTCCTCACATATTGGCCAGATTTTATTATTTTTATTTGTTTGTTTTGATGTACCTATTTACATACAAGGTCTGAGGAAAAGGGGCTATACTTAATACCCATAGTAGCTTAAAATTCACAGTTCAGACAGGTGAGATAGAAGAAAATGGTTCTTCACAATATAAATATTGATCGGTCTTTAATTGCTTATACTTTATTGGTGCAAATATAGCAGTACAGACACATACAGATACACTGGGACATAATATTGTATTTAAGATTGTTTCCAGTGTTTGTGTGATACATTGTCGGAGAGAAGGAATAAAGAAAGAGAACTTACATTTTTAGTGATGTGACGTATCACGTACCAGTTTATATAGAGCTTACAAGCTCTTGATTGAATAGGAAAGGTTATTTTTGATCTGTGCCCAGCATGGGACACTATTTAAATTGAATGGAAGATTTGGAAAATAAGGAGCCCTGTGACAGTAGAAATAAAGGAAGTGACTAGATCAGACTTGGTTTTAAGCCTTATTGTCAACAGTTTTTCTTTAAGGAATTATGAAATGGTTTGTTGCTCTTGCTGTTAATTTTGTATGCCTTAATAAAAATTTATGGCCCTGTTATTTTCAAATTATCAAAATTCACTTGAAAGTCATTTTTGTAATTTTCTTCTGGAATTGCTTGTTTTGATTAGTTCCTTTAGTTTAATTTGCTCTACATAAAGGTACACCTAGCTTTAAATGAAAGTAAATTTTTTCACTGAAAACTTGGAAAAGAGTATACATTACAGCAGTTTCTAGGTATGTCTCATATTTTAGCCTGGATTCCACAAGGGAAACAAAATGAAAATAATGTCTTGATATTTGTACCCCATACCAAATCCACGCTCCTGGTATGGTTTGTTTTTGGAATACACTGGGAACTGCAGTTTGAAATCTTGTGAATTTTTGCTTTAATGTATATTGTAGTAACTTTTCTGCATTAATTTTAAGAGATGGTAGCCCATGGATTTAAAAAATACTGTCAAATACACATTTTT
Source organism: Panthera leo (assembly GCF_018350215.1). NCBI lineage: Eukaryota > Metazoa > Chordata > Mammalia > Carnivora > Felidae > Panthera > Panthera leo. The sequence continues at coordinate 57,353,421 of NC_056690.1, read as the reverse complement.
TAATTTGCATAGTAAAGTACCCATAACAGAAGTTACCATTTTAACCATTTCTAAGTGTTTGGTTTATTGGTATTAAGTACATTCACACTGTTATGAAACCATCATCACGATCCATTTCCAAAACTGGAACTTCTCATCTTACCAAGCTGGAACTCTATACCTATTAAACAGTAACTCTCTATGCCTTTCTTCCCCCAGCCCCTGGCAATAACCATTGTACTCTCTGTCTCTGAATTTAACTATTCTAGGTACTTCATATAGCGGGACCATACAGTATTTGTCTTTTTGTGACTGACTTGTTTCACTTAACGTAATATCCTCTAGGTTCATTCATGTTGTAGCCTGTGTCAGGATGTCCTTTCTTCTTTCTTTCTTTTTCTTTTCTTTCTTTCTTTCTCTTTCTTTCTTTTTTCTTTCTCTTTCTTTCTTTCTTAAAAATTTTTTTTTAATGTTTATTTGTTTTTGACACAGAGACACAGCTTGAGCAGGGGAGGGACAGAGAGAGAGAGGGAGACACAGAATCTGAAGCAGGCTCCAGGCTCTGAGCTATCAGCACAGGGCCCAACGCGGGGCTTGAACTCGTGAACCGCGAGATCATGACCTGAAGTCGGCTGCTTAACTGACTGAGCCACCCAGGCGCCCCAGGATCCTTTCTTTTTAAGGCTGAATAATATTCCATTTGTATTGATGTACCACATTTTGTTCATTTATCTGTCCGTGGATACTTGGGTTGTTTCTACCTTTTGCTGTTGTGAATAATGCTGCTAACATTTTAAAATACTTTGATTGAGTTGCTCCTTGATCTTTTCCAAAGGTAACATTCTCTTTCATTTATAACATAGTCATGAGAGGCATAGTCCAGTTATTAAGAGGGAAGCTTGGGTGTTGGACTTTGGATTCAAATCCTGGCTGATCCCTTCCTGGATATTTCACTGTGGGCAATTAACCCTTTTGATGCCAATTTGTTAAACTGCCAAATGAAGGTAATAATGGTACCTCACATTCCTTGGATTAAATTAGGTATTAAATGTAAATTATACGTAAAGTGCCTAGCGTAGTGTGTAACACATAGTAAAAGTTTGCTGAATGTTACTGTTATTTAGGAAAAGGAGCCCATTGGTTCAGGTACCCATTCAAAGTACTGCAGATGCTCCCAATTGGGTAATAACACAAATTTGAATTTTTAAAATCATTTTGATGCTGAGAAGGCAAATACTTGGATTAAGTAATATTAACCTTTCCTTTGGGTAAGATTTTCTTTGGGCAGAGTTAGGTAAAAAAAAAAAAAAAAAATAGGGTTGAATATTGGGAAAGTTGACATTATTGTCATCTTCATGGGAAAAGGTCCTAGTATCTTCACCGGTTACACTGTATAGTTTATCTAACCAGACAAGCCAAAAACAAATCAGAAGTTGGTCTTTGTTATTGCCATCTCTTTCATATCTCTATTCTATTCCAAGACTTTGAAAAACATGAAAAGTGTGGGGCCACATCTTTAGATAGGCAAACAAGATTCTGCAGCGGATAGCATAGGTTTGTAAAGTCTGGTCATCTCTAACTCAGTATTTTAGTTTCTTGTAAGATCGTGTTACTAGTTTCCCCTCAAGAAAGATGTGAACTCAGAAATGGCTTTTAATTCATTGAACACTTAAACTGAATACTCAAATCTAGAGGACCAAATATAGCCTGCCTGTTTTTGTCTTAAAACCAGTAAGTGGCCACATTAATGGTGCACTGGATTATCATTCCTGACCAGAAGTTTCCTCCATCATTGAATGTGGATGCCACAAAGTACAGTGTTTCTGAATATGATGGTACAACTTTGAATAATTTAGATTTAATTCTAATAAAATTACGTTATGAAAATAGTACAAAAGATTATGTTCAACTAACTAAATTTTACCCATTTGTAAGACTCTTATTTGAGTCATACTTAATAATAAGCCACTTAACCTTGTAACCAGTAAAAATGTATTCTGGCCCATAATTGTTGAAATCTTTTCTGTTCTTTTTAGAAGGATGACTACTCCCACAGAATATAGTGAGTAGGGACATATTTTTGTCAAGATGAATTCGGTTATTTAAGGTCATGTAATTCAAAGCAGGAGAAAATCTAAACTGCCCATTTGGTCTCTCTAACATTTAGTCTGTTAGCTTGGGAAATATTTATTTCATGAACAAAAAATCCATAATTATTGAAGTGATGTTTCTTTCAACCTATTTTACGTTTTGTACTCTTGTTTCACAGTAACTTAATGATCGACTGTAAAGTCAACGTGGGTATTAAAACATTCAAATTCAAGATTTAGGGTACCATTTTAATGGTACCAGTTGCCATCTTACTTTATTTTATTTTTTAAAAAATGTTTATTTATTCTTGAGGGAGAGGGAGACAGAGCATGAGCGGGGGAGGGTCAGAGAGAGGGACACACAGAATCTGAAGCAGGCCCCAGGCTCCAAACTGTCAGCACAGAGCCTGATGGAGGGCTTGAACCCACACATCATGAGATCATGACTTCTGAGCCAAAGTCAGATGCTTAACCAATGAGCCACCCAGGCGTCCCATCTTACTTTAAATAAGCTTTATTTCAGGTAGTGTTTAATAGTTTTAGCAAAATTTAGTACAGATAGAGTTACAGAGATGCAGTTTTACAGACATGAGGATTCAGTGTATAAAACTATTAATTTGGGAATTGTGATAAGACTAGGAATCAAGGGTAAGTATTTTGGGCAGTTTGGTAAAAGTGCAAGGAAGCAGATTAATTATTGATTTTCTCTGCCTCTTGAGTCCTCTTTTTTCCTCACATGATCCATCTCCAGAAATTATAGAAACCTAGTGAGGTAAAGAATTGTGACTTTGGTAGTAGAATGAGAAGCTAGAGTTGAATATATTACATAAAGGTTAGTAGCCATGTTGTAGTTCTCAAACTGCTTCATTCAGATATTGAGAATGTTTGTCTAACTTAAATGAGGATATTTTAAGTAGATTTTTAAATTTTTTTATTTTTCAGCCAAACCAAACAGGAAGCTTACTTTTCTCTACCTAGCCAATGATGTCATTCAGAACAGCAAAAGGAAGGGGCCGGAGTTTACAAAAGATTTTGCGCCAGTTATAGTGGAGGCTTTTAAACATGTTTCAAGGTATGATAATTGTTTTGGGTACTTGGTAATGTTTTAAATGCATAATATGTCCTTTTGTTAAAATTTACTGTAAGCCATTCAAACAAAAAACAGAGAATGTATTTCTTTGAAATTTTCATTTGAAAAGACTTAACTATAAATGGCATTTGTAAATGTGTTAAATACTTTCTGTAAAGGAAAATTTTTGAACTGTCACAAAGTGGTAGGCTTTTGGAGTACTTGAATTAACAATTTTCCTTTAAGAGACCAAAAAAAGCAACTGCCATTTTGGAATGGACTTCATTAAGATTGAATGAGTATTGAATTGAAAATTTGTGTGCTTATAAAGCTGTCTGTTTTCCAGGTATTATTTCTGGATAAACGTTGTACCCTTTACTTGCATATAATTTGAAAGTTTTTTTAGTGTTTGGGTATATATGATAATACTTCAAAGTGTTTTGGAAGTACAGGAATTTATTTAGAATAATTATAAGCCTGTTGAAAAATTTTGCTACAGAAAAGTTCTAAGGGTAAAAGTTGGTGCTTTGGCTTATGCTCTTTTTAAATGCTTATTTCCAAACATACGCAAATATTTGGTAGATTTCTGGGTAAACATTATTGGGGTAGACTGTTAAATCAGTCTAAATTACAGAATTCAGTGGTAAGTGAAGATCTGTGTTGAATGATTTAAGGATGAAAATATGCTCACCACATGCCCAAAAACTTCAGTCATAGTGGATGCATTTTTTAAAAATTACAGTGTATGAAATACTACCATATGTTACTTTCTTAAATGAATATTATTTATCTTTCAATTTAGATACTATCTTACCATCTTTTCAGATGTTGCCATTTTTTAAGAGTTCAGTCCTAGTCCCTCTTCCTATGGTCATATTCTTCGCTTGACCTTTGGGTGATTTCATACACTGCATATATTTAGTTATTACACACCCTAATAACTCAATTAACTGTGAGATCAAGACCGGAGCCGAAGTTGGACGCTTAACTGACTGAGCCATCCAGGGGCCACTGGATGTGTTTTTAGACCTGTGTGTCTAATTGCCTAAGGAATTTCTAGTTGTATGCTTCCAGACATCTCCGATGGACTCTGTCTCATATTGAATTCACGTCACTGCGCCCTGTCAGACTTGCTCCTCCTTCAGGTTTCACCCAGTGAATGGCAACTCTGTCTATCTGGATGCCCATATGAGAAACTAGGTGTCATCTTAAACTTTCTTTGATAGTGTAATTTATAGTGTATCACATTCTCCTTTCTCTTTCACTCCCCTTATCCATGTAGTATATATAGTTCCCACAGTTTAGATTTTTTCCATAATGTCATTTCTATATAATTTGCAAGAACCTCTAGTGTTGTTTAATCCATTTAGGAAACTAGCCACAGTTGCAGAGCTGATCATAACACTCCCTTGCCTTTGAGTTCTCAAAACTTGATCCCAGAGATCAAGGCTGAAGTCCTGAGCAGGACTTAAGGTGATGATGCTTCTTCATGGCCCTGTCTACATCTTCAGACACATGTCTCACGTTCCTTCCACACACACACACGCTTTATAGTCCACAGTTGAAGCTAACTGAACCTCTTTAAATTCTTTCTCCCTTAAGGCTTTTATATATGTTGCCTCTCCCAAGGAATTCAATAAAATATTTCTTGACTGCCTACTGTGTGCTAGCCCTGACGATACAGTAGTGAATAAGATAAAGTTCTGTCCTAGTGGAGCTTACATTTCAGTTGATGACCAAAGTAGTAACTAGGTGGACAGATGAATATATATTATGCCAGTAGATAAGTAATGTGAAGATGCAAAGTAAGGAAGAACTAGAGAGTATGACAGTGCTCATGAGAACTTTATCTCATGAGATAAAGAGTGACTATTTTGGAGAGGTGGCATTTGAAGGAAAGGATAAAATGAGACACTTGAGCATCTAAAAGACAAGGATTCTAGGTAGAGGGAATACTTGGCAGAAACAATGAGACAGTTGTGTGCTGGGCATGTTTGAGCATCAGCAGGGAGAATTGTATGGCAGAAGGTATTAAGGGAATGTGGACTGAGAAGTAGCCAGAAAGCAGAACATATCTACCTTATGGTCTGGGATAAGGCTTTTTGGTTTTATTTTTGGTATGATTGATAGCTCTTAGCAGATTCAAGAGCATTATGATTTGATTTACAATAGTAGAGCATAGAGTGAAGAGTAAGAGCTGAGGACACCAATGAGAAGACTTTAAAAATCCAGACAAGAGGTAATAGCAGTTCAGTCTGCAGTGGTAGTGATGAAGGCAGTAGGACGTGGTTGGGAGTAGTCTGTTTGCCACTTCCTTGATGTTCCAGTCCTCAGATCTCAAATACCGCTTGCTCAGATACCTTTTCTAATCTCTCTTGAACTGGGCCAGATCTCTGCATGATGCTTCTCTTTAATACTTGGTTCTTTTTTGTGGCACTTGTAAATAACAGCTGCCATTAAAGCTCCATTTGTGTCTCCAGTGTCAAAGATAGTGCCTTGATCAATAAATATTTGTTAAATAAATTTAAAAATCACCTATTTGAAATCTTCTTGGCCTCATAATCAGCCGCCATTAAGTTAAGGGCATCTTCTCTATAAACACCTGTAGCTTGTACAAGCACTTTTTTTGGTAATTTTTTGTTTATTAAGATGTCTGGGAGCACCTGGCTGGCTTAGTTGACAGAGCGTGTGACTATTGATCTCAGGGTTGTAAGTTTGAGCCCTATGTTGGGTGTAGAGATTACCTAAAAATAAAATCTTAAACAAAAATGTCTGTAAACTTTTAAAGGAAGCTGGGAGTATGTCTGTCTTGATCACTTCACTGAACTTCTGATCGCATAGTCGTGCTCAGTAAAAATTTGGACTGCTTTTTCTCAGAGAATGAATGTCTGACTGTATTTTAAATCACCATTGCCTTTTCAGTAACACTGTTAATTGTTAATATTTTTATTTTTTCTTTAGTGAAACTGATGAAAGTTGTAAGAAGCACCTTGGAAGGGTATTATCTATTTGGGAAGAAAGGTCTGTTTATGAGAATGATGTGTTAGAACAACTTAAGCAAGCTCTGTGTAAGTGTGTAATCTTTTATCGTGATCTCTCCATTAAAATGTTTCCTTTCATTAAAACTTTTGATGTTCTTTCAATTCAGATGGCGATAAGAAGCCTAGGAAGCGAACTTATGAACAGATAAAGGTGGATGAAAATGAAAACTGTTCCTCTCTGGGATCTCCAAGTGAACCACCACAGGTAGAAGTTTTTCTCTGTTAAGGGAGTTGTGTTACTATTACTTCATGTGGCCACTAAGCTTTATTAATTTTGAGGTTTTACTAATATAAATGGACTTTTATTATAATTCTGAGTGCAAGAAAGAAGCCTTGTGAATATCTCTTCTGATTAACAGATTGCTTATGTTTATTATAGTATGTTGTATGTTTTATATTAGGCAGTTATATTTTACATAGAAAGAGGTTATCTGATTGCTAAGTATGATTAGGTCTGGTGAGATATCTGTCACTTAAATAGTTTCCTTTTAAATAAATAAAACATTGTATGATAAGACCCTTTGTTGTATGATTTAAGTACACTGAGAATGCCATTCTTAGAGATATACAACTGCCCTTTACTGTATTTTTGCTTTTAAACATGTAAAAATGAGTGTTATAGCAGCAAGCATGTACTCATACAGTTCTATGTAACTATATAGAACCATATAGTTCCATGGTAAAATAAGACAGATTAGAGTTATTATCTTAATACCCCATGTCCTCCCAGGTTGGTACAGTATAGCATTCCTTAGCCATCAAATGATTCCAGAAAAACATTTTTAACTTTTAATTATGTGGGCATTGAGTGTTAAAGCTTCCTCCTTCTATGTTTCAAACATATAGGAGGGACAGATAAAATTTAAAAGGAGAAAATGAAGACATAGCCATACTCATAAAACAAGGTAAATATCTTTGTGGACTAGAAATGGTACAGAAGCACAATTCAATATGTGGGCCAGAGCCTGGTTTTTCTGAGCTTTGGTCAGGAAACAGACATGGATTTCCAGAAATAAGTATCCTGTAGGGTAATAAGAACTCACAGTGCTCCATGGGAGTTGGAGGACTGGACCTGAATTCACTGCATGCAACCAGAGGCTGGTTGAAACTCTTTCCCCAGTGAAAGGAGCTAGAAAGAAAGATAGAACCAATCACTGCCTAGAACTTTGTGTGTATATTCATAGTAGTACTGGGGAGGCAGAAAGAATCTGACCAAGGTGCTCAGCTGGGACCTGAACCAAACTACCTGTTCACTCATTGATAGGAGGTACTGAAGCCCATATGATCACCAGGGACAAGAGCTTGAATAAAAAAGTAATAAGAACATAATGTTTTAAACAACCAAACCTTAAGGTGTATATTTTTTTCTATTTGGTAATAATTTAAGACAAAGCACTTTGTGCAACAAGCCCTTTTATGATTCCATGAACAGTATTTTATCTGAGTTTTAGATACAGAGTCTGATCCTTTTTTATTCTCCCTGATGACAGACTAACTCCAGTTGTACTTCTTAGGAGTATCTAGTACTTAAATAAAACACTGTTGCTTTTCATTTTATGATGACTATTTTCAGATTAGTTGTACTGCTTAATTTTCAGTGGTTCAGCTTTGTAGTTACCATTTTGTGTCATTCTTTATAAGAATGACTAAAATTTCTCTTCGTAGGATCCGCTTGAACTCATTTCATTCTCCTCTATTAGAAAGTTGTAGGCTAGTGTTGTTTTCAGACAACTGTGCTTTTTTGTCTGATCTTTGACCCAGCACTAGAAACTTAGAATTAACTCATGTGGGAATGTGAATGTGAGATGAAAGCATGCGTATCGGGACCATAAAGCCAGATGACTTTTCAGAACTTCAGAAAGCTTTAGAACTTTCTAGGACTGATTAAGAAATGACAATATAAAAGTTAATTGGGGCCCATGAGAAAAAAAGCTTCATGATAATCGTCATTGCTCTTAAGCTCACTTTCATTTGTAGGGGGAAGCTCACTTTCATTTGTAGGGGGGATGTATCTTATAACAAAATTATTTTGTAAAATATTAGAATTTTAAAAACATAGTAATGAATTAAAAGCATACATGGGATAGTATATTTATTAGGCGTCATTCATTGTTATCATGCTGGATCATCTACTGTGTGCTAGACCCCAGTGATAGCATTTTTTTTTTTTTGGTCAGAGAATAGCTTAAAGAAAAATCAGTAACTATCTATCAGTGTCATCTCAATGTATTCACAGAATTGGTTATATCCTATATTTTTCAAGTGTGTGTATAATTTCCTACTGTTCCAGGAACTAGTCTTAGAGATTAAAAAAAAAAAAAAAAAGGAGGTGGATGGGGATGGAAACCAGTAAAAATAAAATATTCGTTTTTCTTTGGAGTAAATTTATAAATATTATGAATTGTGAAATTATCAGCAAAGACTTGCCCTTTCTTCCTAATTATATCTTATATGAAAACAGTATAAGTAAATATTCTAATGATAAAATAATTTTTACATTGGTTAAGTGTTATATAAGTATTAGCCGTCAGATATATGGAATTTTGTGATCTCTTAATGATCTTATTAGCAAACTGTAGGATAGTTGAAGATAACCATATTTGAACATATTCCAAAACTACATTGCTTTTGTGCTTTAAGTACATCATTTAGAAATAGACTTTGTGAGACCCTTCTGTGTTGTAGTAGAACATGATTTGTATCCTCCTTCCCTCAATATCTAATATAGTATTAAAAATTCTCATGTATAATAATATAATGAATATGTCATATGTAAAACGTGTAACGTCTAGGTTGAAGTTATAGCCTGCTTTCCCTTCTACCACTGTATGTATTTGGCATATAAATCAACCATGTCACTTTCAGAGCCCAGTAATTATTTTTACACTGTCTCCATTGCTTGAGTATGACTTCTTCAAAGCTGAGGGCCATGTCTTATTTTAGTTTCCAATTTATATATTTCCAATGCCTAACATAGTATAGTTTCTTTTTCTTAATATATAAAAGAAATGGACTATCTTTAAAAGCAGTTTATACTTGAAACTTTAAACAAGTATATAGCCCGTAAGGATAAAGGAATATGAAATAAAATTGAGGTCTTTTGTGTTTGTTTAAGCTTCATTTATTTTGGTTCTAAAGTTGTGTAACTTTTTAGACTCTAGATCTTGTTAGAGCATTACAAGATCTAGAGAATGCAGCTTCAGGTGATGCAGCAGTTCATCAGAGGATAGCGTCTTTGCCTGTTGAAGTCCAAGAAGTATCCCTACTAGATAAAATAACAGGTAAGAAAAGAAAATGTGATCTGGAACTTTTTGGAAGTCAGGGTGAGGGAACGGCATATGGCATTGTTTTTGTTGTGTAATAATTCTATTATTCTGTGCTTTTCTTAGATAAAGAATCTGGAGAAAGGCTTTCTAAAATGGTAGAGGATGCTTGTATGTTGCTGGCAGATTACAATGGCAGATTGGCGGCTGAAATAGATGATAGGAAGCAACTCACTCGAATGTTAGCAGATTTTCTTCGTTGTCAAAAGGAAGCCCTTGCAGAGAAAGAGCATAAATTGGAAGTGCGTAACCTTTTCCTTCTTTAGTGCTTATTTGCTTAATTTATTTTTTGGTAGGAATTTCAAAATATTTCTGTTCCTGTACGTTTTGCATATTTTTAGACAGTGGCCCAGGTAAGCTTCTCCTTGCAGGAAAGGGCTTCTTTCTACTTGAACCAAGTCAACCTAAGTAAACTTAGAAATGTGGAATTACAGAAACGGGCTGCTTTTTAAAATTATTGATGTGAAATCCCAGTAATAGTAATTCATCATAAGAGTTTAAACTCTTCAAGAACAAAACTAGTGGGAAAATAGCAGTTAGTATGAAGTCTGGTGTCATCTATAGTAAATTATGGTTGGATTTATTGAATTCCTGTTTAGAGTACATGCAGGCTTTTAGGTATACAGTTAAGAAATAAAAAGAGTTTTTCTGGCATAGAATTTGTTGTGGGTATGCTAGTCCCCTCTCCCAGTCCCTGAACAATTCATCAGTTTTGTTCACAAAGTCAGTCTTCAAGTTACTCTTTTGTTCCATCCCTGATTCTGATGCTTAACATATTGCCACCTCACTCCTGGCTCATACACACCCTTAGGTAGAAAGTCGCTCCTTTAAATTAAATGGTGATTGCTACAGTTGATGAATCTGGAGGTGCAGGGTGAAAAAAGAAACATTCTCATATTTTCTTTGAGCAGAGTAGCTGTTGTTGGGTAGATGGGCCAGATTTGTTTTTGTTTTTGTTTTTTTTAAGAATCTTTTTTGACCAGTTCTTGTTTAAATTGTTTATTGCTGTAGCAATTTCCTATTGTAATTCGATGTAATAGAATTTCTAACTTGTCTGGATCCCTTTATTTAAACCGTCCTCTGTAAATTTGTAGGTCTGTTAGGATACTGCCTTTATTAAGTTGCTTTTAGTAGTGGTCTTGTTTTAGCAGTCTCTATGCCAAAGAGGATTGTCCCTTCTACTTGTGAGACCTGCTGTTTGATCAAGAGCTTTCCCACCCCAAATTCTCAGCTCTTCGTTTAGCATTACCCCTTTTCAGTGTGGAGCAAAGTTGTTAGCACCATGCTCCACCTTTAGAAAGGTTTCCCAATTGTACATAAAAAGGAAAAGGTAAACAGTTTTAAAAAGATACATGTGATACGTAACTTGCCAGTTTTGATCTTGTGATGCAACTTGTCTTAAACCTACTGTACTTGTTTTACTGTTAGCAGATTAAGGGTAAGTAATGTGCAATTCTTGTCTTTAGTCTTTTGGTATGGTTTCTTTAACTTCTATTGAGCTTCTGTTGCAGGTATTGGACATGGGCGTATCTTCTAACGATGTCATCATCATTAGCATATTCTTCCTGCTAAAAATAAATATCAAACTCCAAAGCCTGTATCGTCTCATGTTTTTGAAGATTTAAGACTGAAACTTTGCTTTTCTACTGTATGCTTTTTCACTTAAGTTGGTTATTTATTACTGGTTACAAAAATAGAATTTATGTTTGAAATGTAAGTGTAGGAATAGATCAGATGTCACCCTCCAGTTACCTCTTTTCCCAGTTCCTTTAAGCTAGATTGTGTAGTTGATAGTTCTGGTGATGAGGTTGATGATAACAGTAACAGTAACATTTACCATGTGTCAGGTGCTATTGTAAGCATGTCACATCTGTCAGCTCATGTAATCCTACATAGCAGGAAGATTTATCCCCACTTTACAGGTAAAGAAACTGAGGCACAGGGAAATTACATAACTTGCCCAAGGTCACAAAGAGATTGTAAATTGTTAAGAACCCAGGGACTCCGCCTCCAAAAGACACATTTGCTTCCAGGTTTTACTTAAAGAAATGTAAGATCAAAGCAAAAACTGAAACCCTATCCAGTTCTTTCTGCTTCCTCTCTCTTCAGAGGAATCTACTCTTCAGAGAAATCACTGTCTTAAAGTATTCTAGGAACGTTTTTGTTTTTCAGCGTGGATATTATCATAGTAAAAAGAGACGACCTAAATTATGCTAAACATGTTTTTACAAGTAAAAAAAAATTTAGATCTCTGATAAATCAGGAAGTCATTCCACAGAACCTCTGTAAATTATCATTTATAACTGATTTCTTTCTCAGAAGATTATGGAAATGATTTTAGATATTTAGACATTTTTTGTGTCAAGTAGGTGGCATCACTTTGAAGTTGAGACAGAGAGGTCAAGATTTATGCTTCCCATGTAAGCTGTGATGTCATCAAACAGTTTTCAGTTATCTGCATCTTTGAGCATCACCTGTCATTGACCAGGTATTGATGACTCATTGGTTTTTCGTTTTTTGGTTTTTTTTTTTCTTTAAATGGAACAAAAATTTAAAGTATCAGTTCAGGGACTGTCTATTTCATGTTTTTTAAGGAGGTTGCTGTTAAAGCATTTGTAATGAATGAAAAGATGAAGTGTTTTTAAAAATTTTGGGTATTATGAATCATTTTTGGAACTTTAGCTGGTTATTAAGCAGATTACTGTCTAAATGCACTATTAATCTAATTTGTATTTATAAAATACATGTCATAGATTGTTGTAGAAATCATATTTCACCATTTAGAAGTTAAAATTATTGCATTAACTTTTGTTCACCTAGCTTATTTTGGAAGGCATTCATGGATAGGAAACGTAAAGTGACATTTTGATTTTGATACTGTTGGAGAGGGAAAAATACAGAGATCAGAAATTCTTTCACATTCAGTAAGGTAATGTCTTTGATGCTCAATTTTGGATTCTTTTTCATGATGCAGTCAGTATAAGAAAACATGCTTTTATCAAATCCCTATCATGTCATTGTACACTGACAGTGTGCTAGGATTCCATAGAAAATTGTCTAGTTTATGGAGTAGTTTTACATAGAAAATTGGAAATCACAATTCGATTGATGGCTCTTAAATTGTAGTTCTAAAGTTTGGAAGTCAGGATGGACTTCATAGAGGACTGTGTTTATCTTTTGCAGTCTTACATCAGTATATTCTTATTTAGCTCATTTTTAAAAATGAGGCATAATATTAGTTGTATGAATGTTGTTTATTTAAGTCTGTCCCTCTTCTCATGGTGTTAGATTGCAGCCACTGAGTTGCTTTTATTAGTTTTGTGCATTATATATAGTGCTGCAGAGAACATCCCATCCTGGTGATCAGGCCTGTATAGTTGTGCAGGTATATCTGTGGGATTGATTCTTAGAAGCAGAATAAAATAATCTGGGTCCAAGGGAATGTATGTTTAAGTGTTGACCGTATACTCAAGCCCACCAAAGCGTTCTGCCGTTTTAATTTTTTAAATTTTTTTGTGCTGCATCTATTTATGTATGTATGTATGTGTGAATATAGTTGATGCAGTGTTATATTAGTTTCAGGTGTAAAGGCTCTGCCTTTTTTTTTTTTTTTTTTAATGTTTATTTCTGAGAGAAAGACAAGAGTGTGAGCGGGGGAGGGAGAGAGAGAGAGGGAGACACAGAATCCGGAGCAGGCTCCAGGCTCTGAGCTGAAGTCGGACACTTAACCAGCTGAGTTATCCAGGTGCCCCAGGTTCTGCCTTTTTAAACTCCGTATCGTAGGAGTACATCTTTTCCTGTGTAACCTAGCACTTACTATCGGTGATCTTTTAAATTTTTGCATATCTGATACTTTAAAAATTATTTTTTTGTTCACTCAGATTGGTCATCTTTTAAAAATATTTCTTGCCCGGCGCCTGGGTGGCTCAGTTGCTTGAGCATCTGACTCTTGATTTCAGGGTCGTGAGTTTGGGTCCTGTGATGGGCATGAAGCAGTGTCAGGCATGAAGCCTACTTAAAAAAAAAAAAAAAAAAAAAAAAAAATCTAGCCATTTTTTTCCATTTCAAATTTCCTATATCCTTTAACTACTTTTCTCTTTGGTTCTAAGTTTGTATGTTAATATTTGTCTTTGTTTTTGTAGATTTTGGGCTTTCTGGATATAGTTAAGGTGGTCTTCTTAATTCATTACTGTAAAAATACTTTGCTATTTTTCTTTGTTTTTTCCCCTAATATTTTTATCCATTAGGATTTTTTTTTGTTTATGATGTGACATAGAGATCTAATTGAAAGTGATAGTGAATGTCCCTTGTCATGTATTAATGATTAATCAATGACTCAGTCTGTCTCTTATTATGTTGTGAAGTGCCATTTCTGTTATACTTAATTCGTGTGTGTGTGTGTGTGTGTGTGTGTGTGTACACATGGGAATGTAGTTAGTCCCTTTTCTATTCTATTGGCCAATTTGTCTTACCCACCTTTACTTATGCAGATTTTTGTTTGTATTATTTTTGGTATTGTTTGTATCTATAATTTAAATAATGATTATTGTATACATGAATTTTTACTTTCTTTCCACTTTATACATATTTAATAGCTTTCATACTTGATATTTCTCATGCCATTTTGCTAAGTAGATGTTTCTTAATTTACTTGGCCTTTCACCTGTTTCTGAATGTACTGTTTACTCTTGTTATCCTTCCCCTCTATCTGCTAGATGGTATTTTCCTGGATTTTCAAAAGTATTTAATTTCATAAAACTTTATTTTCTCGGGCACCTGGGTGGCTCAGTTGATCAATTGTCCAACTCTTGATTTTAGCTCAGGTCGTTATCTCAAGGTTTGGGGGATTGAGCCCCCCGATGCTTAACCTAATTTTCATTTTTTAAATGCTTAAGAAAAATTTTGTTTTACCTGAGACATTTATTGTTTGTTTGTTTTTAATTTATTTATTGTGAGAGACAGCAACAGCGCAAGTGGGTGGAAGGGCTGAGAGAGGGAGAATCCCAAGAGGACTCTGCGTTGTCAGCACAGAGCCCAATGTGGGGCTCAGACTCATGTGAGATCGTGAGCTGAGCCAAAATCAAGAGTTGGACACTTAACCAACTGAGCCACCCAGCTGCGCTTTCCCTAAGATATTTAATGATTAGAAATTTCTAATATTAACTCTCTTACTATAGGAAATAATGTTTTAAATAGGACTGAAAATTTTAAATTAAAATTTTATTGCTGGAGGTGTTTACCTTCATGTAGCAGCTTGAGCTGCTGGTTGTAACAGTCCAAAGGATGGAGAGGAATGGTGGCAGTGGCAGTGTTTGACAGCCTGATTGAAGTTGCTGAGTGGATTACAATGGGGACAAATTTCAATAGGGAAACAGAGCTTAATTAGAAAGTTTTATATTGTGGATAATGTAGGCCTGAACCTTACTTGGTGATAGCACTGAGAAAATAAAGGAGTGGGCGGGATGGGAACAATTGAATCATAATTTAACTGCATCTGAGCATAGAGAGTAGAAGGAATCAGTGATAAATGAAATTTTGGAAACCATGGGGCAAATGAAACTGGCATTGACTAAAAGGATACTAAAATAAGGGACTAGTTTTGCTGAGGAGGATGATTTGGTTTTAGGCAGGTCAAATTTTTTTAACTTTTTCACTTTCATTTTTGTGCAGTGAGGTATATTATTTTTATTTTTTTCCCAGCTTTATTGAGATAACTGGCATATGAGTGAATTAAAGGGGTTTTTTTTTTTTTTTGGCTTTCTTAAAAAATTGAAATATAGTTGACACCAGAGTTTTTCTAGTTGTAAAAGTAGTACATGTTCCTCGTAGTTTAGAAACCATTCATAAGCACACACAGATGCCACCTAAAATCTCATTACCTCCTAAAGAACCATTGATAAGATTTGAGAGATGGAATCCCAGTGTATGCTATTTTATGTAGTCTTTTTTACACATTTACAGTAAACATTTTCTCATGATTATATTCTCATTATCTAAAATGAAGTATTTCCTTAACCAGCTATTTACTGTTTAGCGTTTGTTTTTTCCAGTTTCTTGTTATTAGAAAAACATGGTTTTGAATTGCACTTTAGGTAAATCCTTGCTTATTTTTGATAATTTTTTCTTTTTTTTAATGTTTGTTTATTTTTGAGAGACAGAGCACGGCTTGGGGAGGGGCAGAGAGAGAGGGAGATACAGAATCTAAGCAGGCTCCAGCTCTGAGCTGTCAGCACAGAGCCCGACATGGGACTTGAGCCCACGAACCGTGAGATCATGACCTGAGCTGAAGTTGGACGCTTAACCGACTGAGCTACCCAGACACTGTGATCATTTTTTCATAAAGTCCTAGATGTAGGGGGAAAAAATGAAAGCAGTGAGGCAAAGGTAATTTTAATGCTCAGTCTTCTAGAATTTAAGAAAACAAAATGATATTCTGTCTGGTGACAAAGGGAGGTGGAAGTGGAGACGTCTCAAGTGCATATTAATTGATAATAAATTCATAATGACACAACGTGTGTGAAGACAGTTGATAATAAGTATCAGAAACCCTTATTTTTACATAATGATTTTTTCTGCTCTTTTCCTTTTACCAGGTCATTTAAATTGCATAATGCTCTCAGAGTAGCTAGTTGGTAGGGCAAATTCTGGGAGCCATTAAAGTGATGGTACATTTTTTGCTTTTGTATTTTAAAAAACCGTAGTTGGGGCACCGGGGTGGCTCAGTCGGTAAGCATCCAACTCTTTGGCTCGGGTCATGACCTCATGGTTCCTGAATTTGAGCTCCACTCTAACAATGTCTCCCTGTGTCTCTGCCCCTCCTACACTTTCTCTCTCTCTCAAAATAAATTTAAAAACTTAAAAAACATGTGGTAAAATACACGTAAAATTGACCATCTTAACTATTTAAAAACATTTTTTAAAGTTTTATTTTTTGAAAGAGAGTGTGTAGAGGGAGGGAGAGAAAGGATCTTAAGCAGGCCACCATGCCCACCAGGGAGCTTGATGGTGGAGCTTGATCTCGTGATTGTGAGATCATGACCTGAGCTAAAATCAAGGGTCAAGGATGTTTAACCCACTGAGCCATCCAGGTGCCGTGACTGTCTTAACCATTTTTAAGTGTATGCTTCAGTAGTGTTAAATACATTCTCGTTGTTGGGCAGCGTATCTCCAGAATTCTTTCATCTTGCAAACTGAAACTCATACCCATTATGCAGCTCTTCATTCCCTACTGTCCCCAGCCCTGACAACCACCATTCTTTCTGTCTCTGAATTTGACTAGGTACCTAATATAAGTAGAATCATGCACTTTTTGTGATTGGCTTACTTCACTCAGCATAATGTACTCTAGGTTTATTGGTGTTGTAACGTGTGCCAGAACTTTCTTCCCTTTTAAGGCTGAAATACTCCATGGTATGTATATACCACATTTTGTTTTCCCATGTGTCTTTGGATACTTGGGTTGGTTCCACTTTATTGCTGTTGTGAATAATGCTGCTATGAACATGGGGTCTTAGCATGTATCTATTTTGAGTCCTTACTTTCAGGTCTTTTGGGTTTATACCCAGAAATGGTATTGCTGGATCATATGACAATTCTATTTTCAAATTTTTTGAGAAACTGATGTACCATAGCATACCATTCATAACAATTGCACCATTTTATGTTACTACCAAAAATGCACAGGGTTCTTATTTCCTCACATCCTTGACAGCACTTTTTATTTGGGTTTTTGTTGATAGTAGCCATCCTAATTGATTGGCTATTTGTTTATCATCTTGGAGAAATGTCTGTTCAAGTCCTTTGTCTATTTTTTAAATGGGCTGTTTGTTTCATCGTTGTTATAAAGGGATGATAGATAGATAGATAGATAGATAGATAGATATAGTCTAAAGTTGATACTTGTTATTAAAAAGAGTTTGGAGATAATTTAATGCACCAGTGCTGGAAATTATTCTAGAACATTTCCCAAAACACATTCTCTACTTGAATGTTTCTGATGTAAAGGGAACACACTGTTTTGAGAGCAGTCTTTTTCATTTTCTGGAAAACTGCTAGAACATATATACTTTTTTATCTTAACATTTTCACAAATGTATTTGCTCAAATATATATATATATATTTGTGTGTGTGTGTGTGTGTGTGTGTGTGTGTATACATACATACACATTTGTGCATTGGGGAAAATGGAAAATACCAAAAATCCAGAATGGAAGATAAAAACCAAAATCTGCTATTGATACTGAAAATGCATAATTTGAAATAATAGCCCCTTACTCTCTTCCCTTCCTTTCTATAGACCCAATTTTGTTTATAGGATCTTAGATCCTTTTATTGGTGTGTAAAGAATCCTATTTTTTTTGTGTTATTGCCATTCATGTATTATTTGTCATGAAAAAATTTATGTGAATAGCTATTTCTGTCAACTATGTCAAAATAAAGGACAGGATATAGCAGTCATGAAAAGTAACAAAAAGTCCTTGCATGTCTGAGAACAGCTTCCTTTTTTGCTCACCCATCACTGACTGCTTCACTGAATGTAGAATTCTTGGATCATGTCTTTTCTTTTTTTCTTTTGGCCTAGTTAATGTATTTTTGCTTTCTCTTGCACATTTAACACTTTGCCTACACATACATAGGATATTGGTCTTTTAATTTTGCCTGATGTTTGAGGGGTGCCTGGATGGCTCAGTTGGTTGGGTGTCCTGCTTTGGCTCAGGTCATGATCTCACAGTTCACGAGTTGGAGCCCCACATCAGGCTTTTGCTTCGGATTCTCTGTCTCCCTCTCTCTCTGCCTCCCCTCTTAAAAAATAAATCAACATTTAAAAAAGTAATTTTGTTTGATGTTGATGTTCCCTTTAATTGCAAAGATCTAAGTTGCCTTTTATTTTTGCTTCTGATTTTTTATGGTTTCTCCTTTTTTTTTAAGTTAAAAAAATTTTAATGTTTATTTTTGAGAGAGAGGGGATGGGGGATGGGCAGAGAGAGAGGGAGACACAGGATCTGAAGCAAGCTCCAGGCTCTGAGCTGTCAGCACAGAGCCCAATATAGGGCTTGAACCCATGGACTGTGAGATCATGACCTGAGCCAAAGTCAGACGCCAAAAAGACTGAGCCACCCAGGCACCCCTCTCTTTAACTTATGTGTATATTGAGTATTCTGAATCTTGACTTCATGTTTATCTTTTTTCATTTTTCCTCATGTCTGTAATCTTCCTTTAGTTTCCCTAGAGTGTTTAAAAAATATATGTTTTAGGGTTTATTTTTGAGAGAGAGAGTTAAGAGTGGGGTAGGGTCAGAGAGAGAGGGATACACAGAATCTGAAGCAGGCTCTAGGCTCTGAGCTGTCAGCACACAGCCTGACACAGGCTCGAACTCAAACAGGGAGATCAGACCTGAGCCGAAGTTGGATGCAGGTGCCCCATCCCTTGTATTTTTTTTAAATGTTCATTTTTGAGAGCGAGAGCATGCGTGCAAACTGGGGAGGGGCAGAGAGAGAGAGGGACAAAGGATCTGAAGCTGCCTCTGCACAGAGAGCCCAGAGCCTTGTGCGGGACTCGAGCTCACAAATAGACAAATAGTTAAAGTCTGACACTTAACCAACTGTGCCCCTCAGATGCTCCAAACTTTTTTTTTTTTTTTTTTTTGACTAGAGTATGTGGGAGAGGGGCACAGGAAGAGAGAGAGAATCCTAAGCAGGCTCCACACTCAGTGCAGAGCCTCACATGGGGCTTGATCCCATGACCCCAGAATCACAACCTGAGCCAATGTAAAAACTGGGTACTCAACTGACTGAGCCACCCAGGTGCCTCTTCCCTTGAGTTTGTTGTTTTTGTTATATTCTTCCTTACAGCCTGCTTGTCTGATGTTGGGAGTGGAGATTGTTTTCTCACCTTTTTATGGGACTCTGTTGAAACAAAGGGATTTATTACAGCTTTTACTTGGACAACTCACAGATCCTCCCATTCTGGGACAAGTCAGAAGGAAATCAGTCAGAGGAGATGGTAGTGCCAGAGTTTTGTGAGTTTGACAAGTCAGCCCAGATCTGGCTGGAACCTTACCTCTGTTTTGCCAGCACACCAACCGCAGCATTCAGTACTGATTTGGTTATTGCAGTCCCTGGATCATCATGGTATTGGGAGTCCCAGCAGGCACAGGTTCCCTGTTGAAGTGACCCATAGGAGAATCAAGTATAAATGTTCCTAACAAGTTAGTTACACCTCGAAAAGCTTGATACAATCTGCAGCAGTGTTTGGACCTATTTAATGTAAATGTAAAATACTGTTTAATTAGACACTAAGTTTTATAAACCTTAATGTGGTTTTTTTTGTTTATCTTTTTTTTTTTTTTTCTGCAATGAGTGCTTAAAGCTTTTGCTCTCCCTAGTTTTACATTACTTTTTCTAATCCATGGGTTTAGGAATTATGCAAGTAAATATGTGAAAGTGTATGTCTGATGAAAGCAATGGGCTCTGAGAAAGAATCTAAGCATCATTTCAGTAAACAACATGTAACTACAGTAAGACCTATAATGTGTCTTTATATTTCTTATTTTTAAAATAAAGAGTATTTAAGTAAGGTCCAGTAAATACAGTTTTTTACTACAGCATGAATAATTTATGGTATTTATTTCTGCTGTGTATAAGCTTTACTTCTAAGCTCTGAAGTATTTTTTTTTATGAGGTGTAATATTTTTGACAATGTAGCATCAGCATTTTTGATCATGTTAATTTTGGTACTACTTCATCACTTTATTTTTTTAAGTTTGTTAATTTTGAAAGGGGGGAGGGGCAGTGAGAGAGAGAGAGAGAGAGAGAGAGAGAGAGAGAGAATCCTAAGCAGGCTCTGTGCTGTTGGTGCGGAGTCTAACACAGGGTTCCATCCCACAAACCGTGAGGTCATGACACAAGCTGAAATCAAAAGTTTGGGGATGCTTAACCGACTGAGCCACCTAGGCACCCCTAAACCTCTTTATTTTTTTAACATCAGCCATTCTTGGAAGTTGTTCATCAGATTCTTATAAAATTAATTTTTAAAATAATATCTTTCTTTTTTTTTTTTTAATTTTTTTTTCAACGTTTTTTTATTTATTTTTGGGACAGAGAGAGACAGAGCATGAACGGGGGAGGGGCAGAGAGAGAGGGAGACACAGAATCGGAAACAGGCTCCAGGCTCCGAGCCATCAGCCCAGAGCCTGACGCGGGGCTCGAACCCACGGACCGCGAGATTGTGACCTGGCTGAAGTCGGACGCTTAACCGACTGCGCCACCCAGGCGCTCCTAATATATCTTTCTTATCTTAGTGTTTCATCCTATGGGATTTCTTAAAAACTTGACTTGTCATTTCTTATTTTGGCTTGCTTTTTAGATTTCTTAAGAATATATTTATTCTGAATTAAAGATTAAAATGTTTTTGTGTGTTAAAGATATAAGGCCAGGACATAGGTCTGTGGTTAGAAGTTTTTCTTAGGTGACTTTGGCCTTAGAGCAGTGAACACTTCAGGAAGCACTTTAGCTTTGTGATGACGAGTGAAGACTCTCGATTATAGGAGTTTAAATTCTGGCTTCACCGCTTATTAGCTCACTGACATTCAGCAAAGCATTTGACCTCTTTGTACATCAATTTCCTCGTCTGTAAAATAGGGATAATACTTATACCTGCTTTATATGTTTGTTATGTGATTTACATGAATTGGGTGCTTAAAACTGCCCAGCTTATAGTAACTACCTCAGAAGTTTCGGCCCAAACAAGAAAACGTGGAGGTTTTCTAGCCAGCCTGTGTCTTGTCTTACTGTATCTATAGTTCCTCTCAAAAAAGGAGATGTTTATATTGCTAGTTATATTCTTAGCATCTCAGGGATTGTGCCTGGATTCCTAAACTCTTAAACAATATGTTTAATCATTTTTTGAAATTCTGATTTATCTGTATCAAGGCCTACTTGTCTGTTTATGGAATCTACCTCTTTAAAATTAGGTACCAAATAAATAAATAAAATTAGGTACGGTATTTGCAATACTGTAATAATTTGCAAAATTAGGTACAATTCACCCTTTTGGTAATTTTTCATGATTTCTTGAAGGTAATTGTCTCAGAAATTAAGTTAGTCTAAAATGTTTTCTATATTTCACCCCAGTGTTCTGGAGTGTAGTTGATTACGTTAAGAGACTTGCAGTCAAAGTGTCACATGATTTCCTTGATGATTTAGATTTTCATTCTATTCCATAGAAAAAACAAAAGCAGGATAGTTGTTCAGACATTCTACCCATGACTTCTATTTTAAGATGTTAGAATAAATATATAAAACTTAGTGTAACTAATAAAGATGTATATAAAGATACCTTATATATTATGTTACGTATCTTATTTGCATAAACGCAAAATAAAAAGATCTAATGAAAAGAGGGTAAGTGAGGGGAGAGAAATAAAATGGAAAGACAAGATGAAGGAATTGAGGTGAAATATAGAGAGATAGCTGCATGCACTATTCAGTAGGCCCTTTGCTGTTTGTGCTATTTAAATTAGTTAAAATTAGGGGCCTGAGTGGCTCAGTCAGCTAAGCATTTGACTCTTGATTTCGATTCAGGTCATGATTTCAGTTTGTGGGTTTGAGCCCTGCATCAGGCTCTGCTCTGATGCTCTGGAGCCTGCTTGGGATTCTCTCTCTGCTCGCTCTCTCAAAATAAATAAACTAAAAAATAATAATAATTAAAATTAAATAAAACAAAGTTTAAATCCTCAGCACTATCCAGATTTCAGATGCACAATAGCCTCGTGTGGCTTTTGGCTACTTTGTTGGATAGTGTAGATACAAAACATTTTCATTGTCACAGAAAGTTCTGTTTGTAATGATTGATCCGCCTTGCTTAAAAGATAGGTATAGATAAAATGGAGAGATAGATATATGGGAAATGAAGAAATTTTATTTACTATATATAAAATATGTAATAGCTCTGCTCTAATAGAAGAAATGCAGTTTGGTGCCCCTTATGGCAGTATTCTTAGAAGGCAGATACGGAACAGGAATTGAAGAGAGGAACCACATCTTGGCATTTACTCTTCTTCAGGTGGGAGCGTTTACATAAATGTTCTTTGCCCCACATTGAACACCTGGAAGCAGGAGGTTGGAACTAAGAGTGCTCCAGTGGAAACTACCAGGAGGGTCAGCTCCTGTGCATCTCCTTTCTTGGACCAGATTGCAGTGGTGAGGAACCTGTCTGTATGGGATCTTGGAGCAGAGGAAAAGCAGTGTTCCTTCTGCGTGGTGAGGCCCAGGAGTGATGGTGATCATCTGTATCTGGAAAACCACTCACTGCTGTAATCCATGTTGGATCTTGCCCACTTTACTGACAACCCAGGCAGGTTGTACTTACAGTCTGTAGTTACATAAGATGATATCACCAGAACCACCAAGCATTTTCAGAAAGACAATATGTAAGTAGAATCAGAGGGAAGAAATTTCCCCTAGGAAATAGTTGATAGAAACCTGTCTCCTTTTCTCTCTCTCTCTCACTCTCCCTCTCAAAGTAAGTAAACTTGAGGGGAAAAAAGGATGTGCCTGGTGGCTCGGTCAGTTAAATGTCCGACTCTTGATTTCAACTCAGGTCTTGATCTCATGGTTCATGGGATTAGGCCCTGTGTCAGGCACTGTGCTGACCATGTGGCCTGCTTGGGATTTTCTCTCCCTCTCCCCCTGACACTCCCCTCAGCCACGGTCTCCCTCAAAATAAATAAACAAACTTTAGAAAAAAGAAAACCCAGCATTGTGATGTGCTGAAAATGCCTAAACACCTGGAGGTCCCGGCCCGCCCCTAATGAGTAGCCATCAGCAGATAGAGTGTCCTCATAGTCCTGTTAGGGAAAGCTCTCTACTTTTTTTATTCTTATCAACAAAGGAATGGTTGGGAATTCTAGGCAAGTAAGCAAGCAAACTATAAGCAATAGCATTAAAGTCATAATGGCTGTAAAATGGGAGTATAAGACTGAAACAGTGGGACAAGTGAGCTACTTTGTGGGATTCTGAAAAAGTAAAGCTACTGATGAAGTTTAAACTTAATATAGTAAGTCAGTGCTCCATCCTTCCATGTAATGCATTCCTAAAAATGTGAATAAAAGTAAATTACATTTTAGAACAAAATTTTTCTAAGTATTGGTCCAGTTTTTATTTGTAGCTCTATGAGGTAGATAACTATAGTTACACATGTTTTACAAATGAACACTGAGGCTCAGAAATACTAATATATTCCAAGGAAATTTGAAAAATCCATTTAAATGAATACATTAAAACTACTTAGCTCCTGAGAACATTTTCATACATTTGTCTTATGAAAATCATAGATTTGAAACATTGTAAACTATAATAAAAAATGGGGGCGGGGAGTGCCTGGGTGGCTCAGTCAGTTAAGCATCCCAACTCTTGCTCTCGGCTCAGGTCATGATCTCATGGTTTCATGAGATTGAGCCCCATGTCAGACTCTGTACTGACAGTGTGGAGCTTGCTTGGGATTCTGTCTCTCCCTCTCTCTGCCGCTACCCCCCCCCCCCCCCCCCCCCGCACCGTCTCTCACTCAAAATAAGTAAACAAAAAGATTTTATCTTGAAAAACAGTTAATAGCCATACTGTATGTACAAATTTACATTCTACTTGGATATCTTAGTCTTCAATGAATAGAGTATGGATTTAGACTAATGAACCTAGAACTTAAGGGTTATGGGTTCTAGAATTTACTATATGAACTTGAAGAAATTGTATAGTATCAAACCTGTTCTTTTCTCAACCTTAGGATGTAGATGTATTATAAGGTCTATTAACGTTCTAAAGTTCAGTGCTCTTGACTTTTCCCCCCATTCCTTATGTTATACTTGGGAATTTCTAAGTACTTTATCTTAATTCAGCTTATAAAAGCAATATGCCATTTTCTTCATACAGTAGTCTCCCAGCATAAAAACAATACATGTTTATTATAGAAAGTAGGGGCACCTGGCTGGCTCAGTCGGTAGAGCATGTGACTCTTCATCTCAGGGTTGTGAGTTCAAGTCCCACATTGGGCATGGAGCCTACTTAAAAGGAGAAGAAAAAATCCAGAAAATACTGAAAAAGAAATAACAAAAAAACATTCACTGGTTTACATGAACCAGTGAAAACATTTGTTAATTAATATTTTGATGTACTTGTTCCACTCTTTTGTTTTTAAGTAGTTGTGTATATTCAGTTTCATTTTTTTAAATTGTGTAAGTGATTTTCTAAACATTGACAGCTGCTGGCCAGCATTTATTTTTTTTTTGTTTCCTTTATTTCAAATAGGAGTGGAGCTTTAAGGGGGAAAAAGACCATTTATCCATATTAAGTTAAATTTTAAGTTATACCTGTTGGACCTATTTAAAGAACTAGATCTCTGTGACAAAATTGTGGAGGAATGTGTACTATCAAGAATATTTAAATTTTAATAAAATCATTGCCTCTTTATGTCTAATTCCTTCACACCATTGTAATTAGGGGAGTAGTGGTATTACTTGTAACTATGCCATTTAATTTATCCACTTCTTGCTTTTGAAGTAAGATTTGTGTTAGAACTAGAACTTAAGTCTTGATAATTTTAATACCATTGCACACATCAGACTTGTTCAAGTAAAATGTGAACCTCTCACGTAGTTCAGTAAATGAAAAGTTTAAGGAGAACTGTGCATCATTTATACTAACAGTCTCCTAGAGCTCTGTCAGACTTAACTTCCTAACATGAGAATTCTTTTTTATTTATTTATTTATTTTTTTTAATTTTTTTTTTTAACGTTTATTTATTTTTGAGACAGAGAGAGACAGAGCATGAATGGGGGAGGGTCACAGAGAGAGGGAGACACAGAATCTGAAACAGGCTCCAGGCTCTGAGCTGTCAGCACAGAGCCCGACGCGGGGCACGAACCCACGGACCGTGAGATCATGACCTGAGCCGAAGTCGGATGCTTAACCGACCGAGCCACCCAGGCGCCCCGAGAATTCTTTTTTAAGCATCTCCTGAATCTGGTCATGTTTAGATCAGTTTTTGGAGAAAGTAACTGCTTCAGAGCAAAGCCTGTTCTTCTTGGAATCTTTCTAAGATCCATCCAGTCATCTGACTCTAATATAAAGTAATATTCCTGGGAGGTTTTTAGGATTAATAAGCAATACATTCATTTAACAATACATTTTAAAACAATGCACATACAACAAAATGCATAGATATTAAGGCAGCTCATTATCAGTAAACTTGATCAATTTGATGACTTACTAGATGCTAGACGTAACATTATGCTGCAGTTAATATGTTTTGTATTCTAATTCTTCATAAAATTCTAGTTACTGTTTGACTTTTGGGAATATGGTTAAGTGTGTTTAGGGTTTTTTTATTTAAAAAAAAAAATGAGTGTTCATGAAAATCAGGAAGATTATAGAATACGAGAAGAACATAGACGTTGTTAACCTTTTCTGAGTTGCCAGCATCTTTGAAAAATCCACATATGCACATAAATTTGCTTACAACTTCAGTTGAATTAGGGCCACCTCTGAGACGAACAGTGATTCACAGTTTAATGACCTTTGTTCGTAACCAGTGCAAAATTAATGGGGATCTGTGGGAATCTTGCATTACTTTTTCTGCTTAAAAACTTCCAGTTATTTCCTCCTAAACTCACTGCATCAATACAGTTAGGACATGGCTTGGCATCACTTCATGAGAGAAAGCACTGGTCATGTAGCAGTTAGCATTGTGACGTAGCTGGTATAAACAGTGTTAAGCTACACCAAGTTTTCAGAATATGCCAAGTAAGTTCTGTTTCTTTGAAAGCTGGTTCAGTCACAGCTGGGTTTCTGTATTCAACTCTGGATTGCACATTGGCTAATGGAATTAACTACAGCGTATCCAGAGGTAGGGGCCAGGATGGCAAAGAAATAGAAACAAAATACCTTGGAGAACAGTTGAAGGAAATGGGGATATCAGAGATCAGACTTGTGCTACCTATCTTCACATGCTTTGAAAACTATCAGAAGAGATGAGTTGGGTTTAGGCAAGAGCGCAAAACTAGGACCAGTGGGTATGTTACAGGTGACAAGACCATTCTGCTAGTTTGAAATGACATTAATATGAAAGAACTATTAAAGTAATGAGTTTCAGCCTCTGCTGTCTGTATCTACAGCAAACACAGCCCAACTCCTGGCCAGATTAAGATAAAACCTCACAATAAAGGCCTACTTACCCCAGTTCCTGATAATCAAGTTCAGCTTTTGAAAAAATTACAGGGCATGTCAGAAGTCACGAAACGGTCTGAAGAGACAAAACAGACTAATGTAGGACACAACTTTTGGAGATGTCAGACCAGGCGTTTAAAGTAACTGATTAATATGTTAATAACTCTAATGGAAAAGTAGGTACCATACTAGAAATGAAAAACACTGACAAATGAGTGCCTTTGGTGGTCACCTTGGTAGATTGGACATTGCTGGGGAAATGACCTATCAGCTATGTAATAGGTCAATAGAAATTTCCAAACTGAAATGCAAAAAGGAAAAAAAAAGCCCAACACAGAAGATTCAAGAATTATGGGATCATTTTGGAAAGATGTCATGCATATTCTTGGAACACCAGGAGAACAATTGAAGTAGAAGTATTTGAAGAAGTAATGACCAAGAATTTTCAAAATTAATGACTGACATCAAGCCACTGATTAGGAAATTCCAAGAACAAATACGAGGCAGGATTACAAAAAAACGAAACAAAAAAACCCCCACAGTCTACACTTAGACATATCTTATTCAAACTGTAGAAAACCAAGATAAAACCTTGAAAGAACTGGGGCAAGGGAGACCTCTTACCTATAGGATGAAAATTAGAGCGGGTTTCTCAGCTGAACCACTCAAGAAAGAAGGGAAGAGGAATGAAAAGTGCTGAAAGAAAACATCACCAACCTAAAATTCTATATCCAATTAAACTATTCTTCAAGAATGAAGGTTAAATAAAGTAGTGCATTTGCTGTTGGAAGTTGTCAAGAAGAGGTTGAATGACCAGGACAAGAGAAATGTTGGGTCTCTTGTTTGTATTCTATATATAAACTATTAGCCCTGCGAGATGGTAGGATGTATTCATCAAAAATGTGTTTCAGTGATTTTGAGGAATTTTACAAAGCAGATTCTGCTCTTGGAGCTTTGCTCTGGACATGAGCATATTAAGGGTTGGAGCAGGGATGTAGCTAAGAAACTTATTTTTTGCTTCAAAACAGCCCAAAATCTCTAAGTTATGGTCTGCCTGTTAAAACCTTGTGCAGCAGTGTTCCATGAGACACCCAGTTTGGGAAGCCCCAGATTAGCTGATCTTTATGACCCTGAGATAGAGTCATTCTTTAGTAAGTGGATAATACATACTAAGGGAGTGAGGCTAAAAACTTGACAGGAAAACGAGAATAAAGATAGCATGACTAAGTCTACCTCCTCATTTAAACTTTAGTACAAATAGAAAAAATCACCTTGATTGTTACAGCTCATTTGCTTAAATTTCTTCTCCCCACTTGGTTTTTAAAATTTATTTTGAGAGCATGAGCAGGGAAGGGGCAGAGAGAGGAGAATCCCAAGCAGACTCCGCATTGTCAGTGCAGAGCTTGATG
Organism: Panthera leo; assembly: GCF_018350215.1. Classification (NCBI taxonomy): domain Eukaryota; kingdom Metazoa; phylum Chordata; class Mammalia; order Carnivora; family Felidae; genus Panthera; species Panthera leo. The sequence goes on along the minus strand of NC_056690.1, from coordinate 57,325,293 downwards.
GCATGAACTGTGAGATCATGACCTGAGCCAAAATCAAGAGTTTGACACTTAACTGACTGCCACACAGGCAACCCTCCTTACTTGATTTTTAAGTTGTTTAATAAACAGAATCAGCCTAAGTTATATGCTATTAGCTTCTGGACAGCCTCTTCCCCACCAAAGTCAAAACATTATCAGCAGGTTCTGCTTTCCTGGAATATTTGTCATCATTCCTAATTGGACTAGCCCCTTGTGTCTTTTCCCTTGTGTCTTTGTGTTGCTGTTTTTTATTGGTCTCTTGTGTTTAAAAACATTAATAGGCCCATGTGCTATAATTCATAAGAAAAGGACAACTCGCCACTATTGGGAATTCCAGAGATTTTTTTTTTTAATTTCTATTTTTGACAGAGAGACAGAGTGTGAAAGAGGGAGGGGCAGAGAGAGAGAGAGGGGGGGAGGGAGATGCAGAATCTGAGCTGTTGACACAGAGCCCATGGCAGGGCTCGAACTCCTGAGCCAGCAGATCGAACTCTGAGCCGAAGTCAGATGCTTAACTGACTGAGCCACCAGGCGCCCCCTCCAGAGATGTTTTAATGGCAGAATTAGACTACCTAATACAAGTCGCAATTCGTTTAGTTACAGGATTTTGTTTTATGGATATGAATTAGCCCTGTCATTGTGGTGGTCCTGTATTTGGTATTAAGTAGCTTTCAGTTGGATAACCTACTTCAGAATACCCATCCCATTAATAATTCTAAGATATGAAAGGCAGGGTAGCTTAATGGTTAAGCATGAAGACTCTGAACCCAGACTGTCTAGGTTTGAATTCCTTTTTGCTCCTTAATCTGTTGACTTTGAGGAAGTTTCTTAATCAGTGGTTGATTGTGCTCTAGTTTCATTATATGTAACGCATGGTTAATAATTCTACTTATGAAGACTAAATGGATCACTTAGAACAATGATTGACATTTAGTAAGTATATCAAAATTTTAGTTAGGGTCACAGTATACTAAATTACATCTAGAAATACATAAACTTAATTATAACAGTATCTATTCTCATTACAAGTTAGCATTGATTTTCCAAACCTCAGTTGCTAGCCAGGTGGGCATTGGGTTCCTTGCAGAAAAATTAGTCCCTGAGTAAACTGTCTTTTCCACTTGTTTGCTAACAATTTAGAAGGCTAATGAACCTTTGCAGTAATAGAATTGAAACTTAACAGGTGGAAATTGCTCATTTCAAGGATATTTTTAAAGTAAAATCTGCCTTTAGAAAACTTATTTAAGAGAATGATAGTAAGCCTTCAAAGGATGTCAGAGGGTGTGTAGAGGTTATTCATTACCCTGAGTATTTCCCATTAAATGGTAAAGCTGCACACTGTCAGGGAAAAATAACTCCATCAGAGAGGACTGGGATGTGAGAAGAAATGAGAGAGGATTTGATACCTGTGTTTTATATTTTAAAAAAATTATCAAAAGCAGGATTGGATTCCAAGCTAAATTTGGGTATTTTTATTTATTAAAAATTTTTTTTAATGTTTATTTATTTTGAGGAGAGAGAGAGAGAGTGAGTACGAGTGAAGGAGGGGCAGAGAGAGAGGGAAACACAGAATCCGAAGCAGATTCCAGGCTGCGTGCTGTCAGCACAGAGCGTGATTTGGGACTTGAACTCCCAAACCGTGAGATCATGACCTGAGCTGAAGTTGGACACTGAACCAACTGAGCCACCCAGGTACCCCTGGGTATTTGTTTTTAGAAGATAAGTTAGAGCAAACCACTGAGATCTTCCCTCTTTCTCCTAGAGATGGCAACCGACTTGACTAATCAGTCTCCAGAAAGTCCCCAACATCATGGAATTTTTTTTGCCTTAAAAGAAAAAAACTGCCCTTTTGTGGGTTTTTATTAACTTTTTGTATCCTAGGAAAGAGATCCAATCTGAGAACCAAAATGAAATAAATTATAGTGGATCCTGAAAAATGAGAATCAAAGCTTATAGTTTAATTGAAGAGAGAGGCTTAAGAAAAATGTTTGTGTTAACTTTTTAAGAGAGGCAAAGGACATAAATACATGTCAAAGAACAAAACCATTTAGGGGTTTGCAAGAGAACAAAAGGAACCACGATTGTGAAAGTGAGGTTCTGTAATATAAAGATTATGTCTCGATATTTATTTTGAGTGAAGATAACTAGCCTTATGTTCAACATTAGTTCTTTTGTGACCCAAGAATTCACTTAATTCTCAAATATTTAGTTATAATAAGGACTAATAATAATGATAAAATAGATAAATTTTAAATAGAACTAAATCATATTTCAGTCTAATGATACATATATTGAGATATACAGGGAGAAATTAAATTGCTTAGATATTTGCCTTCTGGAATATGTTGGAAATAAGGAGTTATGAGAATACTACAACCCTATCTCTATCTTTAAGAAATACTTTTGGGGTGGGGTGGTCTTTAACCATCATGCTCAGATGTTCCTGTTTTCTTTGCTGAAAAAATATCCTAGTATATCTTTTTTATTTTTATTGGGTGCTTTCCAGTCCCATCATACTGTTCTACTTGAAAGGGATCCTGAAGATTGATTTTTCAGGGGTGTGTGGGTGGCTCAGTTGATTAAGTGTCCAATTTCACCTGTCCAATTTCACCTTGGTTTGTGAGTTCAAGCCCTGCGTCAGGCACTGTGCTGACAGCTCATAGCCTGGAACCTGCTTCAGATTCTGTGTCCCCCTCTCTCTCTGCCTCTCCCCTGCTCTCACCCTGTCTCTCTCTCTCTCAAAAATAAATATTAAAAAAATTTTTTTAAAGATTGATTTTACAAATGAAAAGTGAGAGAATGACTTCTCAAAGCCCTGTTTTCAGAGCATTCTGAAAACTGGACTCTGCTCAAACTTGCATCCTACAAACACTGCACAACTTGCTGACTAGAATCGGGATTTGGTTTCCTTGCTTGATGCATTCTTCCTGCTACAGCGGCTCTCAGGAAGTGTATAGGGAACAGGGGGCTGTGACCTGGTAGGCATGATGCTTGTAGTTGTTGACCATGGTTTTTAATGACCGCATGTGGAAGCAGTTGAAATTCTCCCAAGTCTTTTTTAATTTTATTTTATTTTTAAATAATTTATTGACAAGTTAGCTAACATACAGTGTATACAGTGTAGTTTTTGGCTTCAGGAGTAGATTCCCGTGATTCATCACTTACATACATCCCAAGTCTTTTTTTTAAAAAGTCACAGTCAAGACACAAGAGAGGAATTATTAGTAGCATATGCAAGAAAAAGGCAGCCATATAAATATTTAAATTAAAAAAATAGTTAAAACATTGAAAGCAATTGGAACAACTGTATGTGGGTCAGCCCTAAAATGAATAAGAACAAATTTTGGGACATTTGTTTTCTTTGCACTTCATAATTTAAAAACTTGTGCATTAACTTATTTAATCCTCACAACTCTATAAAATATGTACCCCTATTTTATAAAGAAAGCATTTGAGGCTTAGGTAATACTAGGGAGTCTTGCATAAAGTCTTGCAAACAAATCGTTTGGTAGTAAATTCAGGAAGCAGTACTTGCACCCAGATCTTCTGACCTCATGCCCAGAAATATTGACTGGGACCTGTTCATACCCAGTGCTCTGCTGGATGCAAAGTGTGTTTCCACTAGTAAACCCTATAGTAGTATTTAAGTTCAGAAATAACTCTAATAGTAGCAGAACATAGGAAGTTAGTGTGAGACTAAAGTAGAAAACGTTCCTGTGGCAGTGTCTGGCGTTAAAGTAGGTCTTTTAAAATGGGGAAGATTGGACACTCAATATACACTCAGCTGTAAAGAAAGCGTTTTCTTAAGGTTCAGATTAACTCACTTTGAGTGTACACAAGGCAAATCAGACCTCCTGATTCATTAATGTTGAAGTACTTGGTGCTATAGTTTTCAGTCCTTGGGATGGAGACAGGTGTGTGTAAATGAAAAAACAGAGATAGTTGCAGTAAATTAAAGACAGAAATATGGGCCTTGTTAAAATGAAGGAAGTAATGAAGGAGATGTAAATGACTTAAATAAAGTTGACAGGAGTGAGTTGTAAAGCATTCATTCCCAAGGTGATACTCATGCCATGCTGCTGCCTGAGAACATTTATTCTAGTAGTTGTGTTTATTTCAGTGAGTGAGTTAAATCCAAAGTAGCCCAACAAAGCTGATTAAAAGTTGGAAGAAGGTATGAGGAAGCCTGGGGTTCTGAAAAAAATCTATCTTTTGATGTAGAGTTTGGGATACATAACATATACACTAGCAAGAGTATAGTGTGTACTTAATACACTTATGGGGACACCCAACTAGCTCAGTCAGTGGAGTGTGTGACTCTTGATCCTGGGGTCATGAGTTCAAGCCCCACACTGGTCATAGAGACTACTTTTAAAAACTAGTTCTGGGTTTAAGTTGTGTCTCATTGAAAATATTGTAGGGGGTATCTGGGTGGCTCAGTCAGTTAAGCATCTGACTTTTGTTCTGTTCAGGTCATAATCTCACAGTGAGTTTGAGTCCCACATTGGGCTCCATGTTGACATTGCAGAGCCTACTTGTGATTCTCTGTCTCCTTCTCTCTCTGTCCTTCCCCTGCTCACTCTCCATCTCTCTCTTCTCTCTCTCTCTCTGTCTCTTAAAATTAAATAAAATATTATAAATAGCTGTTGGCTAAACAAAGGTGGTTACGATGGAAAAGAGGGCAGAATTTGTAGAGGAAAAAGATGTAAAGTTTGCCTCTGGTTAATTTAAGTATGTTATTTGTTCCTAGTAGAAAAACATTCAGGTAAATTTTTTTATTTATATCCTCTTCTCAAAACTTTTTTAGAGGATGTAACTCAACCATTATATGAAGAAAAGATCTGTATTTTCTTATGAATATTGCATTTCTTCAGAAACGTGTATATATATTTGTGTGAAAGGGCTTTAGCCATTCAGATGATTCAAATTTTTTTCTATTGTTTTGGTGTTCTCATTCATCAACTTTTTAAGTGTATCCTATGTGTAGTATAGGGAATAGTTAGCAGCATGTCAAAGCAGGATGTTGTTGAGTGGTCAAATAGTAGTGAAAGTTCAGTGTGGGAGAAGTAATCAGGGAATTACTTTGAAACTTTCAAACAAATCGTTTGGTAGGCTTGGGGTTTAAGCTGGCACTTGAAGGATAAGAATGGGATGAGGATCCTGGACAGGTAAAAGAGGAATAATTTGGACAAAAGATTCTAAAGATGTACCATTTTTGACTTCACAAAAATTTTGTATCCAGATCAGGCTTAATATTATCCAGTTCCTCATATTTTTATTAATAAATTTAGTATATTGCTCTAATATGTTATTCAGAATCTGAAATTACAATTGGTTTTGCGATATTCTTAGCAAATCTGCATCAGAATGTGAATAATACAAATGGTATTCTACAAAACATCTTGAAAAATTTTTGATTATATCATCTTTTTGCGTGCTGATTGTTGTAGCATTTGACCAAGAATAACTAATCTATTAGTTTGTTATTCATTAATTTTGATGAATGTTATTAAACAAAATGTGTTGTATGGCTGGCTTCTGGCATTTATAACTCGAGCAATTTATGCTTAGTCTTCTAATTCTTAGTTTTTTCATCCATAAAACAAGGATAGTGATACCTCTTGCAGGATTTTTGTGAAGTTTAAGATAAGAATGTATGCAAAGTGGCTTTGGTAATCTGTGAAAATATTTAATTTGTCCATTAGACTTCTTTTTAAATAAACTATTTTAGGCAATTTTAAGTTCACAGAAAAGCTATGAAGATAGTACAGAGTTCTCATATAGCCTATATCCATTTTCCCTTATTTTTTAATGTTTATTTTTTGAGAGAGAGAGATACAGTGTGAACGAAGGAGGGGCAGAAAGAGAGGGAGACACAGAATCTGAAGCAGGCTCCAGGTTCTGAGCTGTCAGCACAGAGCCCATCGCAGGGCTCGAACTCATGAACTGTGAGATAATGATCTGAGCCAAAGTCGGACACTCAACCAACTGAGCCACCGACTGCCCCTCCCTTATTGTTAATATTTTATATTAGTATGGTACATTTGCCACAGTTGGTGAACCAGTATAGATCTATTTTATTAACTAAATTCCATACTTTCTTCAAATTTTACCTAATGCTTTTTCTATTCCAGAATCCCATTTGGGTTATCACATTACATTTAATTGTCATGTCTCTTTAGTCTCTTGGCTGTGACACTTTTTTAGACCTTCCTTGTGTTTGATGACCTTCATAGTTTGGGGGAATATTGCTCAGGGATTTTTAGCATGTCCCTCTGTTGGGATTTGTCTGCTGTTTTTCTTAAAATTAGACTGGAGTTCATGCATCTTGGAAAGGAAGAGCACAGACATAAATTGTCAATTGCATCACATTTTATCAGGGATACTTACTCTCAAATGACTGATCAGTGTTGATGTGCCCTTGATCACCTGGCTGAGGCAGTATTTGTCAGGCTTCTTCATTGTAAACTTAGTTGATTTTTTCTCTTTTCATACTCTACTCTTGAGAAATAAGTCACCGTGTGCAGCCCACACTTGAGCAGTGGCAATCCATTAAACTTTTCAAGTTTGAAATGCTTTAAATGGATCTTTTTGAAATCTCAAATTACAACCAATTTGAATTGAATTCTCGTAAGAACTTGGAGAGCAGATATTTTGAGTTGGTTAAGTATGATTGCTGAGTTCTTCAGATGATGAACATAAATGGTATATTGTTCTTCTGAGGGTTGGATAGTCCTAGTCACAGTACACGAAGCATGTGTTGGGAAAATTAGTATTTCCCTGAGAAAAAAAAGTTCAAACCTTTCCATGTATATACTTTCCTGATTAACTTTGACTGCTTTTTTCATTTCTTTTTTTTTTTTTTTTAACGTTTATTTATTTTTGAGACAGAGAGAGACAGAGCATGAATGGGGGAGGGGCAGAGAGAGAGGGAGACACAGAATCGGAATCAGGCTCCAGGCTCTGAGCCATCAGCCCAGAGCCCGACGCGGGGCTCGAACTCACGGACCGTAAGATCGTGACCTGAGCTGAAGTCGGATGCTTAACCGACTGAGCCACCCAGGCGCCCCTTCATTTCTTTTTAATACTGGGAACATTTCTTCCGTCGTTAGCCTACTTCTCTTTCTTCTTGTATGTCTGATTCCCAGCCAAGGATGGGAGGGGACAAGCCATATTCTTGGTGCACATTAGAATCATAGGATTTAGTGTGGTATGGTAGATAATTCAGGAAATCAGGTTTGTAGAGATTTGTTTGTTCTGAAACCACAAAAACCAGAGTTTGACAGAATCTTGGCTGATGGTGGATATGCAGAAGATAGAGTTGTGTTAGGGTGAGGCAAAATGGCTTAAAATGACTCAGAAACATTTCTGTATACACCCATGTAGGCTTAATGGGCCATAGACTTTTATTTGCTGCTGCCCAAGCTGAAATCTTACTTCCAGTTCAGAATGCTAGAAACCACATTTCTATTTTCAAGTACCTACTACCAGAAGTCCTCAAGGATAACTCACACTTCACATGATGAAAACTGTACTGTTTATCTTCCCCAAAGGAGTGTCTCCCTATTTTTGCTATTTTAGGTAACAACACTCCATCTAGCCACTGATCAAGCCTGAGACTTCTTCATTCCTCACATCAGAACTACAACCAGTGCTGCTGAGTTTTCTTTTTTCTTTTTTTTTTTTTTTTTAATGTTTATTTATTATTGACAGAGAGAGAAACAGAGCAGGAGCGGAGGAGGGGCAGAGAGAGAGGGAGACACAGAATCCAAAGCAGGCTCCAGGCTCTGAGCTGTCAGCACAGAGCCTGACACGGGGCTCGAACTCACAGACCGTGAGATCATGACCTGAGCCAAACTTGGACGCTCAACCAACTGAGCCACCCAGGCGCTCCCTGAGTTTTCTTACTACACATTGTTTTTGTCTTTTTAATTAAGGTATTATGTGCATCCAATGTAGTGTGTGAAGTGCATTGCTACTTGACGAACGGTGTGATTTGTGCAGTGCTGTACTGCGACAGGCTTGGTCCAGGCCCTAGTCTTTCTTCCTTAGACATTTGCTGTCAAGTCCTGATTGGGATTCTTCCTCAGGTTCATCCTCTTCTATACTATATCCAGACCAGTTCTCTCATGACTTAAATGTGACTGTATTTGGTAATGGAACTAATTTCTTCACTTTGCACCATGCACTGTCTAATAGTGACTTGTCGTGCTCCTGTCATGCTATTTATCCTCTCTAGCCTGTTATCTTGCTGTTCCCGTAATCCTGTTGTATTCTCTTCACCTATCCTTAATTCTGAAAACCCTCCCTGAACTGTGGTAAAGTCCTCCGTCCTCCAGTTCTCGTATGTCATAGCGGTTTTCACCTCTGATGGAACATCTTATACTTTATTGTAATTACTCATTTGTTTGCATGCTTATTAAATTGTATGTTCTCGGTAAGGGTTATGATTCATCTTTGTGTTCCCAGGATAGTGACTGGCACCTTCTATAGTAGATGCTCAAGAAATGTTAGTGGAACTGAAGTAGGGAGTAGATCACTTGAGACCTTCGAATTCAGTATCAAACAGCAGAATGATGCGTTTGTTTGAAAATTGCAAATAATATGTAGTAAGAGCTAGAATCTCAACTCAGAAAACTGTCACACTGACAGCTCAATTGTTGGTATATAAATCAGTAGGTGTTAGAAGTTGCAGGTGATGTATAATACAAACAGTTATTATAAACAATATCTGTTTATTTTGTATGGAATTCCTTTTGTTTGACCCTTTGGACCATCACTCATGTTCATCACTGGGTTTTATGTAATATTTGCATTAACAGATTGGTCTTTCCAAGAAGTCAGGTTGGAATTTGGTGGAGAGTGTATTGTATGAGCTTGGCATTTACTGCACCTAGAATAACCAGCTCACCTTTAATTTATCCTTGAACAGCTTTTTAAATTGTTTTAACATTCATTTTTTTAAGTTTATTTTTTAGAGAGAGAGAGCATGAACAGATGAGGGGCAGAGAGAGAGAGGGCGACGCTTGATGTGGGGCTTGAACTCCCCAGTGCTGAGATCATGACCTGGGCTGAAGTTGGACAGCCAACTGACTCAGCCACCCAGGCGCCCCTGAACTTTTATTCATTTTTGAGAGACAGAGAGAGACAGGGCACGAGGAGGGGGTGGGGGCAGAGAAAAAGGGAAACACAGAATCTGAAGCAGGCTCCAGGCTCTGAGCTGTCAACAGAGCTTGACATGGGACTCAAACCTACGAACCGTGAGATCATGATCTGAGCCCAAGTTGGATGCTTTACCAACTGAGCCACCCAGACGTCCCTATCCTTAATGCTTTTTTTTTAAGGGGATTTTTTTGTAAAGTAGCAAAACTTGGAATCCATTTGCCATTAAAAGCAATACTGTTTGTGGCACTGAGGTCCTCAGACTAATTCACAAAGAGTTTTTTTCCCCCTCTCTTTAACATTTTTATTGAGATGTAACTCACGTACCATGTAACTTGGTGTTTTCAATGTACAGGGTGTTGTGGTTTTTTTTTTTTTAAGATTTTATTTTTAAGTAATCTCTATATCCAATGTGGGGCTTTTTTTTTTTTTTTTTTTTTTTTTTGGTATTACAACCCTGAGATGAAGGGTCGCATGCTCTACAACTGCACCAGCCATGTGCCCCTACAGTGTACAGGTTTTAAATATATTTGCAGGATTTCGTAGCCATCACTACAATGTATAATTTTAGATCATTTTTGTCTACCGTAAAGGAAACCTCTTATCCATTTTCACTTCATCCCACCCCAAACCTAAGCAAACTCGGGTTTGCTGTCTCTATAAATTGGGCTGTTCTGGAGATTTCATATAAATAGAACCATACAGTATATGATCTGTTTAACTGGCTTCTTTAATTTAGCATGTTTTCAAGGGTCTTTCATGTTGTAACATATGTCAGTACTTTGTTTCTTTTTATGGCCAAATATTACATGGTAGGACTATATCATATTTTGTTTCTCTTATCAATTGAGGGATATTTGGATTTTTTCCCCCTACTTTTTAGCTATTGTGAACTATGAACATTCATGTTAAAATTTTTGTGTGGGCATACATTTTCATTTCTCTTCTTATATATTCCTAGGAGCAGAATTGCCGGGTTATATGGTAACTCTGATTTTTTAGGAACTACCAGACCATTTTACATTTCCATCAGCACTGTGTGTGGGTTCCATTTCTTCTAGATGTTTATCAGCACTTGTTATTGTCAAATCTTTTTTGACTATTGCCATAATTGTAGTTGTGAAGTGGTATCATTGTGGTTTTGATTTGCATCACAAGTTTTTCATACCCACAGAGTAGCCAGAATACTATACATTTGCAGTAAAAGCCATATATATCAGCTCATTATTTATTGCTAAGGGAGAGAACTTAATTTCTTAATGGTTTTGCTCTGGGGAAATTTTTTTTTTTCAATATATGAAATTTATTGTCAAATTGGTTTCCATACAACACCCAGTGCTCATCCCAAAAGGTGCCCTCCTCAATACCCATCACCCACCCTCCCCTCCCTCCCACCCCCCATCAACCCTCAGTTTGTTCTCAGTTTTTAAGAGTCTCTTATGCTTTGGCTCTCTCCCACTCTAACCTCTTTTTTTTTTTTCCTTCCCCTCCTCCATGGGTTTCTGTTAAGTTTCTCAGGATCCACATAAGAGTGAAACCATATGGTATCTGTCTTTCTCTGTATGGCTTATTTCACTTAGCATCACACTCTCCAGTTCCATCCACGTTGCTACAAAGGGCCATATTTTGTTCTTTCTCATTGCCATGTAGTACTCCATTGTGTATATAAACCACAATTTCTTTATCCATTCATCAGGTGATGGACATTTAGGCTCTTTCCATAATTTGGCTATTGTTGAGAGTGCTGCTATAAACATTGGGGTACAAGTGCCCCTATGCATCAGTACTCCTGTATCCCTTGGGTAAATTCCTAGCAGTGCTATTGCTGGGTCATAGGGTAGGTCTATTTTTAATTTTCTGAGGAACTTCCACACTGTTTTCCAGAGTGGCTGCACCAATTTGCATTCCCACCAACAGTGCAAGAGGGTTCCCGTTTCTCCACATCCTCGCCAGCATCTATAGTCTCCTGATTTGTTCATTTTGGCCACTCTGACTGGCGTGAGGTGATATCTGAGTGTGGTTTTGATTTGTATTTCCCTGATAAGGAGCGACGTTGAGCATCTTTTCGTGTGCCTGTTGGCCATCTGGATGTCTTCTTTAGAGAAGTGTCTATTCATGTTTTCTGCCCATTTCTTCACTGGGTTATTTGTTTTTCGGGTGTGGAGTTTGGTGAGCTCTTTATAGATTTTGGATACTAGCCCTTTGTCCAATATGTCATTTGCAAATATCTTTTCCCATTCCATTGGTTGCCTTTTAGTTTTGTTGGTTGTTTCCTTTGCTGTGCAGAAGCTTTTTATCTTCATAAGGTCCCAGTAATTCATTTTTGCTTTTAATTCCCTTCCCTTTGGGGATGTGTCGAGTAAGAGATTGCTACGGCTGAGGTCAGAGAGGTCTTTTCCTGCATTCTCCTCTAGGGTTTTGATGGTTTCCTGTCTCACATTCAGGTCCTTTATCCATTTTGAGCTTATTTTTGTGAATGGTGTGAGAAAGTGGTCTAGTTTCAACCTTCTGCATGTTGCTGTCCAGTTCTCCCAGCACCATTTGTTAAAGAGACTGTCTTTTTTCCATTGGATGTTCTTTCCTGCTTTGTCAAAGATGAGTTGGCCATACGTTTGTGGGTCTAGTTCTGGGGTTTCTATTCTATTCCATTGGTCTATGTGTCTGTTTTTGTGCCAGAAATTTTTTATCTTAAATCTTAAAATTCGGGTTCCTCCCTTTGGTGCTGGAACACAATTAAGTTCTTCTGGAAAAAAAAGTTTATACACAAAACAGATTTTTTTTAAATGTTTATTTATTTTGAGAGAGAGAGAGAGAGAATGTGAGCAGGGGAGGGAGAGAGAGAGAGAGGGAGAGAGGGAGAGGGAGAGGGAGGGAATCCCAAGCAGGCTCCACACTGCCAGCACAAAGCCCTCCTTGGGGCTCGAACTCACGAACTGTGAAATCATGACCTGAACCAAAAGGTCACCCAGGCACCCCAACACAAAATAAATTTTTTGAAAGCTGTTTTTGCAAAATGCAGGTTTAGTTAGAAAAGGATGAGAAGGTTCTGAAAATAACTGATAAACCAGTATTGGCCTTTACCTATTGGTTTACTTGTCAGGTTAGGCTTCCACACGCCTGTCTTTACCTGATACAGTACAGGTATGCCGCTGGGCCCACAGGTATGTTTTCTCTTTCAATGCTTAGGGGTTTTTGTGGGTCTTTTTTAGTTTTTTTTTGGGGGGGGGGGTGTGGGTGGTTTACTAATGTAATAAGAAGAGCTTTCTTTTTTCCCAGCTTTATTGAGATAAAACAGACAGATAAAATTTTATATATTTAAACTGTACAATGTGATGACTTGATGTATGTGTACTTTGTTGAACTGATTACCATAATTGGGGTAATTAATATCCATCATCTCACATAGTTTTGTGTATATGTGGTGAGAACACTTAAGATCTCTCAGCAAATTTCAAGTACACAGCCTTATTATTAACTGTAGTCAACATTTCCCCCTGCCATCCCAGCTCTTGGTAACCACCATTCTACTCAGTTTCTAGGAGTTCACCTTTGTTTTGTTTGTTTATTTGTTTGTTTGTTTGTTTGTTTTTAAGATTCCACATATAAATGATACAATATGTATCTTTCTCTGGCTAGTTTTTAAAAAAAAATTTTAATGTTTATTTTTGAGAGAGACAGAGTGCAAGTGGGGGAAGGGCAGAGAGAGAGGGAGACACAGAATCCAAAGGAGGCTCCAGGCTCTGAGTGGTCAACACAGAGCCCAACACAGGGCTTGAATCCATGAACCACGAGATCATGACCTGAGCCAAAGTTGATGCTTAACTGACTAAGCCACCCAGATGCTCCTCTGTCTGGCTGATTTCACTTAACATAATGTCTTCTAGGTTTGTCCATGTTGCAAATACCAGAATTATCTTTTTTCTTATGGCTGAATAGTATTCCATTGTGTGAGTGTCTGTGTGTGTATTCACCACATCATCTTTATCCCTTCATCTGTTGATAGAAACTTTGTTGTTTCCATATTTTGGCTGTTGTAAATAATGCTGCAGTGAACATGGGGGTTCACTTACCTCTTCGAGATAACTGATTTTCTTTCTGAGGCCAGTGTTAGATATCTGACACCAGGACGGCACCTTCCAACTGTCTTACTGCGTTTCTGTCCTGCAAACTAGTTGGTCTTCAGTTTAGCCCCTGTTATGAATGAATCTCCTAATTGCCTTTCACTGTAGCTTCCACTGTTCTTGGCGATACCCTTAGGCTTGAACAACTTCTTGCTTTGTTGTAACTAAAATCAGTTCCTTTGTGAAGAGATTAGGTTCTGTTTTATTGCCTGTTTCTTCTGTCAGGCAAAAATCTTTTGTGTCAGGGGTCTGTAACTAGGGGTGGGGACCATAGTAAACTTTTCTTTAGGGTTACCCCTGCTGTAGGAGCTGAGCTCTTAGTGAAAATGAGAGGTGGGTGGCAGCCTGTGTTCATCTTAGCTTTTCCCTTTGGGTTAGAACATTACCTCCTGAGTCGGGGGCAAGGGTTGTGAGTGCCCCAGCATTCTCAGCTTGCCACATCCAAGGTAGAGCCTTTTTGTCACCAGTGGGGGCTGAGTAGAACCGAGCCCCATGCCTTCCAAACTATCCTGAGGCAGACAGTGTAAGCAACAGGTAGCTTGCGGAGGATTACATGCTAACGGCCTAGCCTTCTCAGGAGGAAAGTCTGTCTGTTGGGGAGTGATCCTTGGGTTCTCAGCTGCGGCAGTCTCAGGGGACTCTGCCTTACTGAGCTGGGAGTAGGGAGGGATGGAATATCTTGGTTTACATACCACAGACGCTTGCCTTTCTTAATGGATTTTCTGGAATAGATGTTTCTTCATAGGTCCTTTGCCTTTAGGATAATTTCCAAAGGCTTGAAATGGCCAGTAGGGTTTTTGAAAATAGTTCTCACCTGGGGTGCCTGGGTGGCTCAGTCGGTTAAGCGTCCAACTTTGGCTCAGGTCATGATCTTGCAGTTCGTGAGTTCGAGCCCCACGTCAGACTCTGTGCTGACAGCTCAGATCCTGGAGCCTGCTTCCGATTCTGTGTCTCCTCCTCTTTCTGCCCCTCCCATGCTCATGCTCTGTCTCTCAATAATGAATAAATGTTAAAAATAAATTTAAAGATAAAAAAAAAATAGTTCTCACCAAGGAGTGGGGCCTTTGAGCTCCTGGCTGTATCATGCTGGAAGTCAGCCTCCTCTAGGTCAGTGGCTCTGAAAGCTAACACTTTCAATCTTTAATCCTCTCTTAACCCTCCCCAATATTGCTCCATCATATTCTCCTTTTGCCCAACTTTATTTTCTTCATTGTATTTATACTTGAGATTATGTTTTATGTCTCCTTCCTCCTGATAGGTTAGTTTTGTGGAGGCAGGACACCTCATCTGTTTTGCTTAATGCTGTATCTCCAGTACTCAATAAATATACACTTGCCAAATGGCAGGACTGCCGTGCCATGAAAGAGGCGAGTACATTCATGGTGCTGTGAAGATTCTGATCTGAGAGAAGTACTGACGTTATTGTACCTCAGAATCAAAGTAATACACACATCCTGGTGAAAGCATTGTTGCCATATGAAACCAACCTGTGAAATCTTAGAGCCTCTTTCTAGACCACCTAGTCTAGCAATTTAAAACTTTTAGGACTATGGCCTGGTTCATGTAATCGAGTAGTTACAAGGTGAAATCCAGGTTCTTCTTCAGACTCACATCAGACAGCTTGCCACAGTTCCTTAAATCTTCTGGGTAGGAGATCCTGCCTGTGACAGTAGCAGAAAGCTTTGGGAAAGTATGACTTCACATGCTGATGAAGGATAATAACTTTTCTCATGGGATTATTGAGAGGATTAAATGAGTTCATATTTTAATGCCTGGCATATAATGGACATTCAATAAATGGTAGCTTTTGTTTATATTTACCAATATTTTGTTTGCAGTATATACCAAAAAAGCTGAAGGCTTTTAGTTGCCAGTATCATTTGAATGAAATCTTAGTTGAAGAACAACCTATCTGGATGCTAGAAACTAAAAATTAGGCTGAGCAGTAATGACCACTAACAGCACATATGACATTTCTCAAGTCTCTAGCAGAGAATGATTGCTTTTGAGCATGTTTGAACAACATCTAAATGTGTCATGCTGACCCCAGAGTGCTTTATGTATTATGTATTCAAGAGTGATTCAGCTAAGAACAGTGAGACAGATGGAGACAAGTGTTTGTCCCCATACCGGTGTGTTTTGAGGAAGAAACGTGCTAAATGTGGACGTGTGTTATGAGAGCCTACTGAGAAGTAGGCCTCTGGAATGTGAAATATCCTGGTGCTAATCTTTCGTATGCCACTCTGAGCTGCTGTGCTAAAACTTACTTGGTGTTCCAGCGTGTATCACTGGTGAAGGGGATGGGGAAGAAGAAAATCATACCTTGAGATTACAGATTTCTATTAAACTCTCTTTTACTCCATCTTGATCTTCATGATCAATTAGAATTGCAGGGACAGGTAGACATGGCAAGAATTGATACCTCTCTTAGGTGCCCGAAGCTATGCTTGAACTTTTCCAGCCTTCAACTTTACCTGCTTTGCCTGCCACTGTGCCCAGTCCCCCATGCTTCCAAGGTCTCTTTTCCTCCTTCCTTTAGAATAGTGGAGTTTCAGTAAGTCTGACAAATCCCTTTCCCCACATGCGCTTTTTTTTTTTTTAATTTTTTTTTATGTTTATTTATTTTTGAGACAGGGAGAAACAGAGCACGAGTGGGGGAGGGACAGAGAGAGGGAGACACAGAATCTGAAGCAGGCTCCAGGCTCCAGGCTCGGAGCTGTCAGCACAGAGCCTGATGTGGTGCGTGAATCCATGAACCATGAGATCATGACCTGAGCTGAAGTTAGACACTTAACCAGCTGAGCCACCCAGGTGCCCCTCGTGTGGTTATTCTTTAAAGGAGGAGGTTCAATCATTCAAAGAAACCCCACTAGTTGATTTCATTTTAGGCAGAAAAACTAACAAAGTGGCTCATAACTCTGTGTATTAGCATCCTTTGGGGAACTTGTGTAAAATCCATGAACTCTGGACCCACTTCTAGAAATTATCCTCATTTAATTGATATGTAGGAGGACTGAGCTTCTCCTGAAAAATTTGTTTCTTCAAGAATTTCTTAGCTGATTCTGATGTATAGAGCTGAGGAACACTAAAGAAGAGCTCTTTGTGGATCAGCCTTCTTCCCAGAATGAAAGCTTATCACTCACCTGTTCTGTCTTGTTTGTGAGATCAGCCTTGGTTAGAAGGAGGATGTTCTAATTTTTTCTGGAAGGAAGAATACCCATATTCTAGATTACCTCCTTCCTGTCCCACCTCTACTAGGTAATGGAGTATAGAAGGATCCTGTTTCTCCATGTGGAAGTCTGGAAACTTCCATTAAAAGGAAATATTCCCAGTAGAGACAGTGGACTGTTTCCCTCAAAACCAAACATGATCTTGATTGGTTTCCAGTTTCTGAGTCTTTAGGCCACTGTTTGCAAGGTTTCCTAACCTTTTAGGGGGCCACTGGAACTTTTAGTGGTCTGGTGAAGCTTTGGGCCCTTCTCAAGTTTAATATTTAAAAAAATTTTGTTTTAACATTTATTCATTTTTGAGAGAGACAGAGCGCAAGTTGGGGAGGGGCAGAGAGAGAAGGAGACACAGAATCCGAAGCAGGCTCCAGGCTCTGAGCTGTCAGCAAAGAGCCCAATGCAGGGCTCAAACCCATGCACCATGAGATCATGACCTCAGCCGAAGTCGAATGCTCAACTGATTGAGCAGGTGCACCTCAAGTTCAGTATTTTAATGTAGAAAATAAATTGCTTAGCATTACAAAGGAAACAAGTTATATTAAAGTACAGTTATTGACATAATATTTGTACAATAATATATGCTTCTTTATTGACACATTAAATAACATTTAATGTTTGGTCTGAGAATTACCATAATTTCAAAGTCATGATAAATGTCAGCAGCTCAAGATAGCTTTAAAAAACTGTAATGTAATATCATAGCAGCTTGTTTCCATTGAAGACAAATTCACAGTTACTGATAATACTGTGATTTGTTGCTAGAATTCACAATTGAAAACAGTGCTAAATTTCAGTTTAGGTTTGTGAAAACAGGTATGTGGTTTTTCTTATCCAAGCTCAAGGACACCTGAAGATCTTACATGTTGAGGTTAACTATATTGACATGGTAATCTTCTTTTCACAGGTGTGTGACAACTGTTTAAGATGATGGTTTTTCATAATAATAGAGTTTATCTAGTAGTATATTTCCAAAGCCCCTCCTTTGATCTTAATGCTAACTTGGTAATTATCCTTTTTTTTTTTTTTTTTTTTTTTTTTTTAGCATTAACTGAGTGTAATACCAGATTTTATGCAGACCATTAGCTAGATAGCTCTTCTCTCAACTCCCAGAATGCTAATGAAAGTGGTTTGATGTTATAGGAATACAAGCGCAAGTTAGCCAGAGTTTCCCTGGTGCGCAAAGAACTCAGGTCCCGGATCCAGAGCCTGCCAGACTTATCCCGATTACCCAACGTGACTGGAAGCCACATGCACCTGCCCTTTGCAGGGGACATCTACAGTGAAGACTGATGACCAGTCTCTTTCCAGGGCCCAGGACTTTGCAAGAGATGGAGACAGGTTAGGTGGACAGTCCTGTAGCGTTATTTTTGTATATGGTTGACAGAATGACTAACAAAAGAAGTGACAAGTAATTTATAAAATTGTTTAAAATGTTGGTTTGTTTACTATTTTATTGGTAAGTTAACATGACTTAGTTTAAACAAAGTGATGATCTCTGTGTATTAATAAGCTCACAAATAGTGATTATTTTCAGAAGATCTTTTTGTAAATTTTTTTGATCCAGGGCCTTGTGAGAAATTCCATGTTTCTATTTCTTCATGTATTTTCAAGTGTTTTTCCTTTTTTTTTCTTCAGTATCTAATCACTGTATAGTATGTAATTCCTAAGGGTGAGAACTAATCAGGAGTTGGTAGAGACTTTATTATGGTATAGTTAGGACTTGATTGTAGAAGGGACTAAATGTTCCAACTTAAACTCCACCCTTCTCCCTGACCAAAATAGCAGTTCTGTGCCTCTTAATGCCTTGATTCCTTATTCCTCAGAGGTCAGGAATTGAACACTAAACTGAGGGTCAGATCAAAGCTTAGAGAACTTTTCCACAATAGTACTGTAGGGGTTCCATTCCAGCTGCCAGTGTAGAATAAAAGGAGTATTAAGTAGGGACCCCCTTGATTAAACTATTTAGAATTATTTGAGTAGGTTAATATGAAAATGCTTTGGAAATGTTGTAAAATTTGACCTTATACCAAGATGACAACTTTGATTCTGGAACTGATTGCTATTTTCAAATCAGTCTCCTTTTAACATAATTGATCCCTTTAACATAAAGCCGTCTATGGGATTAAAAGAACCGTAAAATACTTTTATTATTCGCTTAGCCATTTAACTTTAAAAACAATAGCATTTTTAGCTCTGATATCTCAACACAATATTCCTTAAAGTTCAGTAAAATAGCCTGGAACATTTTTAATGTTTCCTTAAGGTTTTTGAATGACTGTATATTTGGAAATTAAGCAGTGCTACACTACAGGGTAGATCTGGCAAATATTATATTTGTATATTTAGAATTACCAAAACAAATGTACTTTTACCTTTTATTTCTAACCCTGTGTGTTAGAGCAGTTGCATGCTCTCCTGCTTTCTTTTTAAAATCACATTGTTAAGCTGTGGATTTGTACTCAATAATGACTTAGGATAAACATTTTTTTTTATTCATTACATATTAGACATTTTGCTTTTCCTTGTAAGCAGATTCAAATTAGATAGTCAATAAAACATCTTTTAAATCCCACAAGCCAATTATGTCTCTCTAGTCTGAATGGCTTCACTCTTTTTTTCTCAATATTAGAAATTATAGTTAAAATGAATTTCTATGCGAAGAAGGCGAATATTTATTTTCGGTAGCCAAAAGTTCTGGAAACAGTGCTTTTAACAGTTTGGCCTCTCTCCAGAACATAGACACATATTAGTAGTCCCCATCCATATATGGCTTATATTCCAAAGTCTTTTAGTCAACTTTTGGGATTCTGGGCACATTTTCTCACAGAAAGAATAGTAGTAGTTAGGTTCCCTATAAACACTACCACACAAAGGTCACCAGGGAACCTAATCCACTTAACCATGAATGTACTTAACTTGTAATGTGGTTGACAATTACTAATAGATCCTGATCAGCATTTGTAACATCACTCTAACTAAGGAAATGGTGTGCAGCAGCCAGATTCACACATTGTGGTGTCTGTCTGTTTTGTGTACCTCTGTCCCTAGGTGTAGATTATATAAAAAGAAGATTCAGCATGGGGGTGGTGGGGTAACAAATGCACAATTATAAAAACCTAGTTATACCTGTTCTAAAAGTATACCATGTAAGTTAGTTTTTCTTGTTAAAGTGAAAGCAAAAACTTGTATATTAATTTATTTTCAATGTCTTCACCTTATTTATGATCTGTTAAAGTGGTGGTTTATCCATTCAAAATATATTTTTTTCCATTTAAAACTAATTTATAAACTATGTACTCCTGGGAAGATTTGAATTATTCGAAGTTTGTTGGAATATTTTCACCATTTAAGACAGACTTCTGACTTAGATACTGATTTTAATGCCAGTATCTGTTCTAAATATTTATGATAAAAAGGCATTATTTTTTTAAAGAGCTCGATGCGATTTGTGATAAGTGATAGTACTCAACCTGAATCCTGCCCCCAGTCGCACCCTTTGACCAGTCCTCCACAAACCTTTAAGCTGTTGGTTAACTCACTAACTGTAAACACAAATGATACGGTCTGGTTTAGAAGTTGTCTTTTCAGCCTTATGTTAACATGGTAAGCCTTAGCAGTGAATGGTCTTCTTTTCTAAAAGGTAGACTTACATTTTCTCAACAAATGGGGTTAGATGGGGGTACTATAATACCACATTCGAAATCATGAGTGTTTTCTCCACTGTGTATGAACATGAGGCAAATCATGCATCTTTGAGTGCAGTTTGGCCCGGCCCCTCAAGAGAGAAGCATGTCCCCACACTTGCCGCAGGGGTACTGTGGTTTGAATGGATACCATCACTCTTTTCTCCACAAACAGTGCAGAGAGCTGTCTGGAGTGGCCATTTGAACAGATTCCCTGGAGTTCCCTCCGCTCCTTCCATCACTACAGTAAGTAAAAGAACCACATGGGGGAACCCGGGAGTCTGAGAAAAATCAGCTGTGCTCAAAGGCCACCCTCCCCCTCTAGGAAAACCAGTCCAGATGCAGCTATTTTGGTACCTCTTCTCACATGCACTCTGAATCAGGGTTTTTCTATAAGAATTCCTTCAGAATCAGCAAACGTTGGGATGACCTGGTTGTCTTGATTTGCAAAATTAAAAGAACAAAACTAGGTTGTCAGTTGTCACGGTAGATGAGCAGCTCATCTATTAAAGTGTAGTCATTGAACTGGTTCTGAGAAATCTTTAGAAAGAAAAAACTTAAAAGTACAAATTAATTGGGAAAGTTAGAATGCCCTTTCTGAATTTTACATTCTACAAATTTGTATTATATGAAATAACATAAAGCTACAAAACTGCTTTGTATTCTATTAAGAAATAGCTCCTAAAGATGTAGTCTTGTTTCATAGTTGTTGCACTATATTGAAGCTTTTTAAAGTGTAAACCCATTTCTTCTCTGTATAGAAAGGGAGCATTGTGTTACACACTGAATTTATTTATACACAGCATTTGTTGCCATCTGTACTTCCAGCCATCCGCACGTGAGTCTGTTCCGAGGTGGCGGTAGCACATGGGAAGATGAAGTTTCCCTGTTTACCCCTTTTTCTTTGGCTGTATCTGATGACAATATAAGATGTTCTTAATAAAGTTTTATGTTGTTTTTGAAATGTGTAGATAATTTCTGTGAATCTGATTGATTGAATGTGACGTGGGAGGGGAGAGATTAATGGACTGGGAAGGAAGCAAGGGATTGGAAGTATTCCGTGACTTTCTGGCCGAGCAACCGCTGAAGGAGATCCCTTTTGCATGGCCTGTGCTTCCCAAACTGGAGCGAACATCAGAATCACCCGGAGGGCGGTTAAACTACAGATTGCTGGGCCCCACTCCCTGAGCTTCTGGGATAAGGCCTGCTGGTTTATATTTTTAACAATTTGATGCTGATGCCACTGAGTTTAGGGACCACATTTTTGACAACCAGTACTCCAGACTAACTTTGAAGTCCATGACTTACTTCCCAATTTGTAATTCCAGGTAATGCGATAATAAAGTAAGGGTTTTACAGCTCATCCTATAGTAAGTTCCTTATGGGGAGAGAACAAGATCACCTCCTCTTTTGTGACCTACTGCCCAGTAATGCTGAAGTGGTTTGGAGTGAACGGATTCATTTGGTACTTTGAACTTCCGGAGCACAGGCCTTCACCACATATTGCATTTAAAGCGGATTGGGATATGCTAAAAATCTGTGGGAATCTCTAGGGCAGCATTTGCCAAACTTCCGTGATAAGACTCACTTGGGACATTTTCATAAAGGGCACATATCTACTAAGATTATTCTGTGATTCTTAGCGTCTAGAAAGTTTGGGAAATGTTGTCCTCTGACCACTGTCCCTGGTTCTCCATTCCTAGAAGGCCCTCTGGTCACTTTATCTGAATCCAGGTGCTTCCCATCCCCACTCCAGTTTTCCACCTTTGCAGTGGGACATTTTACACAGTGGAACCTATATCCAAAGATGCTGGTTCAGAAGTCTGCGTTTTAAGCAAGGTACACAGGTGATTTTGTTTGATGCGTGTCATTCGTAGATTGTACTTTGAGAAACAACGCCCTTCGAAGCAAATGGTAGTCTATTATAATGTTCGTTCACATGTATGGTACTTAATATGCATCCGGAACTATTGTAAGCACTTCATACGTCCTTTACTCTGATTATTCATTCCACTTCTACATATGAGGAAACTAAGACACTGTCAATTCTGTGTGCCCCTGAATGGGTCAAATGGTGAAGCTGGGACTCACCTCCAGCTCCCAGATTGGCTCTGAGCCCTGTGTTTTATTTATTTATTATTATTTTTTTTAATGTTTATTTTTGACAGAGGGGGGCAGAGCCTGAGTGGGGGAGGGGCAGAGAGAGAGGGAGACCCAGAATCTGAAGCAGGCTCCAGGCTTTGAGCTATCAGCGCAGAGCCTGATGCGGGGCTCAAACTCACGAGCTGTGAGATCATGACCTGAGCTGAAGTCTGTCGCTCAACCAACTGAGCCACCCCGGTGCCCCAGTGAGCCTGTGCTTCTTAACCGCTACATGATGATGCCTGAAACACTGATAGGTTGTGTAGCAGCTCCATGATCACCAAATCCATGTTTTGCATAACGTGTCAAACTATAGTGAAATTATGACATTATGCAAGTTAAAAACCAACATCTCAGTTAAAAGCACTACTGGAGTGGGCTTGTAAAAAGATGTTAAATCCAGGGAGTTTTTTTGTTTTGTTTTTTTATGGAGGTAAAAAGCACATAAAAAATTTACCAGTTTTAAGTGTACTTTGCATTAAGTACATTGACCATTAACACTGTTGTGCAGCCATCACCACCATTAATCTTTAGAACTTTTTCGTCTTCTCCAAGTGAAACTCTACCCATTAAACAATAACTCCCTATCCCTCCAGCCCCTGGCAACCACTGTTCTACTTTCTGTCTCTGTGAATTTGACTTCTCTGGGTACCTCATATATGTGGAATTAAAAATATTTGACCTTTTGTGACCGGCTTATTTCACTCAGCATTGTGTCCTCTAGGTTCATCCATGTAGCACGTGTCAGAATTAAATTCCTTCCTTTGTAAGGCTGAATAGTATTCCATTATATGAATGTGCCACATTATGTATATCAGTTTGTCTGTCAACGGACACTTGGATTGCTTCCACATTTTGACTATTGTGAACAATACTGCTAATGAACATGGGTGTACAAATACCTGTGCAAGTTCCTGCTTTGATTTCCATTTGTTGTTGTTTTTTTTCCATTTGTTGTTTTCAGAGGGGTTACTTATATTCACATCAACAAAGTGGAGTTAGAATGAACTATTGATAAGGGTATTCTAGATAATATTTAATGAATACCTACTGGCATAGTGTCTAATCTTTTGAGATATAGAGAGATTATTCAACTACATGTCTGCTCTCAAAGTTTACAACCTAGTGGGAATGAAATACAGTGACAACTTAAGCCTGTTAACGGATTCTGGGTCTCCTTCTCTCTGCCCCTCCCCCACTCTCTCTCTCAAAATAAATATTTTTTAAAATCCAGTTCTGTACTTTATCATGATGCATGGAATTCAAATGTGAAAGGTAGGCTCCAGGCTCTGAGCTGTCAGCACAGAGCCTGATGCGACACTCAAACCCACAAACTGAGATCATGACCTGAGCTGAAGTCGGATATTTAACCAACTGAGCCGCCCAGGAGCTCCTAAAACTGAAATTTTGAAGTTAAGTGAAATTGTTAGAGTCATTAGCTTATTCTGATATCCTAGAAAAATTCAGTACAAGTGAAGTTTTTCGTCCTATTCAGGAAAGAAATTTTGTTTTTACTTATGGAAACACAAGTTTAATGAGAGATTTTAAGAGGTTTAAATTGTGCATTAATACATTAGTATTTATTGTCTCCTTTTCCCAGCTCTTGCTTTTAAGTTATAAAATCTTGTAGTACTTTCAGGAGATCAAGTTAGTAGCAGAGTGCTACTGATGCTGTTGGAAGTCTTCTTAAGATCTCTTTGTATGATTCAGTTATAATTCCCCTCAGGTGGGAATTGGTTCCGCAGTTACAGACTGCAGCTGGAATGTGCCTAATGGAGGGAAATTAAACTGTTTCATGCTGCTTTTTGAGCTGATGTGGAGCAGTGCAAGAACTCAGGTGAGGTTCATGCCTACTTCCTTTTCCTATCCAGCTCCTAGCTCCTAACTCTAGATACTCTAGCCTGAGGCAAATGTCATTATTTGTGCTTAACATTCTCCCTGTTTGAATTGCTAGTCTCTCCTCCTCTTGGCAAGCTTGATGAAGAAATACCTACTTCCTTGATCTTTGGTTTGTTGCTTTTATATCCATTGATGGACAGAACGGTTACAATTGTGAAATTTTGTGTCAACAGCACAAAGCTCTTTTTCCAGTTGGGCATAATTTTCCTCACCAGGAACCAATAAAAAGCTAACTGCCAAGGATTGAGTTTATGGACTGATTAAAGTGGAATTTTTTCTTAGCCAGCAGTTGCAACATGGCAGAGAGGAGGGTTTTTTTTAAAGGCTAAATATCTCTTTTAAAGCAGATGACTTGAAAATAATATTAAACAGAAAACCTATCTTCTTATGTTTTGTTTTTTTTTTTTAATTTTTTTGGGGAGAGAGAAAGGGAATCCCAAGCTGTCAGTGCAGAGACCAACGTGGGGCTTGAGCTCAGAACCGTGAGAATCTGACCTGAGCCGAAGTCAAGAGTTGGATGCTTAACCGACTGAGCCACCCAGGAGCCCCCTTTTTTATACATAATTTTTTCGAGTGGAAAACCTTTTTAAATATAAAGTGTTTTCAGTGTGAATTTTTTAAAAGCTCTATATTATTTAAATTAGTCTAAAAATCCTTGTAGTTCTACAATGAAACAACTAGTTAAAATAACCTAGGGCAGTAAGTATGGGATTTTATTTTCAGATGTTAGTTAGTCATAGTAATATTTGAAATACAATATTCACTAGATATATTTCTGGCAGCTTAATAATTACCTTTGAATACTTTAATGAGATTAGATACAGTAAGGAGGTTTATTAAGTGCTTGTTTGCTGTCATTTTACAAATTCTAAATCGTTATTTTTATTGTAAAAATTAGCACCAGTATTAAGCGTCATGTGGTTAAAATATTCCTGTTCCATTTTTAGTTCCGAACTTTGATTTGGTTTCTATTTTTGTTACATTATTCAGTGCATCATATGGATGTGACAGCATTTGGTAGGCACGTTAAAACCTCTTTACTAGAAATCTCATTTGTTATTAAAATAGTGTTAAGGATGTACAGACTCGTTTCATTGTATGCCACTTAATGAAATGGTAATTTGTATTTTATGTTCTCTAAGAATGCTTCTGCACAATGTACTTTTGTTTTCTAAAGGAAAAAACTGAAACCTGATTTCAGCAAGTGTTCTCAGAGGTCATCAGATTAAAAAAATAAGTAGTCTCATTTTCTAGAAAGACATACCATCTAAAGTACTCAGTAGGAGCCAACAAAATAGTTGTAAACTCAAAGTTGTACTTCTGATCCTTGAAGAAAATTTATCAAAGAACTCCGCAAGTGTTCATTGTGCCCGAACCCATGCCACGTTTTCTTTAGAGCAGGGGTGACAGTCTCTATGTCATACATGCCCTTTTCCCCATAAGTTTCTTCCTCTTGCTTATGGTATATATTTCTAATTCTATGAAGCCCCATCAAAATCAGAGCTTCATGTAGCCATCACCTGTTTTTTTTAAAAGTTTGTTTAATTTTTTAAATCTACATCCAAGTTAGCATAGCATATAGTGCAACAATGATTTCAGGAGTAGATTCCTTAATGCCCCTTACCCATTTAGCCCATCCCACAACCCCTCCAGTAACCCTCTGTTTGTTCTTCATGTTTAAGAGTCTTTTATGTTTTGTCCCCCTCCCTGTTTTTATTTTTATTTTTTGCTTCCCTTCCCTTATGTTCATCTGTTCTGTGTCTTAAAGTCCTCATATTAGTGAAGTGATATGATATCTGTCTTTTCTCTGACTAATTTCGCTTGGCATAATACCCTCTAGTTCTAGCCACGTAGTTGCAAATGGCAAGGTTTCATTCTTTTTGACTGCTGAGTAATACTCCATTGTATATATATACTACCTCTTCTTTATCCATTCATCCATCTGGACATTTGGGCTCTTTCCATAGTTTGGCTATTGTTGATAGTGCTGCTATAAACATTGGGGTGCGTGTGTCCCTTCAAAACAGTATACTTGTATCCCTTGGATAAATACCTAGTAGTGCAATTGCTGGGTCATAGGTTAGTATTATTTTTAATTTTTTGAAGAACCTATTCCAGAGTGGCTGCACCAATTTGCATTCCCACCAGCAGTGTAAAAATGTTGCCATTTCTTCACATGCTCACCAACATCTGTTGTTGCCTGAGTTGTTAATGTTAGCCATTCTGACAGGTGTGATGTGGTATCTCATTGTGGTTTTGATTTGTATTTCCCTGATTATGAATGGTGTTGAGCATCTTTTCATGTGTTGGTTGGCCATCTGAATGTCTTCTTTGGAGAAGTGTCTATTCATGTCTTTTGCCCATTTCTTCACTGGATTATTTGTTTTTTAGGTGTTGAGTTTGATAAATTCTTTATAGATTTTGGATGCTAACCCTTTAATTGATATGTCGTTTGCAAATATCTTCTCCCATTCTCTTGGTTGCCTGTTAGTTTTGCTGATTGTTTCCTTTGCTCTGCAGAAGCTTTTTGTTTTCATGAGGTCCCAGTAGTTCATTTTTGCTTTTGTTTCCCTTGCCTCTGGAGACGTTTTGAGTAAGAAGTTGCTGCAGCCAAGATCACAGAGGTTTTTGCCTGCTTTCTCCTCGAGGATTTTGATGGCTTCCTGTCTTACATTGAGGTCTTTCATCCATTTTGAGTTTATTTTTGTGTATGGTGTAAAAAAGTGGTCCAGGTTCATTCTTCTGCATGTCGCTGTCCGGTTTTCCCAGCACCACTTGCTGAAGAGACTGTCTTTATTCCACTGGATATTCTTTCCTGCTTTGTCAAAGATTAGTTTGCCATACGTTTGTGGGTCCATTTTTGGGTTCTCTATTCTGTTCCATTGATCTGAGTGTCTGTTCTTGTGCCAGTACCATACTGTCTTGATGATTACAGCTTTGTAATACAGTTTGTAGTCTGGGATTGTGATGCCTCCTGCTTTGGTTTTCTTTTTCAAGATTGGTTTGGCTATTTGGGGTCTTCTCTGGTCCCATACAAATGTTAGGATTATTTGTTATAGCTCTGTAAAGAATGCTGGTGTTATTTTGCTAGGTATTGCATTGAATATGTAGATTGCTTTGGGTAGTATCGACATTTTAGCAATATTTGTTCTTCCTATCCGGGACCATGGAATCTTTTTCCATTTTTTTGTGTCTTCTTCAATTTCTTTCATATGCTTTCTATAGTTTTCAGTGTATAGGTTTTTCACCTCTTTGGTTAGATTTATTCCTAGGTATTTTATAGGTTTTGGTGCAATTGTAAATGGGATCGATTCCTTGATTTCTCTTTCTGTTGCTTCATTGTTGGTGAATAGGAATGCAACCGATTTCTGTGCATTGATTTTATATCCTGCAACTTTGCTGAATTCATGAATCAATTCTAGCAGTTTTTTGGTGGAATCTTTTGGGTTTTCCATATAGACTATCATGCCATCTGCGAAGAGTGAAAGTTTGACCTCCTCCTGGCCGATTTGGATGCCTTTTATTTCTTTGTGTTGTCTGATTGCAGAGGCTAAGACTTCCAATACTATGTTGAA
The DNA here is from genome assembly GCF_018350215.1 of Panthera leo. Lineage (NCBI taxonomy): Eukaryota > Metazoa > Chordata > Mammalia > Carnivora > Felidae > Panthera > Panthera leo. The sequence continues at coordinate 57,297,466 of NC_056690.1, read as the reverse complement.
TAACAGTGGCGAGAGTGGACATCCCTGTCTTGTTCCTGACCTTAGGAGGAAAGATCTCAGTTTTCCCCAGGATGATATTAGCGTTGGGTCTTTCATATATGGCTTTTATGATCTCGAGGTATGATTGTTCTATCCCTACTTTCTTGAGGGTTTTTATCAAGAAAGGATGCTGTATTTTGTCAAATGCTTTCTTTGCATCTATTGAGAGGATCATATGGTTCTTGTCCTTTCTTTTATTGATGTGATGAATCACATTGATTGTTTTGTGGATATTGAACTAACCCTGCATTCCAGGTATAAATCCCACTTGGTCATGGTGAATAATTTTTTTAATGTGCTGTTGGATCCGGTTGGCTAAAGTCTTGTTGAGGATTTTTGCATCCATGTTCATGAGGGAAATTGGTCTATAGTTCTCCTTTTTAGTGGGGTCTTTGTCTGGTTTTGGAATCAAGGCAATGCTGGCTTCATAGAAAGAGTTTGGAAGTTTTCCTTCCATTTCTATTTTTTGGAACAGCTTCAAGAGAATAGGTGTTAACTCTTCCTTAAATGTTGGGTGGAATTCCCCTGGAAAGCCAACTGATCCTGGACTCTTGTTTTTTGGGAGATTTTTGATTACTAATTCTACTTCTTTACTGGTTATGGGGGTTTGTTCAAATTTTCTATTTCTTCCTGTTTCAGTTTTGGTAGTGTGTGTATGTTTATAGGAATTTGTCCGTTTCTTCCAGATTGCCCATTTTATTGGCATATAATTGCTCATAATATTCTCTTATCATTGTATTTATTTCTGCTGTGTTGGTTGTGATCTCTCCTCTTTCACTCTTGATTTTATTTATTTGGGTCCTTTCCTTTTTCTTTGTGATCAAACTGGCTAGTGGTGTATCAATTTTGTTAATTCTTTCGAAGAACCAGCTTATGGTTTCATTGATCTGTTCTGGTTTTTATTTTTGGTTTTGATAGCATTAATTTCTGCTCTAAACTTTATTATTTCATGTCTTCTGCAGGTTTTGGATTTTATTGACTGTTCTTTTTCCAGCTCTTTAAGGTGTAAGGTTAGGTTGTGTATCTGAGACCTTTCTTCCTTCTTTAGGAAGGCCTGGATTGCTACATACTTTTCTCTTATGACCGCCTTTGCAGCATTCCAGAGGTTTTGGGCTGTGTTTTTATCATTATCATTGACTTCCATGTACTTCCATGTACTGTAGCCATCACCTATTGACTGGAGCTGGAATGGGAATTGAAATGTATTTCTTTGCTGTCTAGGTGAAAATTTTGATGAGTTCTTCAGTTTCAAGAATGGTGCCAACTGAACTATAGTAACCAGTGAGAGGTATATGTTCTCAGAATTGTAGTTTCCCAAGAATACATAGTCCATAACTTCCTCAGCTTTTCAAGATTTTATGGACCTAAGTTGCGAGAAGCCCAATTAATATATCTAAATAAATACCCCTTTTCCATTTAATAAAGCAAATGTAGTTTCTGTGGTTTTTGAATGAATGTGTTATGTTGAGCCTTTAACTTGTGGCAAATACAATACCAGAAGCTGAGAGAATCGAAACAGAGAAAGATACCGTGTTGCCTTTATAGAACTCAGAATCTAATGTGGGAGACACACACTGACTATATTAAAATATCATAAGTTCTACACGATGGTGTGAAAAAATGTTATAGAAAAGGTGAATGGCATTTGAACTCATCTCTGAAAGCTGGTTAACTGACCATGGGTTGAAAACATAATTAAAGGATTTTTTATTTATTCTTATTTAAAACATTTTTTAAAATTTATTTGAGAGAGAGAGAGAGAGAGAGAGAAAGAGAGAGAGAGAGAGACAGCACAAATGGGGGAGTGGCAGAGAGAGGGAGAGAGAGAGAATCCCAAGCAGGCTCTGCACCGTCAGTGCAGAGCCTGATGAAGGGCTCGAACTTAACTAACCATGAGATCATGGCCTGAGCTAAAATCTAGAGTCAGATGCTTAACCAACTGAGCTACACGGGCACCCCTATTTTTATTTTTTTGAATGTGTTCTTTACCTGGTGTCTCAACAATACTGATTAATTAAGTGAAAAACTAAATGGGATAGTATATATAAACAAACATAAACATAGATTTTTGCTCGATGGAAATCTGAAGGCATTAACTTTTACTCATGTTGAATAAAATGGCTAAGTTTAGAGGAGGTCTACTGGATAGAAGACTAAGGTTTTAAAGAACAATGAATGTAGTTGCCTGATTTCAAGCATGTGTTGCTTCGGTCAAACAACACAAGCTGTCTTTAAAATTGTTCCCTGTGCCCCCAACCCCCATGCCCCAAGCCACAGCTGTGTATTTATTTTTCTCTTCTCTGTGGCTAAAAAGGCAATACAGTTTTTTATTCTGTCCATGTAGTACAAAATGCTGTGATGGCTAGAACATGACTCCATTATCTGAAATCAATTGCAATAATTGTAATAGTATGGACCAGTAAAGACCCTCACAGGAAAAAATGAAATGATGGGCAATCCAACTTCTTTCACTATACTGTTGCCATGGCTGGGATTGATTGTATTTGACAAAGGGACAGTGGGACAGACTGTCTTAGGCCAAGGACCGTGCCACTTTCTCTTGTTGCTAAAATTAGTAGATTTACTCTTGGGTGAATGCAACATCTAACTCTGTCTAACCACATCATTTGAAGAATGCCATTTGTGACTGTGTAAAGCATCTGAAGCAACAGCCAGAACTATGTAGTAGCTGAAGTAAAATACTTGAATTCTAGAGGGGCATCTTTCACCCAGCTTTGGCTGTGTCTCTCAGACCTGGACCTTTATTATAAAGACCTGAGTGACGGTTCTGTTTATGGTTTTAACTTAAGGACTGGCTGGTTTAACCTAAGGACTGAGAATGTATTCTCTTGCTTTTATTAAAGTTAATAACTCTTCTGTGAGCCTAAAGCACTCACATGTTAATTGAGGTTATCAAATTCCCCCAGGTAAAACTAAGACTACGAGTATTTTTCTCTCATGCACTTAAGTACTATAGTTTTTAGGGAAATGCTTAAGAGAGAATATTAGCATTTTTGATGCACATATATTAAGGCTGGTTAGAAAGTTCCTAAATTCTTTAGAATAGAATTGAAATACCAGCAATATTTTAGATAAACCATTCTGTCTAATGAGGACTTTTATCCTAGACAAGATAGTACATCTTAGAGGTATAGTTGAAGCTCGGGGAATAGTGAAAGTTCTTACTGAATTGATATGAGGAAACAACACAGCACTTAACAGAAATCTTAGCAGAGGAGTACGCTCCCTGCAAAATCCCTAAGTCCAAATGAGAGTTTTAAACAGTTTAAGAAGGGGTGCCTGGGTGGCTCAGTCGGTTGAGCATCTGACTTCAGCTCAGGTCATGATCTCACGGTTCGTGAGTTCAAGCCCTGTGTCAGGCTCTGTGCTGATGGCTCAGAGCCTAGAGCCTGCTTCGGATTCTGTGTCTCCCTCTCTCTTTGCCCCTCCCCACTCATATTCTGTCTCCCTCTCTCTCTCTCAAAAATAAGTAAACATTAAAAAGTTTTAAAAAAATTAAACAGTTTAAGCAGTTTAAACAGAATCTTGAAGGCAGGCGCCCAACTATTCCTTTATATTCCAGGTGTCTAAAAGGTATTTGATCAATGCAAAGGCAGAAGTTTGAGTATGTATTTAAAATTCAGAAACATTGCTTGTATTGACTTGGGAATTCAACACAAAACTACTTTTAAAAAGATAAAAACTGTCACTAGTAAGTAAATAAAATAGGTATGCTTTTGCTACAAAGTTAAAAAGTTACAAGAAAATTTTAGACCTAACTTAAAAAACTTCTATTTGTCTCTTTTTACTAGTCACATACAATCATATTTAAATACCAGGTGTCCTGCTTGGTGTTTCCTTGAGGGTCTATGAAAAAAAGTAGCTGGTAGTACAGTTAGCTAATCCTAACAGGCAGAATTATTATTTAGATCTATACGCTGTAAATGTAATTCCAAGATACTGAAACAAAATCCCAAAACATAGATACTTAACACCACTATCTAACCTTTACATGAGTTTTGTGTGATCTTTTTCCTCAGTTCAGAATGAAATGATGAAACAACCAATCTCAAATTAGTATGATTTCCTGGGTTTTTTTTGGGGGGGTGGTTAAAAAATTATTTAAAGTTAAGAGGTGCATGAAAGAAAACTGAAAAACACAAGGAATAAAGAACAAAGTCATCCATAATCACAGTTTGACTCCTAGGTCCCGTGTGTATCTACACAACTAAACATTTTCATGTAATTAAGATTGTACAGTTATGTATCATGCTTTTTCACACACCATGAATATTTACCATTTCAAAGTCCCCAAACCATGAGTATATTGATAACCAAGAACACACTACACCAACTCCATCTGAAAGGAAAAAAAATGTAATCCTGCTTGGTGACAAAAAATGAAGGACAAAAATGGCAACAGTCCTCTAGATAAAGATACTGACAGAGTTATAATTAAAATACTGCATTCCTGGGGCACCTGGGTGGCCCAGTCGGTTGAACAGTCAACTTGGGCTCACGTCATGATCTCGTGGTTTGTGAGCTCGAGCCCCGCGTTGGGCTCTGTGCTGACAGCTCAGAGCCTGGAGCCTGCTTCGGATTCTGTGTGTCTCTCTCCCCCTCTCCCCCATTCACACTCTCTCTGTCGCTCTCTAAGTACCACATTCCCTTAGTGTTCAATTAAAACTGAGACATAAAGTAACAGTACATAAAGTATAATACTTCTAAAAGAATTCATTATCCAATCTATACTATTCAAGTATTAGCAAGGAGGTATGTTTCCACTGAATTGTTTGTTTTTTAGAGAGCATGAGTGGGGGAGGGGCAAAGAGAGAGGGAGAGGATCTTAAGCAGGCTCCCCTCCTAGCACAGAGCTCTACAAGGGGCTTGATCTCACAACCCTGAAATCATGATTTCACCTGAGCCGAAATCAAGAGTTGGATGCTTAACCAACTGAGCCACTCAGGAATCCCTGAAGATTGTATATTTTTCAAAGTTAAGGATTTAAAGACATACTTTAAATATTGTAAATTATATGTATGTTTGATGCATATGTGTGTATGTAATTGCATATTAAAGTTAGTAAGGAAATGTTCTCTAAAAAGCTAATTGGTCAGGAAAGATAAATTTAAAATATTTCATATCAAAACAAGGGTAAAAGGGCTTAACAAATTGAATTGAATGTATTAAAAACTGTATACTTTAAACTTTTGTCTGTTAACTTTAATGACAATTGATCATGGTACCCAGGTTTAAAACTAACATTTTGGGATGCCCAGTTTCTAAAAGAATTTGTTAATTCCAAAAGTGTTGCTACAGTTTCTGTCCTTGAGAAAAGTAAAAGAGGATTTGGAATTATTCCAGAGAAACTTGTGTATAAAAATCTTGTACTTCCAACTACGCATTGAGCCACTCCAGGAGGATGCAACTGCTGTGGCAAGGACCCTTAGACAGAACTTTGGAGACTGAACCACTGGATTTTCTGCATTTCTTGAGGTGAATTCACAGATCAGACTTCCCTTAATCTCCACTACTTACATGCCGCCTCAAGGAACCAAGTGCCAAAGTAAGTTTCCACTTGTTAGAACACTGAACTGCTTGGAATTGAATGTGAATTTAAACAATTAGACGAAGAAATACTTGACAGGTGTTGATATTGTCCAAGAAAAAAATTATCCTAACACTTGTTAAAAGGGTAAGAAAGACTTTTCTTCAGGACTTTTGTATTATGTATCAAGATTATCCCCATGGGAGACCTATGGGGCTCAACTCTGAAGATGTCAAAGACAGCTTGGGATTTATAGCAAAGGAACAGACCGAGGGGGTTAATGGGTAGAATATCAGTAAAGGGAGACATCAAGGGTAATGGGATTCTCGTCAAAAGCAGGCCACGATGATCAGATAAAAAGGGTGGGGGAATTCTTGCTTAAACGGGGCTAGGCAGGTGGAAGAGCCCAAGGAAGATGACTTGTCAAAACTGGGGCTCTGAGAAGACTGTGTAATGTTTGGTCAAGAAGAGAGTGTTCATCAATATAATCGCAACGATTTTTTTACAAATACCTCAAAACAGTTTGCCTACATCAGTGAGATGCATTCCAAGGACAACCACCTTAGGATAATGCTAGACCTTATTATTCTTCTATTATGTTTTTAATTGATGTTGATGTTCGTATCTTATAGATTTGGGGGAGTCCATTACGATAACAGCACAAATTGCTTGAACACTTTCCATATGCCACTCTTCTGGGTGTTTTTCATGTACCATCGCATTGGGTCTTCACAGCATCCTCATCAGGTAAAGTACTATTATTAGTGTCGCTTTACATATAAAGAAACAAACTCTCAGAAATTAAGAGTGCCAAAGATTGCACCGTTAATTAAATGGCACTGCCTACTGCAAAGACTACAGTCTTGACCAGCAGGCTGTACTGCCTCCCAAACAAGTAATTCTTGGTCAGAATTAAGAATTATAATTAAAGGAATAATTTTATGGTTTATAAGATACTATCATTTGGTTGAAGGGCTAAAACATGTAACTAAGCATTTGGTGATGTCAGAGGTAAATATTAAAGACGAGAACTCAGGGGCACCTGGGTGGCTCAGTTGGTTAAGCATCCGACTTCGGCTCAGGTCATGATCTCACCATTCATGGGTTCGAGCCCCGTGTTGGGCTTTGTGCTAACAGCTCAGAGCCTGGAGCCTGCTTTGGATTCTGTGTTTCCCTCTCAGTCTGCCCCTCCTCTGCTCATGCTGTCTCTCTCTCTCTCTCTCTCTCAAAAATAAGTAAATGTTGAAACAATTTTTTTAAAAATATGAGAACTCAGGATTTTTAAGAATTCATCTTTTCCAGCCCTTACTCTGGAGGGATCTGGTAGCAGTACCATTACTGTCCCTCAGTAGAATTATCTCCTGTTTCTGGCATCACTACTTTCTGCTCAAAATTAGCCTGGTTTCTGGGAAAGTGGAAGCCTCCATGCCATAGGCCTGAGAGAGTGAAGAGGGTCCTGGAAATTTCTTTGTAAGACAGCAAGGAGGGCACTTTCGAAGTTCTGTTGGGGTTAAAAGAATAAAGCTAGTTTAAAGGGGGCTCCCATTGGCCAAGATATAACAATTTAAACATCAAAATAGAAAATTAAAATTGTACTTAATTAAAGCAAGTAGTCTCTGGAAAAATTTGTCTCCATAATTTCTTTTAAAAGAAAATATGTGGGGTGCCTCAGTCAGTTAAGCATCCAACTTCAGCTCAGGTCATGATCTCACGGTCTGTGAGTTCAAGCGCCACATTGGACTCTATGCTAACAGCACAGAGCCTGCTTTAGAGTCCCTGTCTCTCTCTCTCTCTCTCTGCCCCTCCTTCACTCGCACTCTCTCTCTAAAATAAACATTTCAAAAAAAAAAAAAATTAAAGGGCACCTGGGTGGCTCAGTTGGTTTAAGCATCCGACTTCAGCTCAAGTCATGACCTCAGGGTTCATGGGTTTGAGCCCCACATCGGGCTCTGTGCTGACAGCTTGGAGCCTGGAGCCTGCTACAGATCCTGTGTCCCTCTCTCTGCCCCTCCCCCACTCACACTCTCTCTCAAAAATAAATATTAAATATTTTTAAATTCTTTTTATGTTTGTTTATTTTTGAGAGAGAGACAGCGTGAGCCGGGGAGCAGCAGAGAGAGAGGGAAACACAGGATCTGAAGCAGGCTCTAGGCTCCAAGCTGTCATCACAGAGCCCGATCTGGGGCTCAAACCGACAACCGAGAGATCATGACCTGAGCCGAAGTCAGACGCTCAACTGACTGAGCCACCCAGGTGCCCCTAAAAATTTTTTTTTTTAAATTAAAGAAAAATTTTCTTTTCAAATTGCTAGTATGATTATACAAATTTATTTTTATTCATAAAATTTCTGTTGTAAGTTTAGTCCCAGTTGGTGGGGGGGGTGGTAGTGGGAATGAGGGTTTATTTTGTTTCTTAGTAATGGCGTCTGTGGGGATGTACCAGGAAATACATCAAGCTGTCCACAATCCCTGTCCTTCCCCATCTGGGACACTTGGAGGTGGGGGTGGAGGAGTGAGAGGGGAGAAGCAGGGTAGGATTGATAAGCAGACAAAAGGCACTAGTAAATTAGATCTTGGGTCTGTGGGAGGGAGGGCATGGGCCCTGGGTTCTTGGCAACCAGACCTGGCTGCTAGGACTTTCCCTTCCCTTTCTTGGCTTTGGCCTTGGGGGTGCAGGACTTGGTCACGGGAATGGTCTTCTGACACTGGGCATTGGTCTGTGCCTTCTTCAGAGTGCCTTGGCGGACTTTGGCGCCTGTGCCCCATCACACGCCCCCCACCCCAGCTCAAACTTGTACTTGCAGTCGGCTCCAAGCCGCTTCTTCCAGTTGCAGGCACCCTGCACCGGATGCGCAGCGTCTGGGCACCACAGGTACCCTTGCAGAAACCCACGCTGTGGGGCGCCTGGGTGGCGCAGTCGGTTAAGCGTCCGACTTCAGCCAGGTCACGATCTCGCGGCCCGTGAGTTCGAGCCCCGCGTCAGGCTCTGGGCTGATGGCTCGGAGCCTGGAGCCTGTTTCCGATTCTGTGTCTCCCTCTCTCTCTGCCCCTCCCCCGTTCATGCTCTGTCTCTCTCTGTCCCAAAAATAAATAAAAAACGTTGAAGAAACCCACGCTGAAGTCCTTGCTGCTGGGGGTGCCAGGCCCCCAGGTCCACTCCGTGCACTCACTCCCGGGGCCACCCTTCTTCACTTGTCTTTTTTTTTTTTTTTAAGTTTATTTACTTAGAGAACAAGAGAGAGAGAGAGAGAGAGAGAGAGAATCCCAAGCAGTCTCTGCACCGTCAGCGCAGAGCCCAACTGGGGCTCTGTCTGACCAACTGTGAGATCATGACCTCAGCAGAAAGCAAGAGTCTGACGCCTAACCAACTGAGCCACCCAGGCAACCCCACTTTGCCTTTCTTTTTGGCCACCGTGCTGGTGAGCACCAGCAGGGTGAGGAGGGCAAGGATCAAGCCTCAGCACTGCATCTTGTTCGCTGCCTGTGCTGCTATGCTCCCTCCCACGCTAGGCCCAATACTATCATGTTCATTTAAACCAAAGTATCCACACTGTAATCTGTTTAGGTAATGTTTATTTTCATTTTTTTAATGAAAGCTTTACTGAGATAAAATTCACCCTTTTAATGTAGAATTTAGTGGGTTCGAGTATTCAGAGTTGTGTGATCCTAATTCCAGAACATTTTCCTCACCCTAAAAAAACTACATACTGGTTAAGTTATTCCCTGTTCCCCCAGGAACAGGTAGCCAGATTAGTAGTCTCAGGCAGCCACTAATTTATTTCTATGTATTTTCCTATTCTAAGCATTCCATATAAATGGACTCATACAATATGTGGCCTTTTGTGTCTGCATTCTTTCAAATGACATATTTTCAAGGTTCATCCATGTTCTAGCATGTATCAGTTAATTCACTTTTATACCTGAATGATATTCCACCATATGGATGGAATATGTTCATTCGACAGTTGATGGACATTTGGGTTGTTTCCACTTTTTGGCTATTACAAATGTTGCTACGAATACTCCCATATAAGATTTTGTGTTTTCAGTCCTCTTGGGTATATAATGTGGGTCATATGGTAACTTTATGCTTAACTTCTTCAGGAACTGCCAAATTCTTACAGTGTGGTTGCATAGATTTTACAATCCCAGTGATGTGAGTTTGAATTTCACCACATTCTCATTAACACTTGTTACTGTCTTTGTTATTTTTGCCATCCTAGTGGGTATGAACTGGTAGGTAGCTCTGTTTTGATTTGCATTTCCCTAATGAGTGTTAGATAGAAGATGTTCAGCATCTTTTCATGTGCTTGTTGGCCATTTATTTTCTCTGGGGAATTGTCTGCTCAGAATCTTTGTCCGTGTTTTGTCTTTTTATTATTGAATTTTAAGAGTTTTTATAATTCTGGATATAGGTCTTTTAAGAGATCCATGATTTGCAAACATTTTTTCCATTCAGTGGCTTTTCATTTTCTTGATGGTGTCCTCATTTGAAACACAGGTTTTGGGCGCCTAGGTGGCTCAGTCTGACTTCAGCTCAGGTCATGATCTTGCAGTTCGTGGGGGTTTGAGCCCTGCATTGGGCTCTGTGCTGACAGCTCAGAGCCTGGAACCTGCTTCTGATTCTGTGTCTCCCGCTGTCTCTGCCCTTCCCCTGCTCGTGCTCTATCTATCTCTCTCAAAAATAAATAAACGTTAAAAGAAAAAAACGAAACACAAGTTTTTAACGTGATGAAGTCCAATTTATCTATTTTTTCTTTTGTTGCTTGTGCTTGATGTGATAACTAAGAAACCATTGCTTAATCCAAAGCTATGAAGATTTAGTTCTAGGTTTTCTTCTAAAGTTTTATGTCTACAGTATAATTTTAATATTCTCTTTAGAGATGCCCAAAGACCATTCTACCAAACACAAAAGAAAGAATCCATGGTTTTTCATTTGCAACTGAGGTAATAACTCCCCACCTAGAAGTTCCTTTTACTACTTTTTATTAAAAAAATTTTTTTTTTCAACGTTTTTTTATTTATTTTTGGGACAGAGAGAGACAGAGCATGAACGGGGGAGGGGCAGAGAGAGAGGGAGACACAGAATCGGAAACAGGCTCCAGGCTCCGAGCCATCAGCCCAGAGCCTGACGCGGGGCTCGAACTCACAGACTGCGAGATCGTGACCTGGCTGAAGTCGGACGCTTTAACCGACTGCGCCACCCAGGCGCCCCTACTTTTTATTTTTAATGTTAACATTTATTCATTTTTGAGAGACAAAGTGTGAGCAGGGGAGGGGCAGGGAGAGAGGGGGACACGGAATCCGAAGCAGGCTCCAGGCTCCGTGCTATCAGCAGTGAGCCTGATGTGGGGCTCAAACCCATGAACCATGAGATCATGACCTGAGCTGAAACCAAGAGTCTGACACGACTGAGCCACCCTGGTGCCCCTACTTTTACTACTTCTTATCCATTTCCCAGTCATGTGATTAAAAGGACCTTAGTTCTAAACCTGGTAAGGAATTCAAATGTAAATGTGGTGGCTTAGGGATATTTGGAAAACTTGTGCTATGTGCTAGGGGCAAATCAAATGAGATCACCCAGGCCTGCAAAGAGCTCACAGGCAGTTGAGGACACAATCAGAAACAGGAAACTACCGGGTCACCACTTTTTTATAAGAGTGGCCCCTCATAATGCAGTGGGGTTGGAGTGAAGGACAGTATGCAAAAGCATGCCAAGGCCCAAAGCTGACGAGAAAATGATATGTTCTAAGAACTACAAAGAGCTCACTATGGGTGATCAGGAATGGTGGTAAGGAAGCAGGAGCAAGAAGAGAAACATGTTCCAGTGAGAAGTTAGCCAGAAAGGTAAAGCACCATAACCAAAGTATTGTGCTAGGTGCCCTGGACACAAAGGGAAGGTCCAGCCTCCCTATGGCTAAAGAAGTTCAAAATGATGACTCTTGCCATCCCTCTCTGACGCTGGCACTAGTTAGTATAATTTCACTTCATATAAGACCAACTCATTAATAACCTTGGCCTTTCAGTCTGCCAAGTGCTCATGGGAGAAGCTTAAGTTTAAAATTTTTAAGCAGCAGAGAGGCTTGGAAACAGTTTATAAAGTATCTAAATTATTTATTTAAAGAATTTTTAAAAGACAGGTTGAATACAACCCCAGCCTTTCATTTTGGTATATCTATGTTCCAGAAAAGGTTTAAGATAGCTAAACTGTTACTGTGTTATATTCTGCTGTAAATTTTAGGCACAGAAATAAGTCTTCACCAAAGCAAATGAAATGCCACACATTATAAAATATTACTAGGATATTACTAGGAACAACAGAAATTTGTAAAAATGAAATTTTGTGTATATGAATGATTTAGAATCAAGAATGTTCCATATATTTACTTTTGCATGCAAAACAAGAATCATGTTCAGCTCTTCTAATACAGTTATGCAGATGATTGTGGAAAACAAGGACACTTGATCCTTTTCCCGAATTAGCAATGATAGACACCTAGAAAGGAGTGAGTAGGCCCTTTCATAAAGGTCTCAATTTCCTTATGAAAGAAAACTGCTAATTAAGGGAAGAGAAAATAATAATCACTCAATGTCCATAATATCTTTGCTATTGACAAGGACCTTTCATATATTTTTGATCCTCACAGCCACCCTGTGAAGTAGACAGGTTTCAGTTATTAATTTTAATGAAGCATTTTCTCCATCAACACTGAAAAGAGCCCAGAGAAGTTTGCTCTTGGACCTTAGTTTCCATGTATTTAAATAATCAAAGTTTTAGAAAAGATGTTTTTCTGACTAACTTAGTTTCAGAGTTGCATTAAACATTTATTTTCACAGGGGTGCCTGGGTGGCTCAGTCGGTTAAGCGTCCGACTTCGGCTCAGGTCATGATCTCGCGGTTCGTGAGTTCGAGCCCCGTGTCGGGCTCTGTGCTGACATCTCAGAGCCTGGAGCCTGCTTCAGATTCTGTGTCTCCCTCTCTCTCTGGCCCTTCCCTTCTTGAGCTCTGTCTCTCTCTCTCGAAAGTAAATAAACATTAAAAAAACAAAACAAAACATTTATTTCACAGACTATCCTTTACAAAGACAATAAGAAATTTCTGAAGTCCACCTTTGAATTCTTTTGGGATTCACTCCGACTAAGCAACAATTTTAATTTAGAGAAGTGTTTCTTAGTTTTGCTCACACTCTTTGAGCAGGTGGGTGTTGACTGTCCAGATGTCGGTGTCCTGAAAACAAACATAAAACCACACTTAGGTATACTGATAAGTTTTAAAAGTGTTTTTCCTGCTTAGCCTAGATAATTGCTACTAGAATCCTTTTCTACCCTTGTGTATTACAGCCACATATGAGCAGTGGCTGGACCCAGCATTCATTTCCCATTTTGTTAAAAACTCCCTGACTACTGAGGCTCTAGGCAATATTCAGGAGGTATGCTGGGTGGTTCTGGAAGTTTCCATCAAACCTCAAGAAGGCTAAAGGTAAAGTGTCATCAGGTCTGAGTTCCCCGTTAAGTCTGACATCAGGATTCCTGACAATTCTAAGGACTTTAAAAATCTGTTTCTTCACAGCTCAAGATCACTTCCTTTCTCAAAACTGAAGAACTCAACCTCCACACGCAGGTGCCACTCCATCGTATCTCCCCGCCTGCGTAAGCTCCCCAGGGTAGACTGTGTACTACTAGTCGTGTATTCCCCCCGCTACTTAGCAGTGCCAGGCACAGAAGGGGTCTTCTAAAAATATTCCCTGGATAAATGGTTCTCCAGCTGCTGTGTATATATTTAGCTTCCTTCTATTTCATGCCCTCCAGTTGTGTTCCACACCCACGAACCCTTATTGGGGTTTGTCAGTCTGATCCCTCTTCCACTCCCCATCTGTATGATAAATGTGAAACATCTTTCCCATTCCTGCATATATCTAAAAAGCAGTCTGGTCTAAATACAAGTTAATTATTTTAAATATGCCAAATCCTCTTTTATCTATATTTGTCCAATAAAGTAGAAACTTATGTGATGAATTCCTACCAGCCAAATATCAAAATAATTAAATCAAAATATGGAGAAAACTGGACTTGAAATTTTAATTCTTACCCAATTTGATAAATGTCAACACCAATATAAAAAACTCAATTCAGTAAACAGAGATAATTCAGTCCTTGCTGACTTATGTTATTTATATTCAAGAAACTACCAGACTGTTTCTCTTTCAGCAAAAAACGTCCAAAAATTCCTTTCCCAGTTTCTACGAAACTAAATTTACTGACTATCAAAGTGACTATAGTACTGTGAACTACAAAAATAAGACATGTGCTCAGTCATACAGTTAATTTAGTAGCACCTGACAAATCCCTATTCAGCGAGATTTCCATAGGAACTTCTGACAGGAAATCAGAGGAAATACCAAGAACAAAGGTTTAGAGCAAGAAAGTAAACTGAGTGGTTCAGTTTTGCTGGTACGTAAGATGAATTAAGGTAAAGTACAACAGGCAGACAGATTGGTGCCAGGTAATAAGGGCTGGGAAGCCAGGCTGGAACATCTGACCCAAATGCTATGGAGGTGAAGTGTGAAAGGCTTCTAATCAGAGCTGTGCGTTAGGGAAATGATCGGGCTAGAAGGGTTTGAAACTAGAAGCAAGAAATTACTATAGTAATCCAGCAAAATAATCCATTTACTGGATAATACAGTAATCCATTACAGTAGTAAATCCCAGCAAAAGGTGGATACAGACCTGAACACAGCAGTAGGAAAAAAGGAGAACAGGTGCAAACACCATGGAGGTAGGACAGATGGAAACTGGCAACTAACTGGACAAGGACCAAGGGAGTAGGAGCTGTCAACTCTACTCACCATGTCAGGTCAGAATGTCAAAGGCATGTTCACTGACAGAATAAGGAACTTAGGAGGATGAAGAGGTCTGAGTAGTCAGCTGTGGGGACATGGTGGGGGGATAAAATGGATGTATATGGCAGGCAGCTGGGAACGGGCCCAGGAGAGGTTGAAGTAGAGGAATATACCTGGAAGTTATAAACAGAGAGGAGAATGAAAAACACAGGAGCATAGGACATTAGAAAAGAAAAGGATATGGAGGGAAAAAAGGGGCCAAGGCCTGACCTGCGTGGCAAATTTAGGGAGTGTATATTAAACAAAGGAAATTAGAAGAAATAAGAGTTAACACCAGCAATTCAAATAGCTTAATGAATTCAGATACCTGAATACAAAGGCTGGCCTCTTGCCTTTGGAACCACACGTGTGATTTAGGTTTGTGGAACTCGGAGTCTTTCTCTCTGGTGTCTTCGGGCTGAGTTTAGTCGTAGGAGTGGTAGGACTGCTCTTCAGTGTGGATAGAAAGCTTCTACTTTTACCATGATGTTTAACTGTTCTGTTGCATGTTTTACAAGTAATCAACTGTCATAAAAAAGAAGAAATACTGGGCCTGATTTCTTTTCCAATTTAATCCAATAAACTACATGTTCATTAAATTCTTGTACATAAGGGACTACACCAGGTAATACTGGTGAGTAACAGGGGCTCCCCTGAGGGAGTTTATAATCTAGCGGCAGCAATCAGACAAGACACAAATTTAAAATGAGAAAATCTTCAATAAAAAGTTACTGGTTAAACATCTGTATTTAATTCAAAACACCTTTTTATTTTCATTTGATTTTTAAAGATTTTACTTTTAAATAATCTCTACACCCAATGTGGGGGCTTGAACTCACAACCCTGAGATCAATGAGCCAGCCAGGTTCCCCTAAAACACCTTTTAAAGATAACAAAGCCTCTACGTTCTCAATATAAAACCATGTTTGGGGAGAATGGAGGAGACTGTGATTGAAACCCTTTGACATCTGGAAGGATGTTCTTTACAACAGCAGTTGACATTTAACATTTGTTGCAGACAAACTCCAAGTGGTTTTCCAATAAAACATGGCAAATTATCACTGAAATTTTAAGTGACCCCTTCAAACTCTTAGTGATTCTGCAAATATAGGTCTAAGTTAGTTTATAAAACCAATCAAATGAATTCTCACATTCTCCTACCTCTTCACTCCATTAGCTGCAGAGGCTGACTTATAGTAGGAATTTCATAATGTAATTGTCAAATCACTATGTGTAAACTTGAAACTAGTATGTCAACTATATACTTCAATCACAAATTTTTTAAAAATAAGCTTTACTCTTGATGAAACATCACTAGAAGAAAAACTTATGTATATATTTTGACAATCTGAATGTATGATCACAAACTTCTGAGTTATATGTAGTCTGATCTTTAACCAACTTCAATTTAAGTAAAAGAAAATTCTAGTTTATTTATACATACTAGAATTGAAATCTTACCAATACACTTCTGGAGTCTTTGTATTTTTTCACAATTTTTGCTTCTTTAAAATTGAGTGTACAATTTCTTGCCTCTCGGTTAAGAAGTTTCTGTATTTTGGGTGTCAGTTTGGATTTGGGTTTGAGGCGCACTCGAGAGTTATCCGAGACCAGCAACTGGAAACAGTATGGACATGTTCCTTCAAAAGTGTTGTTATCATCTGAAATTATACAAATGAAACTCATGATTTAGTCCATCAGAATAGTTTGTTACCTCAAGCCAATATTATGTGAAAAAGTGTATTGTTTAATATGAGCAGATACATATTTTCCTTAAGCAAACTCAAAATAGAACTTACAAGAAGATAAACTGGCAATAATTCATTTTGCAAAACACTAATTCTATCCATTCATTCCTTTAGCGACAGGTGAAGTCCCCACTCTTTGCGATGTTACTCATTACTTGTTACTAAGTAAAAAAGACGATCTTGCCAATTTTACATATTTATCATAAAACAATAAATTATACTGTGATTGTTTCTTTTTTAAACAATTAGCATAATTTTGTGATTTGTGGGCCAGGCTTTCTGCAGATAACTCTCAGTGCAAGGTAAAAGGACAACAGACTTGCCCCAGACTGTTTATGCAGTCAAGATAGCCATCTACCACACTGGGCTAGGGAGACATAAATATGGAGTAAGAGAGTTGCTATCTTTAAAGAACTCACATTCTAGGTGAGCCCTAAGCAAAAGAAAATACAGTTCTGGTAAGAACTGTAATAGAGTATAATTAAAATGCCCTGGAAATTATTAAACTCTGTATAGACCAGCCAGAAACACTCCAAAAGAAGTGGCCTGAGAGAGGTCAAATACCTATATTTAGAGAATGGTGTTTATTATTAGAAAAGGGCTTTCAGGCAGAAGTACAGTGAAAAAGAAAGCATGGCTATTAGGGAAAGGTGAGGTTGGGGAAGTGATGCAGCTGGAAACGAAGGTGGGTACACCATCAATTTATTCAATAAATATTTACTGGCGAGCACTCTACATATACAACTAAAGACCATGCTTGTAACCCAGCTCTGCCAAATGTTAAATTCAATCATATTTATTAGTGACTGTAAAGTGACAGGAAGAGTTCTGGGTGCAAGAGATAAAACAGTGAATAAAGGACAATTCATGGAGAGAGAAAGTAAATATGGCAACACCAAATACTAAGTGCTGGGGAAAAAAGGGGGAATAGGGAGTGGCAATGGAGGTGCTGAAGTCCTTTTTTTTTTGGTTAGAGTTTATTTTTATGTATCTTGAGAGAGATAGAAAGCAAGCAGGGGACGGGCAGAGAAAGGGTGAACCGTTCCTGTCAGTGCAGAGCCCGACTTGCAGCTCGAGCTCACAAACTGTGAGATCACGACGACCTGGGCCCAAATCAAGAGTCAGATGCTTAACCAACTGAGCCATCCAGGCGCCCACACATTGCTGTCGTCTTAAATAAGGTAGCTACGGAAAGCTTTGTGGAATGACATCTGTAGAGAGCAGAAGGAAGCGAGTGAGAATGGAATCCATGAAGATACACGAGGTTAAGAATTCCAGGTAGAGGGAAGGACAGCTGCAAAGGCTGCTTTAGAACAAGGAGGGCTAACAGTGGTTGGAGTTGAGTAAACAAAAGGGAAGAGCAGGTTGGACAGGCAACCTTGAACTTTGATGTAGGTCCTTGTAGTCCATTTAAAAGATTTTCACTTTTAAATGATTTAGTCCATCATTGGACTAAATCCCATTGGTCCAAACATCCCATTTGAGATGGGCAGTTATTTGAGAGTTTGTAGCAAAGAATAACATGATCTAGCTTAGGTTTCTACTGGGCTCACTCTGGCTGCTCAATTGAGAATGGACTGTAGTATGCATGAGAGCTTGTTGACGTGGTCCAGGATAGTAACATGATAAGTGATGGTGATAAGTGGCTAGATTCTGGATATACTTTAAAGCCAACAGGATTTGCTGGCATATTGGCTTGGGGAGGAGAGCTGTTAGGGAGTCAAAAATGGCCCCAGAGTTTGGGGGCTGGTAACTCTAAGGATGGAATTCCCGCTAACTGAACTGGTAAGAACTAGAGGAAGGCTGGGTTGGGAGGTAAAGCTCGAGTTTTGGCCTAACAGACACTCAAAAGAAATTGTCAAGAAGGCTTCTGGATAGAAGTCTAGAATGCGGAGAAGTCCTGGTTGGGGGTACAAATTTGGAAGTCCTCAGCATACAGAATTTAAAAGCCATGAGACTGAATGAAAAACTGTCACAAAGAAGTGAGGTTAACGAAAAGAGATCCAAGGAAACTGGAACTTTTCATGAAACAGAAGCCTCTGGGGTAGTTGCGGGGGGAGGCGGTTAGGAGGGCAGTGGGTCGATGAGATTTCTCTTTTGGGTCATCCTGAGCGCTGTGCGGAATGGAGGGGAGCGGGGCGACGAGCGTCTGACCCGCAACCGTCGGACGTTCTCCCTACCGTGTGACGAACTGTAGGCCCAGCTGTAAAGGAGGAGGAGAACCGTGAGCGAAGAGGGAAGACCCACCACCGCCGCCCGCATCCCCTCCTGCCCCTTTCTTACAGGAGATACCGGGCCTGGCCCGGACAGCTCTCGTATAGTTGCCGCGCCGCAGCCTCAAGGTAATGCTTCTGCCTCATCTCTCCCACTGCTCCCACGCGGCTAAGCCCCGGAGACGACAGCGGACTCCGGAAGCCGGCTTCCCAGCGCACCGGACTTTGACCTCGGACTCCAAGCTCCCTCCGGAAACAGGCGCCCGCCGCAGAGGCGTTCCGGTTTTCCTCGAGTCCCGCCCGGCGCGCAGGCCGACCCCCTCCCCGCCCTTGGCCCTGCCCCCAGGCTCCGCCCCGTCCCCCCGGATCCGCTTCAGACCCACGCCTGCGCGGAGTGGCGGGAGCCGGCGGTGGTTTCGACGCTGGAAAAGAGTGACCGGCCGGCCTGTCTTTGGCTTCTGATGGCGTCCTATGTGATACCCCTGTTGTTTCCTCAGCCCACGCCGCCTTCTAGATTCTCCATCGAGGATGTGGACTTGGGTCCGCAAGGAGGCCACCGGGGTAAGCGCGGCAGCGGGCCAGCCTACTCTCTCAGTGCACAAGCGAGCTTACCTTCACCCCCGTTAACTGAAGTGAAATACACATAGGAGAGTGTTGACGATTCAGTACATTCTCAGTGTTGCGCAAACACCACTGTTACCTAGTTTGGAAACATTTCTATCACCCTAAAGAAACCCCTTCCCCATTTAGCAGTTGCTTCCCATTCTCCCCTCCCTGCCAGGCCCCGGCGACCACTAGTCCGCTTTCTGAATCTGTGGGTTTATTCTCGCCATTTCTTGTAAGTGGAATCATACCTGTCATCTTTTGTGTCCGGATTCTTCCACCTAGTATAATGTTTATGATGTTCATTCGCCTTGTAGCTTATATCAGAACTTCATTCCCTTTTATGACTTTACGTCGTATGTATACCAAGTAGTCTTTATTCGTTCATCAATGATAGACAGTTGGATTATTTCCTTTTGGCTGCTGTGGATAGTGCTACTGTGAACATGTATGTTTTCTATTTTGGGGGGGGGGGTAAATGGGAGTGAAAATGCTGGATCCTAAAGTAATGCCATGTTTAACAAAGATTCCAATTTCTCCTACATCCTCAGGAACCCTCATTTTCCACTTTGGTTTTTGTTTTGTTTTCTTGTATTTTTATTCTAACCATCCTAGCGAGTGTGAAGTGGCATCTCACTGTGGTTTTGATTTGCATTCCCTAGTGAATAATGATGCCAAGTATCCTTTCATGTGTTTGTTGACAACTTGTATATTTTCTTTGGAGAAATGTCTATTCAAGTCCCTTGCTCATTTTAAAATTGGGTTGTTTGCCTTTTGTTGTTGAGTTGTTAGAGTTTTAAAAGATATATTCTGGAGACTAGACCCTTATTTATCCTTCATTTTCAATATTTGAAAGGACTCAAATTGAGATAGGGAAACTGAAAGGATTCCATTTTTAGAAAGGCTCCATCTCTGCTGTTTTTCTGCAAGGCCCCATTTACTCATGTTCTATATTTCACCTTGCGTCTGACTAAACCAAATAACCTATGTTCCCACTCCAAGAAGGAGGCAAGAAAGTTAATCATTCTTTGAGTTTTGTTTTAGGCCTCCAAATGCCTGATAACATCTAAGAAGAACTGGATTTCAAACATGTTTCAGGACATTAGCTTCAAACAAATCTCACCCACCGCTGGCATCGATATCCCCTCCCTGCGATGATTTTTGAAATAACAACTATTACTCACCTGTCACTTACCCTCGAATCCAACCCTACCCTGGATTCCTGGAGGAACACATACCCTGGACCCTTTCAATATAAACTCTTAACCCCAAGTGGTGAAGAGACTCACTCTCGTTTCCTTTCCGAGTCTCCCACTCTGTCTGCTATACTCTGTCACTTACACTGTTCAATAAACTCTGCTTTCACTTCCCACTTCCTGATTTCTCTCCTGCACAAAGCCAAGGACCCTCTTGGCTTGTCCTGTGGGACCTCCTCTGTGTTCCTGGACCTGGCCTGTCTACGTCAAAATGATACAGAAGTTTGTAAAAAGAAAGCATATATTTACATCTGTATAGACGTATTTTAATTTTTCAAAGGAGAAGTTATTACATCTGTTCTTCCCACCTTTTCATCCTACTTCTCTGGTTGATGGACGTTTAGCAGATAGGTATCTTCTCCTCTACGTCCACACATAAGTAAATGGATGCGTGTATAAACATCCCCTCTAACCACTGTCCCCACTACCACGAACACATACACACGCACTAAAAAACCAAAACATACATTAAAAAAGCTAAGCGAAAATTAGAAAGTCCCTTACTACATAACTTGCCTTTTTCCTTAACCAAAGACCGCAGACATCTTTCCAGGTCAGTACATATATTTTTGCAACAGCAAAAAATCTTGTATGAACTGGTACTTTTTATTTCTTTTGTCTGAATTCCTAAAAGAGAAATTACTGAGTGGAATGATGTGCGCATCTGTATTTGTCAGACCTCCAAAACAGGTTGTAGCAATTTGTACTCTAAGCATAATATCTGAGAAAGTTGGGTTCGACTGTATGGGTGAAAATGTGAAAGCTATTGGTTCTCCTAAATACAAGTGAGATAAAGTCTCTTTTCATATGTTCCTTGATGCTTGCATTTTCTCTTGTGAAGAGAAATCTTCTCCTCTTCTAGGAGATCTTTGTGTCTTGGGGAAAATTATCCTCTGCTTGTCATATAGAATGCAGTACTTTCTTGCTTACCATTTTTCTTTGGCATGGTTTATAGCATTTTTGCCATATAGGATTTTGTATGTGGTCAAACGTTTTTCGTTACTGGATCTGAGTTTCCTGTGTAGCTTTAAAAAGCCTCGCTTAGTGCTTGCTTCTGCAGCACATATACTAAAATTGGAAGGATACAGAGATTAGCATGGCCCCTCCCTGCCCATGCAGGATGATATGCAAATTTGTGAAACATTAAAAATAAAATAAAATAAAATAAAATAAAATGGCCTCATTTATGCCAAGACTAAACAACCAACTATCCATCCAAATGTTTTTCTCATGCTTTTCTAGTTTGACTTCTTCCATGCACATCTTTAATCAATATGAAATGTATTTCTACTTAAGTATAGGGTAGAGCATCTAACTGACATTTTTTCCAGATGGTTAGCAAGTTACGTGAATAACTCTTACTAGGTAAATTACTCTTTTTCTATTGGAATTGAAATTTAAACAATGCAGTGAACACTGAATGTGTGCCAGGCATTTCTAAGCATCTTACTTGTAACTCATATAATCCTCATACCCCGTGGCATTAGGTGAAATGCCAGTTTATCACATAAGGTTTTTTTTTTTAACACAGTTGCATCTGTTTCTAGAGTCTTTATCTGCTTCACTAACCAATACAGCAGAAAAGAGGAGAAATGCACTGTGTGCGCACGTACACCTACTTCCCCTGCCCTCCACCACACTTTCCTTCAGTTCTTCTCTCGCCTCTGAGCACCACACTCCTACTTCCAGATGCCGCCTCAGCATCTCTGCTTGTGTTGCAACTTGTCTTCTCAGACACATTGTGGCCCAGATGGCACTCTTGATTTCCCCCACCAGCCTGCCCAGCCACCCAGTCTTCCTCTGTGTCAGCCCCGCCAAGCACCATTGCTGCATCCTCTTCCCACCCCTTGTAGCCAATCCACTCTGGGGTGCCAGCTCCCCACCAGGAGCAGATGGGGACTCTTCACTTCTCCACACACCTTGGCCACCCTCTCCTTTTGCCTGCATCCCTAGCATGGCCCCCTACATTCTTTTCCTGTGTCCTCTCTCCCAGCCCATTCTTCACAGGGCATAGTGGCCTTCTTAAAATGTAAGTCATTTTTTTGGACATGGAATGTCCTTGCTCAGAGTCTCCAGACTCCTCATTGCACCTGGAACAAAATTGCCTAGCTGTGCTCTGCAGACCTCTGTTTCTCTTTCTGCCTCCTGCCATTTGGCCAAAGATGGGAGCAGTCACAGAGGCACATGACCATGGAGTAACTTTCCAGCTCCAGCTTTCTGGTCATAGAGCCAGAAAGGGGCATTGTAGAAAAGTACTGGAGAACCGAACTAACAGACCATCAACCAGGCTCCAGATGACCACTGAGTAGTAACTTGTTCAGGGTCTATCCAAATTGTACTGCAAAGGCTTTGGAAACAACTTAAATGTGAACCACAACTCACAAAAGGCAGGTTGAGCTTGTAGTATGACCCTAAGCAGGTCTATTCCCTAAAACAAAAATATGTACATACTGCATAGGATTTAAACAAGACCCAGGGTCTCATTACAAAGTATAATTTCCAGGAGACAGTCCAAAATTCTTGGCATATGAAAAACCAAGAAAATCTCATCTCACGTGGGAAAACAACAGTCAACAGACATCAACAGTAAAATTGACACAGATGTTGGAATTATCTGGCAATGACTTGTCCACAGCTATTGTACGACTGCTTCACCAAACAGTCACACCCTTGAAAACCAGCTTTTCTCATGAAGGGCTTGGTAGTAAGTATTTGAGGCAAGACCTATGGTCTCTGCTGCCTCCCCTCCACTCCGTGAAAACAGCCACAGACAGCTGTCCACAATCCATAAACGAGTAAATGTGGCTGTTTTCCAGTAAATCTTTATTCATGGGATTTGCCCCATAGACCATAGTTCACCAATTCCTGATCTGTATTGTTTTTTAGATATTCTATTGATTTTTTTGTGTGTATTTACTTGTTCTATATATTATCAAGAACAGGGTCTTAAAGTCTTTCACCATGATTTTGGACTTGCTTATTCCTCCCCTTAGTTCTGTTTGTTTTTCTTAAGGTATTTTGAAGCTCTGATATTAGGTGCATAAATACTTTCATTGTTATGTTTTCCTGATGCATCACCCATTTATCATTATGATATTTCCCCCATTATCTGTAATAATGTTCTTCCTTAAAGTCTATTTTGTCAAATATTAATACAGTCACTTCAGATTCCTTTTTTAAAATTGAGGTAAAAAACACATAACATAGAATTCGCCATCTTAATCATTTAATCTTTTGTTTGTTTGTTTGTTTTAAATTTTTTTTTTCAACGTTTTTTATTTATTTTTGGGACAGAGAGAGACAGAGCATGAACGGGGGAGGGGCAGAGAGAGAGGGAGACACAGAATCGGAAACAGGCTCCAGGCTCCGAGCCATCAGCCCAGAGCCTGACGCGGGGCTCGAACTCATGGACCGCGAGATCGTGACCTGGCGGAAGTCGGACGCTTAACCGACTGCGCCACCCAGGCGCCCCAATGTTTGTTTGTTTTTTTGAGCAGGGGAGAGGGGCAGAGAGAGAGACAATCTTAAGCAGGCTCCACGCTCAGCACAGAGCCCAATGCGGGGCTCGATCCCACCACCCTGGGACTATGACCTCAGCTGAAATCAAGAGTCAGATGCTCAATCGACTGAACCACCCAGGCGCCCCTTAACCATTTTTAAGCGTACAGTTTGGTAGTGTTAAGTATACCCACACTGTTGTGGTTATAGATCTTTAGTACCATTTCATATTGTTAAAGTGAAACTCTATACCCTGAAATGCTAGTAAACCCTCCTTCTCACCCTCTCCAGCCCTTGGAAACCACTTTTCTATCTTCTATTTCTATGATTTTGACTACTGTAGATACTTCATATTAGTGGAATCACACAGATTTTGTCCTTTTGTGACTGGCTGATTCCACTTAGCATGTCTTTGAGGTTCCTCCATGTTGTATAGCGTGTGACAGGATTTCATCATTTTATTTATTTTTGCTTCTTATTAAAATTTTTTTAAGTTTATTTATTTTGAGAGAGAAAGAGAGAGGCGGGGGAGGGCAGAGACAGAGAGAGAGAGAAAATCCCAAGCAGGCTTGGTGCTGTCATGCAGAGCCTGATGCGGGGCTCCAACCCATGAACTGTGAGATCATGACCTGAGCTGAAATCAAGAGTCGGACGCTTAACTGACTGAGCCACTCACACGTTCTAGGATTTTGTATTTTAAAAGCAGCATATTCCTCTGTATGTATATACCAGATTTTCTTCATTCATTCATCTGTCAACAGACATTTGAGTTGCTTCCACTTCTTGGCCAGTTTGGATAATGCAGCAACGGACGTGGGTATGCAGACATTTTTTTCAGATCCTGTTTTAAATTATTTTCTTTTTTAAAATTCCTTTTAGACAAATACCCAGAATCGGGATTGCTGGGTCACATGGTAGTTGTATTTTTAATTTTTGGAGGCACCTCCAGAAACTAAGTATCTTCCACAGCAGCTGCCCCACTTCATAGTCCTGCCAACAGTACACAAAGCACTTCAGTTCCTCCACATGCTCACCGTCACTTGTTATTGCCTGACTTGTGTGTGTGTTTGTTTAGTGGTGACCATCTAGTAGGTCTGAGAGGATATCTCCCTGTGGTTTTGATTTGCATCTCTCTTATGACTTGTGAAGTTGAGCATCTTTTCATATGTTTGCTAGTTACTTCAGATTTCTTCTTTCTCGCTGCCTGGTATAACTCTTTCCGTCCTTTTACTTTCAATCTACTTGTGTCATTGTACTCAGGGTCCTTTTTTTTTTTTTTTTTTTTTTTTGTATATAGTGTGCAATTGTTTTTTTTTTTTTAAGTTTCTGTTTTGTTTTTAATCCATTCTGACGATCTCATTTAATTGGCATGCCTCGTGTATTTAAGGTACTTCCTGATACCAGGAGGTGATCTTTGAGGGCAGAGGGCAGACTCTGTTAGCATAATGGCCCACTGAGGATGTTTGTGACCTAATCACCAGGACCTGTGAACATGTTGTTTTACATGGCAAGAGGTGTTTTGCACATGGGATTAAGGTTACTGACCTTAAAATGGGGAAGTTATTCTGGATAATCTGGGTGGGCCCAGTCTAGTCACATGATTCTTCAAAGCAGAGAACCTTTCCTGGTTGGTCAGAGAGATGAGACAGAAGAAAAAGGAGGACAGATTTGAAGCATGAAAGAGACTCAACCCAAAGTGGTGGCCTTTGAAGATGGAGTAAGGAAGCCTCGAGTCGTGGAATGCAGCAGTGCCTTGTGGGAGCTGGGAATGAGCCTCGGCTGACGGCTAGCAAGAAGGCAGGACACTCAGTCATACAACCTCAAGGAACTGAATTCTGTAACCGATCTGAGTGAGCAGAAAACAGATTCTGCCCTACAGCCTCTACAAAGCCTGTCAACAAGTTGACTTTGGCCTGGTGAGACCTGTTCAGGACTTCTGACCTTCAGAACTTTAAGATAATAAATCTATTGTTTTAAGCCACTAAGCTTGTAGTTTCTTATGGCAGCCATAGAAATCTAATACAGTGTATATTTAGGGGTTCATCCTCTCCACTGATTCCTCTCTGAATTCCTCCCTTCCCTTTCTAGTTCTCCTCATGGCCTCACACTGTTTTCTGTCCTCTTCAAGCCAGTCAGGCTGTGGCTGTCTGCAGTTGGGAGCTGCTCATGGCTTGGAGGTTGCCCTCAGGTAAAAAGCCACAAACTCACAAATCTCAACAATTTCTGTTCATCTTTCAAAACTGCTTTCCTGCCCAATTTCTGTCGTCTTTTGGTCAGTCTCCAAGGCCTTCAAATGCTGCTTTTAAATGTTTTACTCAGCTTTTATAATCATTATCTGCAGGAAGATTAGTCCACCGATACCAAAAGCTAGGACCTCATTATTCTTTTCTGCTGCCTTTTATGTTCACAATTTTCCTTGGAAATAAATTGTTAAA
The DNA here is from genome assembly GCF_018350215.1 of Panthera leo. NCBI lineage: Eukaryota > Metazoa > Chordata > Mammalia > Carnivora > Felidae > Panthera > Panthera leo. The sequence goes on along the minus strand of NC_056690.1, from coordinate 57,271,249 downwards.
AAAATTAGTTTGTGCAATGTCTTAATTTTTCTCATTCTCACTAATCTGAAGGCTAAAACGGAGTTGCCTTCTCTTAATACGACACTTTAAAAAAAGGAATAAAAGGAAGGTTTTCTAACTTTTGACGGGGGTGGGGGGGTGGAAGGACCCCAACCTTAGCAGCTGGGAGGCCAAGGATCCTCGGTGGCAGGTTTGTTCCAGCACATGCAGTTCCCCACAGTCACCAGCAGGGGGAAATTAGTTTTCTGTTTTCGATGGATCCCGCGCCTCGCCGCTAATTCCCTGGCCACAGGAAAAGGGAAGAGCGCCGGGGAGGTCTGTGTCAGTGTACGGAGGGAACTGGCCTCCAGGGGTCCCTGAACACGCCAAGACCCCGCGAAATAGGGTGTCCGCGTTTCCAGCCGCCGTCTCTTAAGGGGCACACGGATAAGTTGGCCGGACCTCCCCGCTGACCCCGCGGGCAGGGCTGCGGCAGCGCAGAGCCGCCTCCGGAGCCGCCGCAGGCAGCGCGGGCAGGACGCGAACCCAGGTGCGGCCGCGCGGCTCCGCGGTGACCAGGTGAGCCCGCGGTGACCAGGTGAGCCCGCGCCGGGTCTGAGAGTGATCCAGGTGAGTCCGCGCCCGGCTCCCCGGCGGATCCAGGTGAGCCCACGTCCGGCCACTCCAGCGCCTCGGTCAGAGTCGGGTCCAAGGACTCAAGCAGTCCGTGGGCAAAATGGGTTGAAGTGAAGAGCGCGGCCGGCTGGTGATTCAGGGTCCGGGCCTGGGCACAGTTCTGCCTCCCAGGGCTGGGGTCAGGAGATCTGAAAGGACCTTCCACCAAGCGGGTCCGTAGTATTTTAGCCTTGAAAACAAATCATGCAAATGAGATGATGTGTATGGGAGAGGCAGTTGAGTTGTTATTTTATTAGTGCTGAGCATTAATCATTCCCTTGAGGACCTTGGCTAAACTGTTTATTTTGTAACCAGAGGCACAGCCTGGGTCTGTGCCCCTGAGTTTTGAGTAACCGCGTGAGTAAATCATGAGCTGCAGACGGGCAGAAAGCCACCACTTCAGGGGTGCTTTAAGATTGAAAGTCAGCGGATGCTGAAGCAGTGAGAGAGATTGGAAACGGAAAGCAAAGAGCAGAAAGATAAGAAGCAAAGATATGGGAAGTGAAAACAAAACAAAAACCACCTGGAAACAGCCGAGTGGATCCCACAGCTCCGTGAGGCGCGCGGGAGAGCGCGGGAGAGCTGTGCCGGCTGAAATGTGTGGGGACAGGACCCTGAACCCATCCCTGGAGTCAGAGGAGGCCTCTAGTTAGGAATACGTTGGTTAATCACTGGGATTTTAAAAGTTATCACGGCAGGTATAGAAACGGATGCAGCATCCGTTTTTCTTTTGATGCAGCATCAAGTTTTCTTTTGACAAATGATCAAATGGTAAGATATAATCATAAGATATGTAATTGGATTAGTAGATAAATTGCAAGGTGCTGTGTTTTTCTATACCTCGATGAACTTTCAAGGAGGAATCTCTAGAAAAGCATTTAGTGCAAATAATTAGACTTCAGGATTAAAGTGGTAAAAACCAGCACAACAAATTATTCATTACTCTAGCTCTCAATATTGTCTATGGCAGCAGAACTCTAATTACATTTAAATGTATTTCAAGAATGTGTTCATTTGTTTTAGATAGCTAACTACTAGTTTAAAATAGATGAGAATATAAAATATTCCAATACTTTGAAATATATACGAAAGTCAAAGAGAACATTTGCCAAACCCTACATGAAAATGAGTGAAGTAATAACACAGGCAAGTTCAGCTACTTTTCAAAAGACAGGTATTATGCGCGGATGCTGCCATTTCCTCCGCTCTTGTATTTGAGGGCTGAGTGGATATTTGTCATTGCAGACTCCCCTCGGTGTGCCCATCAGGCTTGTAACACCTGAATGGCCTTGCCACTTTTTAGCTTACCAGTCTGAGGGTCTTCCTAGGTTGTTGTTGTTGTTGTTGTTGTTCTTCTTCTTCTTCTTCTTAATCCTATTCTGTTATAAAACTTGCCTTTTGTGATGTTTTTAAAAATTTGAAAGGGGGAAGAAAAGGCAGGTTACTTATCCATGAATCAGATATGGCAATAAAGCCTCGGTTATTGAAGAGGGTTTGTTGACTGGATGGAAGTGAGAAATGGGCGGGGAGGGAGGCTATGGTGATCTTATTTGAACTATTTGAACTTTGCATACTATTTCTTCCTCCACGGTGAGGTGTTCAGAATAGGTACTCTGCTTAGTTTTGGCCGAAAGACTTTTAAAGTATTTTTCTGAGGCAGGGTTTATATGAGGAGCCTCTTAGCACTTTCTCATAAGCTTCCAGGGACTGCATCCTAGTACATGGGAGGCAAGGTACTTGTCACTAAACTATTACCTTAAATCTTGCTTTAGCTCATTTTATATGGCTCTGATGGAACTTAACAATTAAACAGAACATGTACTATTAGTTATTTTTTTTAAACAGGAAATGAGTGTGGGCTATGTGATTCCTTCTGTTGGTGGTTCACATTTGAGCCTATGTCCCCTGGAAGAACCAAATAACTATTGCCTAAGTAAGGTAGAGGTCTGTACTTTATTTATTTATTTACAAATTTACTAATTTTTTTAAATGTGTAGATGCTCTGGAAGTAGGGGCAGCCCTTGGCTGGCATAGCAGCTCCTCTGTCTCACCCGGAACCTAATCTCCTTGCCTCTTTCTGCTGTGCTCAGTGTGTAGCTTCCATCTTCCAAGATGACTGCTGAAGTTCCAGTCATCGCACCCACATTCTAGGCAGGAATGAGGAGGAAAGGGAGAAGGGCAGAAGGTCACCTGGTAGCTGAATAGGATGTAACAACTTCCACTCACATTTTGTGGTAGATTGTCTGCAAAGATAGCTGCCAGTAATTCTTGCTTATGTCACTTTTTCCATCAAGGAGTGAAATTTATTTCTTCTGGAGTGGGGGCTGGCCCTGTGACTTGCTCTGACCAATAGAATGCATTACTAGGCCTTGCTACTTCTGTGTTTGCCCTCTTGGGATCTAGCTGCCATGTAAAGAGGCTTGCACTAGATTACCAAATAATGAACCATGGAGGAGAGATGTAGCCAGTCCCAGCTATTCCAGCATCCTCAGCTGAGGTTTCAGTCATGTGCATGAAGCCATCTGGGATGCGCCAGCCCCAGCTGAGCGCCAGTAGGCACCACATGGAACATAAGAACCACCCAGGTAAGCCCTGCCAACTTACAGAATTGTCAGCGATAATAAATCATTGCTGAATTGGGCTGAAACACAATCAGTTGGCCCCCTGCCTCCAAATGCCAGGATGTCCAAGAAGTGAGGTTCATTAGTGATGTCCTCAGTTGCACTGGACACGGTAGAAGTTTGTACAACATCCCAGCACATCCCCTGGGATGGTTACTCACATCCTTTGGCATTGATGAGATTGGATCACCCACATAAGCTGAGTTCCTATGTTCCGCTTCAGCCCTTTTTCTCTGAAGCTTCTGTGCCTGTACCCCTCAGGTAGCTCCTGAACCATCTCTGTGCACACTGTGAGCTTGCAGCTCCCTGCTGCTGTCAGGTCACCTAGCTCTTGTTCTTAGAGTGGAAACCTTGGATCAGATTATTTTGCAACCAGGCCATGGCAAGGTCATTGCCGTGCTCTGGATTTGCTGCACATCCCTTACCTCTTATCCCTTTCCTAGTCAGGAGAGTGACGTGGTCCTTGAGCTCTGAAGACCCTGGATCAAGTCCTAGCTACACCCCTTGCTGGCTGTGGGAACTTGAGCAGGCTTTCTTGCTTTTTGCCTCAGTTTTCTCATCTGTAAAGTGGAACTAATGGTACCCACTGCATAGGGTTATTGTGAAGATTAAAGATAGAGTGCATGTAAACACATGGTGTGTGGTCAATAAATGATGGCCATGGCAATTACTGTTTTGTTGTAACTTACACAAACAACTGTGAGCTTCCTTTATGGAACTGATGATCTTGAAAAGTTAGCTATCAGTCAAGTGATACTTTCCCATAGATGTCTGTCATAAAATGAGAATTTTTTTTCTCACTGAAAAGATTATTTTCAACCACATTACTACATTTAAAAGCTTCTTTTATGGGAATACGAGCTGGTGCAGCCACTCTGGAAAACAGTATGGAGGTTCCTTAAAAAACTAAAAATAGAACTACCCTACGACCCAGCAATTGCACTACTAGGCATTTATCCAAGGGATACAGGTGTGCTGTTTCGAAGGGACACATGCACCCCTATGTTTATAGCAGCACTATCAGCAATAGCCAAAGTATGGAAAGAGCCCAAATGTCCATCGATAGATGAGTGGATAAAGATGTGGTATATACATACAACGGAGTACTACTCGGCAATCAAAAGGAATGCAGTCTTGCCATTTGCAACTACGTGGGTGGAACTAGAGGGTATTATGCTAAGTGAAATTAGAGAAAGACAAAAATCATATGACTGCACTCATATGAGCACTCTAAGAGACAAAACAGATGAACATAAGGGAAGGGAAATAAAAATAATATAAAAACAGGGAGGGGGACAAAACGGAAGAGACTCACAAATATGGAGAACAAACTGAGGGTTACTGGAGGGGTTGTGGGAGGGGGGATGGGCTAAATGGGTATGGGGCACTAAGGAATCTACTCCAGAAATCATTGTTGCACTATATGCTAACTAATTTGGATGTACATTTAAAAAAAAATTTTTTTTAATAAAATAAAAGCTTCTTTTAAAATACTGCAAATCTTTTTTTCAAAATCATGAATTGAAAGGTACATTGTCTGATAATATACTAAAGATAACCAAAAGTCTTTGTATATCACATACACTTGGTTTCACTCTGTCTGGGGTGAGTGGGGAGGTTGAAAGCATGAGGTGTTCCTCTGCATTCCATGTCACATGGTCCTCCAATGCAGCTTTTGGGTGGGACTTACACTGCTCCCCCTGGGACAGAGGCAACTGAAGAGAAAAACCAGGGACATCTGGGCGCTTTTGAAGACACACTTTTTTTTTTTTTAAATAGAGAGTGTGCATGCATGTGCGCACACAAGCAAATGGGGGAGGGGCAGAGAGAGAGAAAGAGAAAGAATCTTAAGCAGGTGTCACGCCCAGTGTGGAGACTTTATCTCATGACAGTGAGATCATGACCTGAGCTGAAATCAAGATTTGGACGCTTAACCAACTGAGCCATCCAGGCACCCCTTAAAGACACAGTTTCAATTTGTTCTAGGCTGTGCCTTAACCCAATGTACATATGATCTTCCATGCAGGGAGGGTTTAAAATTTTGTGTAAAGTGGATTCTCTCATAATTGCTTATTTAATAGCTACGGGCAGGGATGATACAGTTTGTTGATGCATTTATTGGATATATTTTGTAAGTGTTTATAGTGAGTACAGGTTTGCCATTCTGCTTATGATATATATACCTTTAAAATTACTGCTTCTAGGGGCGCCTGGGTGGCGCAGTCGGTTAAGCGTCCGACTTCAGCCAGGTCACGATCTCGCGGTCCGTGAGTTCGAGCCCCGCGTCAGGCTCTGGGCTGATGGCTCGGAGCCTGGAGCCTGTTTCCGATTCTGTGTCTCCCTCTCTCTCTGCCCCTGCCCCATTCATGCTCTGTCTCTCTCTGTCCCAAAAATAAATAAAAAACGTTGAAAAAAAAAAAATTAAAAAAAAAAAAATTTAAAAAAAAATAAAAATAAAAAAATAAAATTACTGCTTCTATTATATATTACTTCCATGAAGACAAATTCCTCAAAGGGGACTTTTTGCCCTTCCTAGATTGTAAAGCACTATCTAAATGTAGGCATCCCTGTAATTCTTTAAGTTGGACATACCCTAACTTGGTTGTGACATTTCTTTTTGTAACACTGGAGGGCCAGGGGGGTACCACATGTAGAAAATTATGATTGATTTTGTGAGCTCGAGCCTGACACAGGCTTTATAACCACTGGTCAGACTGTACACTCACATCTCTGTGCAGTCTGTTGATAAAGGCAAGGGGGGAAAACGCTTTTCCTAAAACAATTAGTTTTTACTTATTTATAAGCTAATGTACTCTTATCAAGTTCAGACAGGACAAGAGGGTATGAGACCTCCCTCCATCCCCCAGAGGTAGGCAACCACTCCTAAGAGTGTCTTATCCTCCTTCTAGCAATTTTTCTGTACATCAACAAACATGTACTTGCATGGTTTGCTTCTATTTCAACACAAATGGTCACACTGTACGTGTTCTTATGACGTATTTTCTTTACCCATCTCTAGGGCTGGGATGTGTTTCCACTGCAGCATCTATGGCTCCAGTTTATTCTTTTTAGCTGCTCTAAAGCCTCCTCTTGAATGGCAGGACCAGGATCGACCAATCCCATGTGGTCATTTCCAAATAGGCTGTATCTAAAACTAAACACCTCGCTAGATTTTTTCAGAATTATTAAACCAAGTTCTAGTAGACTTTATTGTTGTAAAGCAGTTTTAGATTTACAGCAAAACTGAGCAGAAAGTGCAAAGATTTCCCATATAACCCCTCCCTCCACACATGCCTAGTCTCCCCCATTGTCAATATCCCCAGCAGAGAGTGGGACATTTGTTCATTTGTCGATGAACCTACACTGACACATCATTATCATCAGAAGCTTATAGTTTACATTAGAATTCATTCTTGGTGTTGTATATTCTATGGGTTTTGACAAGTGTAATGCCATGTATCCACCATTATAGTATATACAGAGTAGTTTCACTGCCCTAAAAATCCTCTGTGCTCTGCCCTCCTGCCCATCGCTGATCATTTTATGGTCTTCTTAGTTTTGCCTTTTCCAGAATGTTATATAGCTGGAATCATGCAGTATTTAACCTTTTCAGTTTGGTTTCTTTCATTCAGTAATGTGCATTTAAGTTTCCTCTAGGTCACTTCATGGCTTAATAGTTCATTTTTCTTTTGTGCTGAGTAATATTCCAATGTGGAGAAGTACCATTCACCTACTGAAGGATATCTTGGTTGCCTCCAAGTTTAGGCAATGATGGATAAAGCTGCTATAAACATCCCTGTGCAGGTTTTTGTGTGGGCATAAGTTTTCAACTCATTTGGGAAAATACCAGGGAATGTGATTGGTAGATCATATGGTAAGAGTATATTTAGTTTTGTAAGAAGCTGCCAAACTGTCTTCCAAAGTGGCTGTACCAGTTTGCGTTCCCACCAGCAATGAATGAGAGTTCCTGTTGCTTCACATCCTCACCAGCATTTGGTGTTGTCAGTGTTTTGGATTTCGGCCATTCTAATAAGTATGTAGTGGTATCTCATTGTTGTTTTAATTTTCAATTCCCTAATGACTCATGCTGTTGAGCATCTTTTCATATGCTTATTTGCCACTTTTATATCTGTTTTTGTGAGGTGTCTGTTCAGATCTTTTTGCTTATTTTTAAAATCAGGTTCAGTTTTCTTACTGTTGGGTTTTAAGAGTTCCTTTTAAAACTCTTATATCAGATATATCTTTGGCAAATATTTTCTCCCAGTTTGTGTCTTATTTTCTCGTTCTCTTGACTAGATGTTTTCTGATTACTGGGCAAAAAAATCATGCCCTTGTTGCACTTGTAACAAAGCAAAGATGTATTAACAAAAATGAAATAATCCTCTCTTTCTCTCCAGTTCCATCCTTTGAGGCAACCAATCTGAATAGTTTGGTTTGTAACCTTCTATATCTTTCTCTCTGCTCAAACGTTCATGTATGTGTGTGTGTGTGTGTGTGTGTGTGTGTGTGTAAGTGTATGTGCATTTTTCTTTATATTTCTGTCTAAAAATAAGCTTCTTTATATATATTTATCCATAGCTTTCTTTTTTTTTTTTTTAAAGAAATCTCTGCACCCAATATAGGGCTTTAACTCATGCCCTGAGATCAAGAATAACATATTCTACTAACTGAGCCAACCAGGTGCCCCCATAATTTTCTCGTATACACTTCCTCTAAATAATACATCATTGGTATATTTCTAGGCAAATATGTATACATGTAACCTGTTATTTTTCATGGCTGTGTGATATTCCCTGGTACAGATAATATAATTTAATTAGTTGCTCCTTAATTGTGGATATTTAGGATGTTTCCAATTTTATTTTCCTTTTCTGTTATAAACAATGATATTGCTTTAATTACTGTAGACGAAATCTCCTAAAGTACGACTCATGGGTCAAAGTTGATATGTATTTCTAGTTTTGGTGGATATTGTCAAATTATTTTCCAAAAAGTTGTAATGATTCATACTCCCACCAGCAATGTATGGAGTGTGCATTTCCTCACATTCTCACCAGTGCTGGCTATCTTTAAAACATTTACCCATCTATTAGTATTGTTTTAATTTGTTTTCACAACTAGTGGTCTAGTGGTGTTAGGCATCTTTTTGTAGGCATGTGTGTTGGTTGTTTATATCTTTGCCCATGTGTCTACTAGGTTTAAATGTGGTAGCCTTTTGATTTATTTTTATTTTTATTTTTATTTTTGTTTTTATTTTTATTTTAGAAGGAGAGGAAGCACAAGCAGGGGAGGGGAGAGAAAGAGAGAATCCACACTCAGCGTGGAGCCTGCCACGGGGCTTGATCCCCTTACCTTGGGATCACAACCTGAGCCAAAATCAAGAATTGGACGTTTAAGTGACTGAGCCACCCAGGCGCCCCAAATGTGGTAGCGTTTTAAAGGCTGGAGTAGGACCCAGCAGACCGAGTAGTCAGGACAGGCACCAGCTTTCTGGCAGACGGGGGGTAGGGTTCCGTCCTCTGGGCAGCTGCCATCATCACAGTAGGATGGTGATGCCCACCAGTGATGCATCTCCCTCACCCATCTGTGTGTCCACTCTGCAAGTGGCATTGCCGAAACAAGACTAGTGTCGCACCGTAAGCTGTGTGTGTGTCTGTTTGCCATCTTTGTGGACTCTGAGCTTACTCAACTTTGATCCTCAATACCTAGTACAGTGCTTGGTGCATAATTAGGCCTCCAAAGTGTTGGCTCATTGAATGAATAAAAGTGTCTGCATGAGCTGGCAGGCCTCAGGTGGTGGTGGTTGTGGTGTGTGTGTGAATGTCAGACATTAAGGCTGGCCCTTGGGTAGGAGCTGCTGTCAGAAAGCTCAGCCTGGGTGTGGAGGAGAGATGTGTGTGCCCAGCAGGCAGGAGCCCCTTGTTTTCTGCTTTACCTACTTCCCTCAGGGGCTTCTCTGCTGTTCCCTCTCTCTGCAACTTTAGTTAGGAGTCTTTCTCCTTTCCTGGGAACTTCCTTCGACCCACAGCTTGAAGGGCCTTTCCACACCAGGGCAAGGAGATTATGTTAGATGAAGTGAATTATTTCCCAGAATATTCCTCCCAGGGAATGTGATTATACACACTAACCATTGGCTCGTGTGTAGTTTGAAAGGAACTGGCTGAACCCCATAGACAGAGCTCAGAAAAATCATGACCAGCTATTAATGATTAAAGGAACTAAGTGTAGGAGGAGGGAGGGGTAGGGAAATGCAAGGTGAATGGGGTGGGGATAGGGAAAAGAAAAGAAATTGAATGGACAAAAAAAGCCATTTTGTTTATTAGTTTTCTTCCATGCATTCATATAACAGATTTTAGACAGGTTTAGGATTCACAAGTTTAGGATTTTTGGTATGAGGCAGGGTTTTTATTTTTATTTTTTTATTTTTAAAAATTTACATCCAAGTTAGTTAGTATATAGTGCAGTGATTTCAGGAGTCTACTCCTGAATCAGTCCACTGATTCATCCCCTACACCCGGTGCTCATCCCAGCAAGTGTCCTCTCTAATACCTCTTGCCTATTTAGCTCATCCCCCCACCCACAATCCCTCTAGCAACCCTCAGTTTGTTCTCTGTATTTAAGAGTCTCTTACGTTTTGTCCTCCTCCCTATTTTTATATTGTTTTTGCTTCCCTTTCCTATGTTCATCTGTTTTATATCTTAAATTCTACATATGAGTGAAGTCATATGATATTTGTCTTTCTCTAATTTCACTTAACATAATATCCTCCAGTTTCATTCATGGTGTTGCAAATGGCAGGATTTCATTCTTTTGGATTGCTGAGTAATATTCCATTATATATATATATATATATATATATATATATATATATATATATACACACATACATACACATATATAATGGAATGTTAATATATATACCACATCTTCTTTATCCATTCATCCATGGATGGACATTTGGGCTCTTTCCATACTTTGGCTAATGTCAATAGTGCTGCTATAAACATGGGGGTGCATGTGCCCCTTCAAAACAGGACACCTGTATCCTTTGGATAAATAGGTAGGTGGCAGTTTTAATAAGAAAGGGAACTTACACATGAGGCTTGTCTTGGATGGCTACAAGATGAGTAGATCTCTACACCCGCCTACAAGAATCTTAAAAGTTGACATAGAGGCCTTAACAAGATGCAGTCAGGTATACTGTCTGGATGGTCTCAGTAACACATTGCTCTCTCAAGTCTGGATTCACAACTTTTTTGAGGTCAACAAGTTCTCTGAGTATCTGGAGAAAACTACTGCCATCTTCTCTCACAAAAGCACAGGTTATATGCACAAAAGTCTTGTGTGTAATTTGGGGAGACTTCAGCAACCTCCTGAGACCTCTAAGTACCTTGGTTCTTTGCTGGTAGTCTCGGAGGAGGACAGATCTCCTGGAGGCAGCTGACTTCTTAAAGGACTATTACCACATTATAATTACTTTTACCCCCCAAAAGCTAATTACAGCACCCACAAAGCATTAGAATTTACTTAGTAGGACCGAGTAGGACCGAGTAAGGAGACGGGATAGAAAACGTCTGTTGCCAAAAGGACATGAATGCCAGGTGAAGATTAAAAAAGCCTCATAAGAAAGATAAAAGGCATAGTTTTCACTTTGAACTTGAAAAACATCCACTCTGCACAGAAGCAAGTAGCCAAAGTTAAATGCGACAAAAACAAACAACAGAGTTCAGAGCCAAAATCATAGGCATTTAGAGCTGTGGGGACTTTTTAGAAGGTGCATAATGCATTTACCCTCAGGGCATATTTATACATTTATTGCATAATTTTGTCATGTTTTCCTGTTCTAAACCTAAATGTTTTCTTTATCATCATTTAATAGGAAAAGGCCATGCCAGGGGCCGAGATGCCCCCATGTGACTCTGGGCAAGGCAGGACCAGTGATGCGAGGAGGCCTGGAAAGGAAGCCAGGAAGTGGAGGGAGGGTCTACCTCTCCATGGAGGGGCCAAGATTTCCATCCTGATGTTTTCAAAGGGTCCTCACCCTTTCAGGCATTGCTTGTGAGTGCAAATCTCACAGAGGTCATTTCCCTAGGATTTGCTGATTTCCTTTTCTCAATTGTCAGCAGCACATTGACTATCGTGGGACTTTGAACGTGAGTTATTCTGAATTAATAAATGCCAGCCCTTTACATCCACATGTCCTGTCTTTGAAAAGAAAGCATTCCGAAAACATAACACATGCTCTGACCTTACTCAACTGAACAGACTGTTTTGTTTGGGGAGCATGGGGAGAGAGCCTAGGACCACCAGTGGCTAACGCCCTGGGAGGGAGCACACTCGGGCTCACAAGAGTTCCCGGTATTGGCTGGTTGGCTTCCTCACAGAAGCGCAAAGGACAATGTGGGGCTGCAGACCTGGAGGCGGTTGAATGAGGCCGCTTTCTTCAAAATTAATGAGTTATGAGCAGAAGTAGTCTTTTCCCACAATGCACAATGCTTTCTTAACTGCTGGAAAAGCTCTACCTTTTTCTTTCTCTACCATCAGCCTGTCCTTTGACTTTCCGGTGGTATCCCAGATGTTGTCTACTGTTAATGCATCTCTAGCGCAGTGCAATTCTTCAACCCTTCTACCTCAGTGATATTGATGTTGCTAAAATATGCAGGAGATGCATCCCTCGCTGTCTTCAGGTTTTAGCCAAAGCCCACCTTCTGAGCTGAGTGCACTTTTGCCAGCATAATAGTACACGACAGCTCCTCTGTAGTTTCCTTGATATTTTACTGTTTCACTGAATTCCAAGCAGAGGAACTATTTGAAAATTAGAGCTTTAGTATTCCGAGGCTGAAAGCCTTGGTGAGTGCTTGCCAGTCATTAAGCTGTTGTCTCTTGGCCGCAAACCCGTCTTTCTCTGCTCTGGGCGACTGGGCTGGGGCTTTGCAAACCTCAAACCCCCCACCCCCACCCCACCAAACTGACACCCAGTTAGGTTCTGTCAGGAGGGAGCGCTCAATAGAAGCTATGAGGCTGCAGGAGGAAGGGACTTTCTCTGCCCACCTTCTCCCGGCTTGTGGGTTCCTGTGAATACCACTCCAATAACGGTTCCCCACCCTGGTGGTGACAGTTCCTCCCAGGAAGCAAATGGATCCTATTTGATCCTATTTGTAGTTTTTCCAACATTTCCAACATTTCCAAAGCCAGATTCACACTACTTTGAGAGGCTGTAGCACCAGCTACCCAGTGCCCCCTCCTAGTGATCTGAGTTCCAGGCACATGAAGCCTCAGTCCAAGCTCAGACACCTCAGCACCCACCAGTCAGTGCCCCCTCCTCAGGGCTCTGGGTCCCAGGTCTGGATCTCATCTTTCTCACTAGCTCTGAAACACCAGCGTCTGTGGAAGGAGCTTGCTCTCTTGTGTCTGAGAAAACTAGCCTTCTGTTGCTGGAGAACTTTCTTGTGAATTGTCTCATGAAATGAAATTCTTTTTTTTTTTTTTTTTTTAGTTCATTTGTTTTGAGAGAGAGAGAGAGAGAGAGAGAGCGTGTGCACACAGGCAGGGGAGGGGCAGAGAGAGAGGAAGACAGAGAATCCCAGGCATGCTCTGCACCACAGCGATGAGCCTGACACAGGGCTTGATCTCACGAGCTGTGAGACCATGGCCTGAGCTGAAACCAAGAGTCGGACGCCCAACTGACTGAGCCACCCAGGTGCCCCATGAAATGAAATTCTGTAATAGCATTTTATTTTCTGAATAATGTCAGAAGCTGAACCGTTAAGAATGATGGTAGGAAAAAAAAAATAACTCTGGACTCTCCTTGCTCAAGGGGAGCCATACATTTTGTCTAGAGATAGATTCATTTGCTGTCCTCAGGCAAACCCCTGGTTCTGTAGTGACCATTGGATACAGTTGCATAGATACAATGCGATCATGAAAGGTCTCTTTCTCAGCACATTGGCTCACATTTTGCAAACAGCTGGTAAAAATTGAGTGCTTGGAGAAGATTAGATTTATTTCCAGGCACTAAAGGTTCTTCTTCCTTTTTTTTTTTTTTTTTTTTTTTTTTTTGATGCATGCCTGTAGCATTAGGGTACGCAAAGGGAGTCAACATGTCCTTTTTTTTTTTAGTGCTTCAAATCAGAAGCACGTGCTTCACTTACGAGGAAACTGGCAAGCAATAAGACCTATTTCATCAGCCTTGTCCAACTGCCCAAGAGAAAGAGTACTTTGAAGTCCATTTATCTGAGAATTCCACATGTTGTCCAACAACTCCATGGTCTGATGATTCCTGTCGTGATTCACTTTGAAATGGGCAAGTCCCCCTTCAGAAAATATATCAGTCAGTCAGACGTATTTGGTTATTGAAGTCTTTTGCCTTTGGCTGGCCACCGAACCCCTCTTTCCCTGAACCCCTCTTTCTCCTCTGTAACCTGTTTCTTCAGAGCAGGGCAGTGGTGGATGGCTTTAACAATAAAAGTCTGAACCTGCTAAGAATTTGACGAGCTGTCCTTTCTGAGCTATGATGTCCTGTATGCTGATGCCTTTTCTTGGTTAAGCTTGCTTTTGAGCAGACCTGAGACAAGAGCTTTGCTTCAGGCAGGTTCTTTGAAGGTAATTCCAGGAGAGGGGAGAGTCAGTGGGGGGGGGGGGGCAGGGGGAGAAGGCGAATATGAGTGGAGACTGTCTCTCTGTCAGGACCTGCAGGAAGCATACAGAAGCTTCTTACAGCCCTCAAGCTGTTGCATTGCTCGTGGAGCATTTCTCCTCTGGCTTCCGTGGCCCGTGGGTTGTAGGCTACCCAGGGCTCTCCTCTGCCTTATACTCTGGGCCATGAGTAGAGTGGGATAGTGTAGGAACACGGAAAAGTGTAGCACAAGCTGGAGGGGCTGTCACAGTTCACACAGAGCTGTCCCTTACAGCTCGGCTCCAATTAGAGTGGATGGATGGGATGGACGTGGTCACCAGAGGTGAGCAGCTGGCTTTGTAGCCAGACCATCTCACATCAGACCTTTAGCTCCATCACTGATTAGCCATGAAGTTTTGCTCAAAAAACCAAACATCAGTTTCCTCGTGCGATATTATCATTTTAATAGGGATAATAGTCCTTTACCTCATGGAGTATTGTGCTCGGTAAAAGTTAGGTATGGTTATCCAGCCACAGTCTCCTAGTCCAAATTGTGTCCAGAGCTCAAGCACAACTTCTCTGTGCTTCCATAATTCTCCAGGAAAACGTGGAACCTTGTGTCAGCATATAAAGTACGCATTCTCTCTCCTGCCACATACATCAGGGTCTTGCAGATTAGCGCCCCTCCAAGAACTGCCACATGGGCTCCCTTCTCCTTTGACATCTCTCTGCTTCTCTGCCTTCCTGACCTGTCCGTCCTCTGGGTGCAGAGGCCCTCATTGCGCCTTCCTGTTTCTGGCTGGAACCCTGTGGGGCTGGTGTCATATTGTGCTTTCTTTAAAAAAAAAAAAATTCACTGCATCTTACTGTATTTTCTTGTAAGTGCTAATATAAACATTTTAATGCTGCCAGTACTTAGATTAATGTTGACACTTTGACCCTCTAATACGGATAAGCTGAAGTGGTTTGGCTAATGTCAGGGGCCTAAACTTCCTAAATTGCCAACAACCACTGCAGAACTTACTGCTGGAAAAAATGTCTATCTTCTGGCAAAAAGGGATGCTTTTCTTTCTCAGATAATAAGAATTATGTAAAATTAAGCTGTTGTGTTGTGGCGTTTGTTTGTTTGTTTGTTTTACCTTGGCTGCCAGGATGCTCTGAACTAAACTGTATGTTTCTATATAATGATTGTACTTCATTGCTGTTTTCTGATGTATCCATTTTCCCCCTGGATATTTAATTCTTCTTTTAATTGTCCCAATATATTGATTTTTTTTTAAATTATAAGCTTATTCAAATCCTCAAATTCAAACACTGTAGAAGCAGTGTTTAAGTGGAAAACAGTGCATGAATTACTGGATGTGTCATTGATCCATGAAAATATAGTTACGGTCGGTTGGTTGTTAGGTCTTTCTGAGTATAGTGCCTTTCAAAGTCAGAATTCCTAAAGCCTGTTACACAAGATGTTGGCAGTCTCCATTTTATTAAATTGTTTAGTAATTCAGAAGACATGGTGTTTTAGTTAGGATGTTTTGATTACAGGTTACTGAAAATCCCATTTAATGCACAGACTTGGAAGTCCTGGGTGGCTCAGTTGGTCCAACTTTGGCTCAGGTCATGATCTTACAGTTCGTGAGTTCAAGCACCACATCACGCTCTGTGCTGACAACTCAAAGTCTGGAGCCTGCTTTGGATTCTGTGTCTTCCTCTCTCTCTCTCTCTCTCTCTCCCCCTCCCCCAACTTGTGCTGTCTGTCTGACTCTCTCTCTCTCTGTCAAAATAAATAAATAAATAAATAAACATTTTAAAAATTATTTAAAAAAATAGTGCACAGAGTTGAATCAGAGGAGATCCGTGGGGATTTGTCACCCAAGTGCCCGATGAGCTCCAAGAGTGGTTTGATCAGGGTTCTGCATCTGGCTTTATTTCTCTTGGTTTCTCCTAGCTGAGCTCTCCTCTGTGTTGGCTTTTCTTGAGACTGACTTCCTCCTGGCAAGGTGGGCACTACCAGCTCCCTCCGATGAAGGCCCTTCACTCAATGAAGTGCTTCACTCAGTGGGAGCCATACTCTGTGGGAGCCCATCCCTGAACCAGACGCCACAGCCAGAGGAACGGGAGTGCTTTGTCTGAGCTGGACTCATCAGGTGCTGACTGCCTCTGTGACTCCACACAGTCCCCAGGTGCCGCACTGCCCCTAGGTGCCACGCAGTCCCCAGGTGCCACGCAGACCCCAGGTGCCGCACAGTCCCCAGGTGGCTGGGGGGACGGCGGTGCGTTGAAATGCCATCTCCATCTAATAGGGCAAATGAAAAGAGAACATGGAAGGACTTTGACCCACCACGAGGAGACCTACTATAAAACTGTGTGTATTTGCTTTATTTGCCATGGACAGTGCCAGATTGTGTCTTGAGAGGCCTTGTAAGTCCTATCAAAACATTCACTTTTTTGTTGGTCTCCAGAAAGAATTTGCCTTGTGATGCCTTGAATGGGGCAGGTGGAAAGCTTCCTGCAGCTATATTCCTTATCTGTCACATTTTTCCACCAGACATTTGCAATTTTTTAGAGACCACCAACCAATGGGCAACTGATCTGAGATTTGAGTTTTAGTACATCAGAGAAGGAGGGGTGGACTCCCATGCCCAGAAGGCACACTTGTGCTTGGCTCAGTGTTTCCACTAAATGCTTTACACCAGAAAAATCCTTAAAGGAGATGAATATACTTCTGCAAAGAGCACTCAGAAAGAGTGCTCTAGACACTTTTTTGTCCTGTTACTTACCCAAGGAATGTTCCAATTCTTTTAAGAAAATAACCCCTTGCAGCCACTCTGGAAAACAGTATCGAGCTTCCTCAAAAAGTTAAAAATAGAACTACCCTATGACCCAGCAATTGCACTACTAGGCATTTATCCAAGGGATACAAGGGTGCTGTTTCGAAGGGACACATGCACCCCCATGTTTATAGCAGCACTATCAACAATAGCCAAAGTATGGAAAGAGCCCAAATGTCCATCGATGGATGAATGGATAAAGAAGATGTGGTATATATATACAATGGAGTATTACTTGGCAACAAAAAAGAATGAAATCTTGCCATTTGCAACACCGTAGATGGAACTAGAGAGTATTATGCTAAGCGAAATTAGTCAGAGAAAGACAGATATCATATAACTTCACTCATATTTGGAATTTAAGATACAAAACAGATGCATAAGGGAAGGGAAGCAAAAATAATATAAAAACAGGGAGGGGGACAAAACATAAGAGATTCTTAAATATAGAGAGCAAACTGAGGGTTGCTGGAGGGGTTGTGGTTGGGGGGATGGGCTAATCGCGTAAGGGGCATTAAGGAAGACACTTGTTGGGATGAGCACTGGGTGTTATATATAGGGGATGAATCACTGGGATCTACTCCTGAAATCATTATTGCACTATATGCTAAATAACTTGGATGTAAATTAAAAAAGAAAAAAAAAGAATCTTTTTCTTAAATAAACTTAAAAACAAAGTCGGGGGTGGGGACTGGATGGCTCAGTCAGTTAAGTCTCTGACTCTTGGTTTCAGCTCAGGTCCTGATCTCATGGTTTCATGAGTTCAAGCCCTGCGTCAGGGATTTTCTCTCTCTCCCTGTCTCTCAGCCCTTCCCCAACTCATGCTGTCTCTGCCTTAAAATAAATAAATGAACTTAAAAAAAAAAAAAAGAACCCTTCCCCCCCCGCCCAGTTCCTATATTTTCCTATATCTAGTTATAATTTATGTCTGCAGGAATCATTTATGTTTTTTAAGTTAATTTATTTATTTTGAGAGAGCGTGACCTGGGAGGGGTAGAGAGAGAGGGAGAGAGAGAATCCCAAGCAGGCTCTGCGCCATCAGCGCATAGCCCGACGTGGGGCTCGATCCCACAAACTGTGAGATCATGACCTGAGCCTAAATCAAGAGCCAGATGCTCAACCGACTGAGCCACCCAGGCGCCCTGCAGGAAGCATTTAATAGAGGGCTCTCAGAATTGATGGAAAAGAAGAAGCCCTGTAAGTGTACCTGCACGTGCGAGTGCACACACATATACCCGCACACACATCGACTGCTTTCTTTACCTCTGGCACATTTTTCACTGATGGACTAGTCCTAGGAAATGGCCTCTGTCAGATGCCTTTTCTTAGAGCATCTTTGGTTTGGCACAGGTTCCTTTGCAGAGCTGTGGCGTGGCTGTATTCCACAGCCTAGGCAGCGTCGGGCTTGTGAGTGAATGACCCAGGGTGGAAGAATGGTATATTTGCTGGATGGGGCTGTAACATGCCTCAGGAGACAATCTTTGCCATTTCTTCTTCTTCTTTTTTTTTAATGTGTATTTATTTTTGAGAGAGACAGAGACAGAGACAGTGCACGAGCGGGGAAGGGGCAGAGAGAGAGAGAGTGAGACACAGAAGCCAAAGCAGGCTCCGAGCTGAAAGCACAGAGAACCAATGTGGTGCTTAAACTCACAAACTGCGAGATCATGACCTGAACTGAAGTTAGACACCTAACCCACTGAGCCCCCCAGGCACCCCAAGTAATCTTGGCCATGTCTGAACCCTGACTCGGATGTCCCGAGAGCTTGTCCTCTGCTGAGTGAGGCCAGGGTGCCTGCATCTCACCAGGGCTTGGAGTGAAGTACAAACCTTGGTGGCTCTGTCCTCAGTGAGGAAAACCAGGCCAAGGTTCCCTGAGGTTTTCTTCGTAACAGGAAAGAGGCTGTGTATTCCAGGTGTTGTTGCTGTCGTTTCGGTAATTAGGGTCAACTGCTGAACACCTTTCCCTACTTGCCTTCACTTCTACCTAAAAAGGCAGGAATGAAGAAATCAAAAAGACCGTATGTTGAATCCACTGTGTCTTTGGTGATGGTACAAGACAGCCTAGTGAACCAGGACTGATCCTTGCTCTGGGAAACATTGCTATCTGCCCACACCAATGAATGTGAATCCCCACCCGACTGGAGCCAACGGTGGAGGTGTGTGCGGGTGGCCGTAGGGGTGCCAAGGAGGACAGAGGGAAGATAGGTCGGGGCCGGAGAACCAGACCAGCTAGAGGGCTCACCCTCAAGGGAGTGGTTAGCCATTCAAACTACAAGGTTCCAAAGATTGTGGGTAGCTCTGGAGGGATCTGGCAGGGACATGAACTGAGTCTACGTGGAAGTTCCTGTTCTTGGGGCTCAGCCTGCTGATCAGGGCCTGGAGGCAGAGGCCCCATCATGTGAATGTTGTAAAGACTGGGATTTCTAGAGACACCCTCAGGTAGGGTCTGGGAGAACAAGTTCAAACTTACCACAAGCTTCTTTAGCAAAAAGTCTGGAAGATAACTCAAGGGCTCTGGAAGACATCCCCAGCTCCACCTGCCAGGGATTAAACTGGGAATGTGGGAATACCGGTCCCTGAACCCTGGCTGGGCCCAGCAGCCTCCAGAATTGCTTTCACTTAATTGCAGTCTCAAGGTCGGGCCATCACCCTGATGTGGATGAGGACATTCCCTATGTGACACAGTCTTTGCTTTATGGGCACCCTCAGGAGAAATGTGACCTACTTGAAGAACTGGCACTTCTCAGCATGAGACTTATTTTTATCTTAAGGACACTGTGAACCAAGGAAGCTTCTCTCAGTGCTGGAAGTTTCTTAAAGTCAGGTGAGAGTATTAAACCTGTTTATAGGGCTTTAAAGTAAGCATTTTCATATTTACTAATTCCTGGCTCCATTCTATCTATATTTTTATCCTTGCTTCATTCCTTCCTTTTGACCTGCTTTTTGCTTAAGTTGCCCTCTTGTATTTTATGCATCCTTTTATTCCCCTTCCAGGGGTGTGCTAGAGCCTTTGAGGTTGTTAAACACTCTATTCAGGAATTTTATGAGCCCCTGGTTAAACAGTTGAGGGCTTGAAATCAACCATGGTGGGAGTATTTACACCACAGACATAGGCAGACACTACAAAATCGTTTCTTTTTTTTCTTACAGAAAACTAGTTTACCAGCATATCACTGTCTCTCTCTTATCTAGAAAAGGTAGAGTCTTAATAAATATGTTTTTAAAAGTACTAGTTCTAAAAGTATTATGAAATAGCTATGTTATTTAAATATTATGTGTGTGTGTGTGTGTGTGTGTGTGTGTGTGTGTGTTTTAAGTAAACTCTACCCCTAATGTGGGGCTGGAGCTCACAACCCCAAATCAAGAGTCATATGCCCTATGGTCTAAGCCAGTGAGGCACCCATTATATGTGTTTTTATTTTTTATTTTTATTTTTCAAAGTTTTTATTGTATTTATTCTGAAGAAAGAAGAAGGGAGTGCATGTGCGTGCGTGCACACACACACACACACACACACGCAGGGGGGCAGAGAGAGAGAGAGAGAGAGAGAGAGAGAGGAGAGAGAGAGAGAATTCCAAGCAGGCTCCAAACTGTCATGCTATCAGCGCAGAGCCCAATAAGAGCCCAACGCAGGGCTCAGACTCACCAATGCGAGATCATGACCTGAGCTGAAATCAACAGTCAGCTGCTTAACTAACTGGACCACCCAGGTGCCCGCCCCCCTCCCCCCTTAAATCTTAGGAACAGTGGCCCTGTTTTGGGGTCCAAAAATGTTTCAAGTATAAATAAATTTATGAGATTGCTTTTTATTGATGGCAAGGGAGAAATGGGATTCATCCAAAATGTGCCTTCTAGTCAACTTGGCTATCATGCAGCTGTTCTAAAAAGGAGGATCTTTATGTATGTGGATGTGCTGAAAGCTGTTTACGTTTCTGTTTATCACATTTTAAGTTATACCCTGGTGGAGCTAAGATTTTGGTAAATCTAGCAGTATTAGAAGCAAGTTGATATCCCATTCAAAGTGTGATGGTTGCTAAGGGACCATTCAATGCAAATTAGAAGTAATAATAGCTCTGGTTTAAAAGGGCAGAGAATTAGGACAGGGAGGGGAAAATGACTCCCTACAGAAGACGAGAGTTTTGCGGTGACAAATGTGGATGCCTGACACACAACACTTTCTGCTCTGTCCTGTGATAGAGAGGCAAGGAGGAATGGGGACAGCACAGGGACAAGGATAGCTACAGTGACTCCTGGCAGGGGCTTCCCTTGGAATAAGCGCAAATAGCTACAGAAAGCATGTTTGTTATCCAGAGTTGGCAGCTCAGCAATTGCAAACTTCGGCAACAGCACGAAAGAGAAGAGGAAAAAAAAATCTCTGGCAGTAAAATTGTAACTCCTGGGCCACAAACAACCACACCAAAGGCTGCTGGAAAGTGCCCCAAACCTGAAGATCCCCCAAAGGCATTGCAATGAGCAGGTTCATTGACCGTGGAAGAGCTAGCAAAGACTGCGCTTTTACTGCCAGGCGCAGGCCTGCACTAAAAGACTCTTCCCTCCTATTAACCCATTCAGCGCCCACAATGGACAAAGAAACTGATGCACAGATGGGTGAAGTCCCTGCCTGAGATGCTCCGTGAATAAGAGGAGGAGCCAGGATTTGAGTCTGTGTTCTCAACTGCCCAGATGGAACAAAGAAGGATGTGGATGGTGGTGGTCTGAGATGGCAGTGTGCAGGGCATGGTGAAGAGTGAGGACGTGAGGAGCCTGAGAACAGTAAACGAGAGAGGCCAATGGCAGATCGAGGGGTGGGGCTGAGATGGCACAGTTCAGGAGGTCTATAGCCAGAACCAGAGGAAGACAAAACCTACCTCCCAAACCTAGACAATCTGCTATCCC
Source organism: Panthera leo (assembly GCF_018350215.1). Classification (NCBI taxonomy): domain Eukaryota; kingdom Metazoa; phylum Chordata; class Mammalia; order Carnivora; family Felidae; genus Panthera; species Panthera leo. Next base: position 57,249,635 of record NC_056690.1, on the reverse strand, counting down.
CTGGCCAAATAGCACCACATCCTGAGGCCATCTCTGAGCCCTCGTGCTGTTAAAGGCCACCAGAGGTGTGGCCTTTGAGGTTTTGGGGCAGTTAGTGAAAGGGCCAGCCAAGGCTTGCTGTCTTCCCTTTAGTAGTTCGGTGTTGAGAGAGAGAGAGCCCAGGCAGTTTCTAGAGGGGACCATGCTGAGCTAGCTGCATGTCGGGAGTAGTGACCTATAATCCACGGGGTGGACTGTCATCACACAGGGGACCCTGCTGGGCAGGGCATTGGGACAGAGATTCAAAGCTCCTGAGATAGTCAGGAGCAAACCCAAAACTGGGCTGAACCTTAAGGGAGAACATGGGAATCTCCATGTTATTGGAACGGAGTGAGCACCACAAAGTGGTCGGATGAGCACAGCCTTGCTTCCTCCTCGTGAACGCCATCTATTTATCCCTGAAGACCACTACCCTTATCAAAGAGTACCGGACACCATGCTCTTTCTGATGCCGGCAGGCCAGGTCCAAGGACCCAGAGGGGGTCACAGGACCAGCCAGGAGGGTCCTTAGCTTCACAAAGAATGGAAATCAAACATGAGCCAGCAGGAAGTGAGAGCAGAGTTTATGGAAGATATGGAGCAGATACAGATGGGGCTTCAGGGAGATTCAGGAAAGGAGCGTGAGTCTTGTCTTTGTTCAGGGTCTTGGGTTTTTACTGAGGATGGTGCCTGGTGTACATGTCCTCTCGGGCACGTTCTAACCTCTAACCGGTTAGAACAAAGACAGGGGCCCATGTGTCATTCCCTGGAGTCAGGGTGCCTTGGCGTGGAGACGTCTAGCTCCGGTGGTCTGGAATATTCCTATGATAACATTGGTCATTCTCACCTGGTCCTTCCTTCGATGTTATCTATCCTAGAGAAATCATTAACTCCTCATCCCACTTACAAGGAGGACATACACTATTTACGTGCAAGGCATGTGTAAAGTTGGGGGGGGTGCAGGTCGTAGCAAGAAAAGGAGCAAAAGGCAGATATTTATGGAGTCCTTCAGTTTCTCTGCGTCATTACTAGCTGAGAAAATCTTTGTGGATTACTGGTCAAGTAATTATAGATTAAACCACCACACAAACACGCCAGGGGCTAGACCTTGTTTTGTTTGAGGAGCTCTTGCAGCTCATTTTAGACAGAGCCCTGACTTCTGCCGAGTGACCCTGGTGTTTCCAGCAGCACTGAAGATAGGCTCTGGCTCTGGAGGAAGTGAGCTGGAGGTCACTGGCCTCCCCTCTGAGCCACCTCCTCCTACAGGACCCAGGTCTTCACAGAAAAGTTTGCTCCCTCTGTTTATTTTATTTTTGTAACTTACTTATTTTTAAATATTTTTTTTGAAAGAGAACTTTTTATTATTTTTATGTACAGAAAATTCAACAGCATCCACTTAGCCCAGTTGGGTGGCCAGTTCTTTTTGCCTTTTCCAGCTTGGCAATGCGAGCCACTGACTTAGGACCCAGGACGTTGTCTCTCTGGTGGCTGGTGGTGGTAGATCTCATCATATTTGTCACTGTAATTGGTTCTGATGGCTTCCACCAGTTTAGCCAGAATTCCTTTGTCTTCCAAGTTAATCTGTGTGACAACGGTGCAGGGCTTCCTGTGGACCAGATGCCCCAGCCTGGCCTTCCCCTTGATGATGCCACAGGGAACCACCACCATTTTTTTTTTTAATGTTTCTTTATTTTTGAGAGATAGAGCACCAGCAGGGGAGGAGCAGAGGGGGGGGGGGGACAGAGGATCCAAAATGGGCTCCGCACTGACAGTGGTGAGCCTGACGCAGGGCTCAAACTCACAGTTCGTGAGACCATGACCTGAGCTGAAGTCAGACGCTCAACTGACTGAGCCACCCAGCTGCCCCAAGGGAACCTCCATCTTACGACACAGGGCAGGCAGGAAGACAACCAGTTCAATGGGATCCACATCATATACAATCATTACCAGCTGAGCCTTCGTATTTCCCACCAAGGTGGTGACAGTATTGACTCCAGCTTGAAGGACAGGCAGCCTTTTAGTGGGGACATCCCCTTTGCTGGCAGCTTTCATCTCAGCCCGGGCCAACGATCTCTGCTTCTCTCGCTTTGTCTCTGGTCTGTATCTGTGGGCCAGCTTAAGCAGTTGAGTAGCTGTTTGGTGGTCCAAAGCCTGGGTGAACTGGTTAATTACGGGAGGCACTTTTCGACATTTATAGAGAATAGTCCTTTGCCACTGCAGCCCGTGGCATTTGACAAAGCTGGTGAGGCCCTTTTGGGCTGGATGTCCTGTCTGATGCCAAAATTCTTGGGCCTTCTCTCAAACAGGGGAGTGACCAGCTTCTTGGCCTCTTGCTTCTTCACAACAGCAGAGGCCAGGGCCACCTTCTTCCCCTTGGTCTTCTTTCCTTTCAGCATCTTGGATGGCTAGAGGAGAGAGAAAAGAAAAGAGAATTGTAGGTAATATCAAGATTATGTATTTATTTATTTACTTACTTATTTATTGTTAATTTTTTTAACATTTATTTTTGAGAGAGACAGAGAGAACATGAGCAGGGGAGAGGCAGAGAGAGAGGGAGACACAGAAACCAAAGCAGGCTCCAGGCTCTGAGCTGTCAGCATGGAGTCTGACGCAGAGCTTGAACCCACCAACAGTGAGATCATGACCTGAGCTGAAGTCTGGCCCTTAAATGACTGAGCCACCAGGTGCCCCTGTTTTTTTATTAAAAAAATTTTTTTAGGTTTATTTATTTATTTTGAGAGAGAGAAAGAGAGCATGCAAGCAGGGAAGGGGCAAAGAGAGAGGGAGAGAGAGAATCCCAAGCAGGATCCATGCTATCCACACAGAACCCAATGCAGGGCTCCATCCCACAAACCATGAGATCATAACCTGAGCCAAAATCAGGAGTTGATCGCTTAACTGACTGAGCCACCCAGGTGCCCTAAGATTTTCTTTTTAAGTAATCTCTACACCCAGCATAGGTCTCAAACTTACAACCCCGAGTTCAAGAGTCGTATGTGCCACTGACTGAGCCTGCCAGATGCCCCCTCTCTCTTTTTAAAAAAAGTTTTAGGAGATAGAATTTATATACCATAAAATTCACCTGTTAAAGTGTCCAATTCAATGTTGTATTAGATGGCTGAGTGTGGATGGCTCCCTCGCCTTTCTCTGGTAGACCCTTTGCTCCTATGGATTTTCCTCCACTGGACCATCTGGATTCACCCTTGTTGTAATTTCTTGCATTTACAAAAACCCTCTCTTTGACCTGGTTTCCCCTTTGGAGACTGCCCATCATCCCTGATTCTCTTTTCAGAAACTTCTATGATGGAATTGTCTAAGGTAGCTGTCCCTACCTTGTCTTTGGTTCTCCCTAGAATTCACTCTGGGCAGGGCTTTGTACCTGCCACTCCACCAAAACCACCCACAGTGTTGCTGCCAGTGACCTCCATGTGGCCAACCCAACAGTTGACCCTCAGCCTCTCATAGCTTATCGGTTACATTTACACATTGACTGTTCTTACCTTCCTGAGACACTTTCTTCTCCTGGCCTCTAGAGCAGCAATGTCTTTCTTTTCTTTTTTTTTTTTTTTTTTTTTGGCAATGGGGAGGGGGGGGCGAGGCAGAGGGAGAGAGGGGAATAGAGAGACTGAGAGAGAGAGAGAGAGAGAGAGAGAGAGAGAGAGAATCTCAAGCAGGCTCCATGCTCAGCACAGAGTCTGTCACAGGGCTTGATCCCATGACCCTGGGATCACAAAATCAAGAGCCAAAATCAAGAGTCAGATCCTCAGCCAACCGAGCCACCCAGGCACCCCTAGAGCAGCACTGTCTCTTGCTCTTCTGTCTTATTGCTCCTTTATCCAGTCTGCCATGCTGGCCACTGCTCATCATTCTTGAACGTGTCTAAATGCTGGGGAGCCCCACTTCTTCCTTCTCCACCTCGTCTCTCCTCTGCCTGCGACACCCTCTATGTGATTTCATACAGGCTACTGGGTACATTAAATACTATCTCTGCTGACTTCCAGATTTGCATCTCCAACCCATCCCATCCTAAAACTATGGGAATTCAAGAGAATTGCTCATGGAGACGCTGGAAATGAGGGTCAGAGTTAAAAAGGGAGATGTGGCAACAGAAGCAGAGGTCAAAGTTATGCAGCCATGAGCCAAAGAATAAAGGTCACTTCTAGACCCTGAAAGAGTAGGGAAACAAATTTGCCCCTATAACATCCAGAGGGAACACATTTCTGCTAACACCTTGTTTTTTAGCCCTATAAGACTTGTATCGAAATTCTGACTTCCAGAACTGAAAGATAGTAAATCTGTGTTGTTTTGTGTCATTGAGTTTATGATATTTTGTTAACGTCAGCAACAGGAAGTTAATCCAGGGGGTAAAGCTGACATTAAGGTGCCCATCTCCTGACTCCTGTGCTGATGGCCTTCCTTCCATAGCTCTGACCTGCTGATGAAGCACAGTGATTCCTTGAGCAGGTTGAAAAGCCCCAGGCCCTGGCATGAGCCCTGTGCTGTCACAGAGGTGTGGTAGGTGATAGAAGGTGGGGAGCCTCATTCCAAAAGGTAGGGCTAGCTCAGGTGTGATTCAGACAAGGACAGTTGCCAGAGTTTTGAGACCTAGAATCCAGGGTGGTCAGTGCTTAAGAGTTAGGGAGGCCACTTAGTGCTCTCTGCCTAAGTGCTAATGGGATCTTGGACTTGGGATCAGGAGGCCTACTGGAGTGGAACAGTGGGGCCTCAGCCACTGAACAGCACTCCTGGCTTGGAACCAGAGCAGAGACAAGTGGTGTGCATGGGTGGGGAGGGCCGGACCTTCAGGCATGCATGAGAACGCCATGGTGGTCACTGGTGTTAAAGGCATAGCGAATGAGACTGGGGGATATAGTGCTGAGCCTAGGCCACTCAGCTCAGGGCTGGTGGGGAGGCTGGGTGACTAAGTCACTTACCCCTCCAAATGTAACCACTTTAAGGACTGAGGTGGGATTGGTAAGTTTGGAGGGAGAGGACATCAATGAAGGCAGCTTCTAGAAGCTGAAGAAGGTGGGAGCAGTTGAGATGATATGGAGGCTAAGGTTTCCCACCATTCTAGTAGACAATTTAATAGAGTCACAACAATTTGGAGGTGATGCAAAGTCCTACTAGCACCGGACTATAGCTGTAATATAAGGTTACATTTCCTTTTAAATGCCCAAATTCTAATAGCTCAGTGGCACTTAATCTTGGTTTGATACTGGAATGAACAGGGGAGCTTTGAAAAATTCTAGGGCCTGGTGCACCCCCAACAGGGGTCCTATCCCTGGCTTGACATGTGGGGAGGCAGTCTGGGCACTAGGATTTGAGGAAGCCCTTCAGGGCCACTGAGAGTGTAAATTCCTCCAGCTTACTGTATGTAAATTGCATCTCTCCAAGTATCCCACAGCTGTGCCCAAGGATTCCCCAGATATATGCTCACTGGGGCTTAGGGCAGGGCCCCTCCATGGTCTCCGGCACAGCCTCTTGGCTGTGCTGTGCCACTGCCTCCTCTTCTGGAAACCTCTGGCCTCAAGAGAGGCTGCTCTCCCTACAGTTACAGGCTCCAAGTAGAAGACAGGCCCTCTTGTGAGTCCCCACAGGGCAGCTGAGGTGGGGCAGTGCACCCCAGGCCTTCCTGAGGCTCCAGGTAGTAAAGGGGAAGCACACCAGAGAGCAGCTGACAAGCCCTAAAGATAAGGTGGCTCATGGGGCCCGCAGAGCCAGCCCTGTCCTCAGGGACACTCACAGGACCACTCACTGCCAGGCATGCTCTGGACATCACCACCACTCAGAGAGCAGATCCCACTGCCCCAGGTGGCTGTCCCCTTCTCTCTCTCCCAGTATTAAGGCCTGGTCTGAGCCCCACTTCCAGCCCCAGGACGACTGACAGTGAGAAGGTCCATTCTCGAAAGGGAAAACCTGCCCTCCCCCTTATGGCTTCCAAAGACATTAGAATATAAATGTACAATGTTCACCCTTTCAGGGGAACTGTCTGAGCAGCCCGTGGCCTGTAGAACAGCCTCCTCCGGTGGCGGGTGGAGGGCAGAATCTGAACCCTCACTGTGGGCCCCAGAAAACAACCACCCAAGTAACCCAGACAATAATAGGTGGGAGTTCACAGCCAGGGTCCATTCAGACAATGGCCATGTGTCTCCCAAAGAAACAGTGTTAGAGGGTGGTCAGATTACAGAGTTATAAATACAAGTTAGTTACAAAAATGAATATTTACATGAAATGAGAAAAAAACACACAACCAACTTCAAATTTAAAATGTTAAAAATGCCTTAAGTAGCACAAAATCCAGGAAAATAACCTGACATTTTAATTAACAGCCTGACACGCCTTTATGTTTGTCCCTATTCTTTTGACTGCAGACTCCTTGATCACTTACCACATTGTCCAGAAAGAAGAGAAAGAGAATAGTTTCTATCTGGCATAATTTCAGATTAGCATAATTTCCTTTAGCATGACTGGTGAAAATTTACTTCAGCTGAAACCCCAGATTTCATCAGGACAAGATGTGTCAGATTTATTAAAATGGAATCTGACATGTTGGGATACATAAAACATGCAACTCCATAGTGATGTAGTCAGTGTTGGTAGTATTTTTCAGGTTTATATCCCACAAACGGAGATTCTGAAAACGTTTACCGAGAAAAGAGCATGGTATATTTATAATCATATAAGCTTCATTATCTAGGCTGTTCCTACAAGAGAGAATGTCCATTCTGACGAGGGTTGAGGAGGACTGAATCCTCTGTTTACACTTTTCTGTACCTGGTGATTCAAGGAACTTCCTGTAGACCAGCTACTACTGGCTCTGTGCATTTCAAACTTTGTTTCTCCTCCTGCCCACATGTTTCTGTGGCTGGATGCCCCAAGACATGCTCAGGTTACAGTACGGCCATGAGCCCTCAACTTTCGTGGCCAGGCTGGGGGACCCTGCCCAGGGGGTGGTAGCCCCGTTCCTGGACGAATAAGAATTCCAGGACAGTCAGCAATAACTGACCTACACATGCAGATCACATAAATGGATCTGCTAAATCCAAACTAAATGTGTGCCCAACCTGATCCCCCAAATGCCATGGCCATCCACAGTCACCTGGCCTAAAGAAGAGTGTGACACGGGGCACCTGGGTGGCTCAGTCGGTTAAGCGTCTGACTTCGGCTCAGGTCATGATCTCACAGTCGGTGAGTTCGAGCCCTGCGTCGGGCTCTGTGCTGACCGCTCGGAGCCTGGAGCCTGCATCAGATTCTGTGCCTCCCTCTCTCTCTGCCCCTCCTCTGCTCATGCTCAATCTCTCTCAAAAATAAATTAAAAAAAAAAAAAAAGAAGAGTGTGACATAGGGAGTTTGGAGTAGACCTACGCAGTAGTCTCATTTGTTGGTGGTTAAAAGACCTTACTTTTAGAAATTTTACAGAAATATATGATGATGTTTCCATGGCCTGCAAAGTGAAGTGGACCTCCAGACCTGAGGAAGTTGGGCCTGTTTTCATATGAATAACAAAAAGGCATTTAGAATGTTTTTCTTACAAGAGACACTGCCTCAAAACTCAAGACTCCACCATTTGGAAGGCAAAAAAACTGCTTGGATTTTATTTTATTTTATTATTATTTTTAAGTATTTATTTGTTTTGAGAGAGAAAGAGAGCAAGAACCCAAGTGTGCGCATTGCACAAGATGGAGAGGGGCAGACAGAGAGGGAGGGGAGAATCCCAAGCAGGTTCCATGCTTTCAGCACAGAGCCCCACATGGGGCTTGATCTCATGAACCGTGAGATCATGACCCTAGCTGAAATCGAGAGTCCATCACTTAACCAACTAAGCCATCCAGGTGCCCTCTACTTGAAATTTTAATTTAAAGTTTTCCAGCATCTGTTTATTAACAGGTCGTTTTTTTTTTTTTTTTCCATCCAGAACTATCTACTTGCTTTTTTATATCTTTAAGGACACCTTGCTGATGTTTTAGTCATCTGGTGTCTGTCACTATATTAGTGTTTTGCAAACCGGAGTGCACAAATTCTTGATGAGAAATTTTTTTTAAATTTTAGAGAGTGCGCACACGAGTGGGGGATAGGGGGAGAAGGGGAGAAACAGAGAACCTCATGCAGGGCCCATGCTCGGCGCGGAGCATGACACAGGGCTCTATCCCATGATCCTGGGATCGTGACCTGAGCCAAACTCAAGAGTCGGACCCTTAGCTGACTGAGCCACCCAGGTGCCCCTGATGAGAATTTTATTTTTTTTTATTATTTTTTTAAACGTTTATTTATTTTTGAGACAGAGAGAGACAGAGCATGAACGGGGGAGGGTCAGAGAGAGAGGGAGACACAGAATCTGAAACAGGCTCCAGGCTCCGAGCGGTCAGCACAGAGCCCGACGCGGGGCTCGAACTCACGGACCGCAAGATCATGACCTGAGCCGAAGTCGGACGCTCAACCGACTGAGCCACCCAGGCGCCCCCCTGATGAGAATTTTAAAATGTTATATTGAGTAAAATGGTACAGGTGCTCTGGAAAAGTTGGGCAGATTTTTTTTTAATAAAACTAAATATACAATTACCATACAGTCCAGCACTCTCTTTCCTAGGCTTTCATCCCAGAGCAATGAAAATTTATGTTCACACAGCAACCTGTACATGAGTTCATAGCGACTTTATTCGTAATAGCCACGAACTTGATATCCCCCCGATGTCCTTCAACAGGCAAGTGGTTAAACAAGCTGCTGTGCCTGTACTGTGGAACAGTACTCCACAATAAAAAGGAACGTACCATGGAGGCACGCTACCCTTTGGGTGGATCTTAAGGGAATTCTGCTGAGTACAGAAGCTGGTCCTGAAAGGTTGCATCCTGTACGATTCCATTTATGTAACATTCTTGAGATGACCAAAAAGAGAATGGATTCGTGGTTGCCAGGGACTGGAGGACGGGTGCGGCACAGGAGGGAGATGTGTGTGGTTATAAGAGGGTAGCTCTAGGGATCCCTGTGGTGACAGAACTGGTCCTGATCGTGACTGTGATGGTGGAGACTACACACGGGGTAACATGGCATAGAACCAAATACACACAAGGACGCCTGGGTGGCTCAGTCGGTTAAGGGTCTGACTTTGGCTCAGGTCACCATCTCACAGTTTGTGGGTTCGAGTCCCACATTGGGCTCTATGCTATCAGAGCAGAGCCCACTTCAGATCCTCTGTCTCCCTGTCTCTCTGCCCCTTCCCCACTCACAAGCACGTACTGTTTTTCGAAAATAAGTAAACATTAAAAAAAAAACGGAATACACACAAAAATAAACACAAATCAGTCGGTGTATGTTAAGCCAGTGAATTCTGATGAAGATTGGTGCATTGTCACTGACGTCAATGTCAACATCCTGAATATGATATGCCTATAGTTTTACGAGAAATTACCACTCTAGAAACTGGGTGACAGATACATGGAATCTCTCTGTATTATTTCTTAGAACTGCATGTGAATCTATAATTATCTCAAAATAAGTTTAACTTAAAAAAAGCTACATGGATATTTTCATGGTAATAAAAGGATGATTATCAGTGTATTCTGGATGATACACGTGACCTCTTTCTAGCCTTGTAATCTAGTTCCTTGGGGGATATCAGTACTTTCTTTGGCATGACTGTTTATGGCCAATCACTTTGCACCAGTAACAACCATTAGGCAAGAAAAGAGTCAAGGACAGGCCTCCCCAGTGAGCAGGCCAAGTGTCAGGCACATGGTACAAACCAAGGAAGATTTTGTAAGGCAGGACTGAGAAAAATTCTTACTGATTCCCAGGGTTGGTTTTATTATTGTAATGCTACTTAAATACATATAAGCTCTGGGAATGCAAGCTGGTGCAGCCACTCGGGAAAACAGTATGGAGGTTCCTCAGAAAACTAAAAATAGAACTACCCTATGACCCAGCAATTGCACTACTAGGCATTTATCCACGGGATACAAGTGTGCTGTTTCGAAGGGACACATGCACCCCAATGTTTCTAGCAGCACTTTATATATAAAGAAGATACATATACACATACATACAATGGAGTATTACTCGGCAATCAAAAAGAATGAAATCTTGCCATTTGCAACTACGTGGATGGAACTAGAGGGTATTATGCTAAGTGAAATTAGTCAGTCAGAGAAAGACAAAAATCATATGACTGCACTCATATGAGGACTCTAGGAGACAAAACAGATAAACATAAGGGAAGGGAAACACAAGTAATATAAAAACAGGGTGGGGGGGACAAAGCATAAGAGACTCATAAATACGGAGAACAAACTGAGGGTTACTGGAGGGGTTGTGGGAGGGGGGATGGGCTAAATGGGGAAGGGGCACTAAGGAATCTACTCCTGAAATCATTGTTGCACTATATGCTAACTAATTTGGATGTAAATTTTAAAAAGTAAAAAATAAAATGAAAAATAAATACATAAATACATACACACATACATACATACATATAAGCTCATCTACAGCTATAAAGCCAAAACAAACTCTAACTGAATGTAAGAAAAACTACAAAGCCAATAAAATTCAAATTAGTAGTATTAATTTAATGCAATGATTGATGCTGATGTGCTGAAGGCAATTCGCTGATCACGAGGTAAGGACTATATTCACATTACTACAGAGCTTACCTACCATCTTCATCAAAAGATGGGATTTCTTTACTTACATCTTGAACTTTCTAGGGAGCTAGGGAGCAAGTAGGAAAAGGCCTTAGACTTTCTAGAATAAATGCAGCAAGGACCACTAGTTCTCTACCTTCACAAGACACATCTTGCTGAGACACAGCCATGACCAGCTTGGTTAGCTAGTTCCCTGGCCTTTGTCAACAGGGCAAGGGGATTGCTTTTGTAGGCTGTCCCCTTATGAAATGACCACAGAGAATCCAACAATCATGATGAGATTTAAAAAAATTATGAAAAGCAGGCACAGAAACTAAATATTTTAGCACTTAAGAGGAAAAGGCACAGAGCTTCTGAGGAAATCACTGTATGACTATATTACACGATAAATAACGTTCATGGTAATAACTGAGCAATAAATGAAAGGTTGAATTAGGTTAAGAATCTCATGTTTAGGAAGACTGGACAGTCCCATCGGGACCCTTACGTGTTTTTCAGCTCTGGTCCTCAAATGAGCATGCTTCAGTTACCTTCAGACCTGTGCATCTGTGGCTCTCCCTCCCAGCAGGGAGGAGGTGGCTGTGTGGGTGTGTGTGTGCACATGTGTGTGTGGTCTTTATGTGTGGTGTGTGTGTGTAGGTATGTGTGTGGTATATGTGTGGGGTGGTGTATGTGTGTGGTGTGTGTGTGGTATATGTGTGGGATGTGTGTGTGTGTGTGTGTGTGTGTGTGTGTGTGTGTTTGGGGTTAGAGTGGGGGAGGGGAGACTGTGTGTGTGTGTGTGTGTGTGTGTGTGTGTGTGTGTTATGTGGTGTATGTCTGGGGTGTGTGTGTGTGTGTGTGTGTGTGTGTGTGTGTGTGGTTTGTCTGTGTGGTGTGTTTGGGGGTGGGATGGGGGAGGGGAGACTGAGTTCTGTGACTCACAGAACAAATGCCTCCTGCATGATTAATCTGTGCCCCAACCCCCGCCCCACGCTCAAGGCTGCTGATAATTGCCCCCTGTTTCAGGAGTTTGAGGCAGCACATCTGACCTTCTGAGCTTTTATCTTTACACCTCTTCATCCCTCTTGTGACAGATAATTATGGCTGAGTATGAGCATCAACAGGAAAGCAGACCTCTTATCTTCCTGTTGGGCACTTAAATGAGCATTTTAAGACAAATTATTAATAACTGTGCTTGAAAAAATGATATCGGGAAAAGCTTCTGAGATATTGGATTGTTGTATTGTGACTGTGGAAGAAAAAGAGTCCATTTCCAGGATAAATAGGGGCACATTTATGAAGTAATTAAATATTAATTTATGCAACAAATATTTATTACACATCCTCAATATTCAAGATATCTTATTAGGGGCCACAGGGTACACAAAGCCATACATGATTGAGTTCCTGATCTAATGGAGTTTACAACCCAGGACTTTAGAAAAGATTTATATTTTCAAAGTCCTACACTATAAAGACGTGTCAAAAATGTAGTTCAAAAAAAATGTGGCTCAGTAATAGCACTTGAGGAGATGAGAACTGGGGGTGTCTAATGAGAAGGGGCACCCATGGGTGCTTGGATGGCTCAGGTCATGATCTCACAGTTTGTGAGTTTGAGTCCTGCATCGGGTGAGCTCAAGCCCCACTTTGGGTGAACATGAGCCCCACTTTGGTGAAACACAAGCCCCAGGTGAGCCCCACTTCTCTCTCTCTCTCTCTCTCTTCCCCTTGCTCACTTGCGCCCCCCCCATCTCAAAAAAAAAAAAAAAAAGGAGCATCAGAGCTACCCCTGGAAGGGTGGGCAGTGCAGTGACAGGCGGGACTGGGGAAGGGCTTGCCGTGGAGGGACGCTGTGAGCAAAGTCATGGCGTTGACTGTGAGATGCTGATGGAGGAGAGGCTGGAGATGGACAGAGATCTGGCCGTAAACCATTTTTAAATGCTAGAGAGCCGTTGGCAGTTTCCGTGAAGAAGGCCTGTAGAGGGGAAGGGGAACTAGTTCAGTAGTTTCAGAGAGTCTGGGAAGCCTGTGTCAAGTGAAGTCTGAAGGAGGGTGAGATTCACTTTTTGTCAGAAGCTAGCACCGGGTTTGATAAGGCTGAGTGGGGTACAGCAGGGAGGGGACCCAGCCTCCGAGACATTCTCTTCCCCAACTTCAATGTTCTGAAATTAACCTACTAAATCTATCTCATCTGCAGGTTGCCATTTTGCAGTTTTGAGCTGATCCCACGGTCACGTGGTTTCACACGAGGTGCCTTGAATCTCCCCAGAAGGTAACCCATACCTGGCAGTGAGTCACAAACCTGCTGGAATTGGTTCGGAGACTTCTCCCTGCGGAGCGTGCCTGGCACCCAGGATGTGCACAGCCGATGGCACAATTCATAACCGTGGTTTCTAGGAAAGGTCTCGCTCAGACCTTCATTTATTGGTTTGTTCATTCAGCTGAGTATTCTTTTTTTTAAACATTAAAAAAATCTCTTTTACTGTTTCTTTATTTTTGAGAGAGAGACAAAATGGGAGCAGGGAGGGACAGAGAGAGAGGGAGACACAGAATCCAAAGGAGGCTCTAGGCTCCAGGCTGTCAGCACAGAGCCCGACGTGGAGCTTGAACCCACAGACTGTGAGATCATGACCTGAGCCAAAGTCAGACGCTTAACCGATGGAGCCACCCAGGCGCCCCATTCAGCTGGGTCCTCTGAGCCCTGTGGTGTAGCCAGCAGCTGGCTACCTGCATGGATACCAGCCATGGTGAGCTGCTCTGAAATCCTGCTTTCCGGAGTGTGTGGGGCACATTGGTGGTTTGTCTCACAGGCCAGTTCTTCCTTCTGGAGGTGGTGGGAGTAGAGGGTTATCTGCTGGGCGGGATCTACACTGACCTCCAGTAAGGAGTGGATTGAGGGTCACCTCTGTGGGGAGCCTGGAGAGTAACATATCATATCACCTCTGAATGTGTCACCAGGAAGGAACCGCATTGCTGGTGCATACGGCAGCTAGAGCGGCTGCTGCCTGTGGGTGCTTCATCTGTGCCAAGCACTGTGGGCCACATTCTTTGGCCCTCATCCCATGCCATGGTGCCTCATCCCCTCAGTGCTGTAAGTGCAGCACTATACCCCCATTTTAAGGATGGAGAAACACAGAGCACCTGGGTGGCTCAGTGGGTTAAGCACCCAACTTTAGCTCAGGTCATGATCTCACAGCTCATGGGTTTGAGTCCTGTGTCAGGCTGTGTGCTGACAGTTCAGAGCCTGGAGGCTGCTTCGGATTCTGTGCCTCCCTTTCTCTCTGCCCCTTCCTTGCTCATGCTCTGTCTCTCTCTCAAAAATAAATAAACTTAAAAAAAATAATAAAACAAATAAAGATGGAGAAACAAATGTGTTTTCACAAGGATTATGTAATGCTTCCTGAGTTATACGGCTCGTGAGTCACATTTGAACCCAGATTTGAACATTCTGGCTCCAAAGCTTAGGCCCTGGCTCCCCCTGTACACTGAACCTTCCTACTGTCTCTTTGGGTAGAAGATAGGATTGCATTTGGCTGCAGGTAACAGATGCTGGCCACTACGGCCTGAACTGGTATAGCGTTCACTATTTTATTTCCAGTGCTTAGCACAGAACCAGGCACACAGTCAAGCCTCTGTAAATGTTTGCTAAATGAATGAAGAGTGAATAATTTCCTTTGATAGTAATTCTTCTCCTACCTTCCATCAACAAAACATTGTATTGTTAGTGTTCACTCCCGCTTCGTGGGTGACAGAGAAAACCCTCGGCTGCTCTACCTGTGGAAACAACTGTGGGCAGAGGCCAGGACAGGTTGTTTTCGTTTTTGTTTTTGTTTTTTAATGTGGATTCTTATTTTTCAGAGAGAGAGAGAGCACGCAAGCCAGGCAGGGGCAGAGAGAGAGGGAGACACAGAATCCCAAGCAGGCTCCAGGCTCTGAGCTGTCAGCACAGAGCCTGGTGTGGGGCTCGAACTCATGAACCATGAGATCATGACCTGGGCCAAGGTCGGGCACTTAACCGACTGAGCCACCTAGGCGCCCCTGGACAGGTTTTAATATCTCCGTTTTGCAGAGGGAGAAACTGAGGCTTAGAAACTTTAAGTGACTTGTCTGAAGTCCCAGAGTAAGGGCATCGCGGCGTAGAATTCCAAAGCTAGCTAGCAATTTGTCTATCTATCTATTTAACTGTGAGGTCAGTATTCCTTTTTCATCACTTGCTTTTTCCTCTAAATAACATGGTAGAAGCCAAGGTGCATGGACTTTCTTTTCTTGTTAGCATTCCCTCCAAACTAGGTGTGGAGGTTTTACCAGTGGGCCTGTTGTATTAAATACTGTAATCCAGTAGCCCGCAGCCTTTCCTTCACCGTGTGGGCTCCTGTCTTGCTTAGGGAAGCATCTTTGAGTCTCATGTTTGGCAGGCAAGGGAAGAAAATGTATTAGGTTCTCTAACATGATCATAATATAAAAGAAATTTATGGTGCCCCAGAGGGAGAGAATTATAAATGGATGAAAGGTAATTATTTAATGTAGAAGCGCTTTTTTTTAGGGTGTAAAAATAAACAGAAGAAAATAGAGACCAAAGAGAACCCGTGGCCAATGAAAGGCAAATGGGCCTGTTTTGTGGGTGCCCCTGCTCCAGCCCACCTCCCTGCTTAGTGATGGCCATTTTTAAACATTTCCTACTTTGTCATTTAGAAGTAGCTCTGCAGTCTCTCACTTATTTGCCAGTCTTCGAGATGTTCTAGAGCTCCCAGTGAATGAGGGGCGGCTTTGGCCCCGCCTTTCCCTCCCATGCCTTGCCCTCACCACCTCCCTCCAGGTTTGGGCCCTGGGCCAGGCGTGGCAGAGATGGAGGTGGCCGGGGCTGCCGAGTTCGCCAGGCCAGGCCGGTCAGCGTGCCTGGCTCAGGGCCCTCTGTGGGCCGCCCCGTGAGGGTCAGGGGGCCTGTCAACCAGGGAAGCCAGGCCTTTGCTGACATTCACATGCCAGGGTCCTTCACAGGCTGTGGTCTCTGCCGCAGCCTTTTCCCTTCCAAACTCCGGGCAGGGTCCCCTATAGCAGGACACCCAGGGGCCTGTGCCCCAGATGCACGGCCCAGGGTGGGGTTCTGCTCCCAGCCCTCCACCTGCAGGCCTCAGTCTGTCCAGCTTGCACCATCGCAGCCCTGCCTAATGGGGAAGCTGCCAGGACACTCTGTGCAGTCCAGTCCTGCCCTGAAATCCAACTGTGCTTCACCAAGGCCACTGGCCTTTGAGGAAGAAAATCCGCCTCTTGTTTCCCCCACGTCTCCCGCCATCACTGTTCTTGGGGAGGCCCCGACCCTCCACCACATGGTCTGCACTTGCTGCAGATGCTCTTTGACTCACCCAAAGCATCTTTTCTCCTCCGTCCTCAACCTGCTGCCCTCCCTGTGCTGGTTTCCTTGTTCCACCATGTGGCAGGTGCGGTTCTGGGAGCTGGGGTTTCTGCTCTAAGCTTTTCTTTTTGATTCCTATTCTGTCTTCACACTGCCCTCTCACTGGCACACACAAGCCAGGCAGCTCTGGCTAAGCGTGGGCATGTAGGGTACCACTGGTTCCCTCCAGGACCATGAGGGGTTGGGGGATGGGGAAGGGCCCAGACAGCCAGTTGGGGCAGGAGACTTGTGTTGTTCTCACCTTCCTGCAACAATGTCAGCTTCCACTGTTCAGGCCTCCTCTGCTTCCCACTGGCCTTGGGCTCACCTTCCGGCTTGGCTGGGGCCAGGGTTTTCTGGCTGCTCCCCTCGGCTCAGGGTAGGGCAGAGCACCCACCACTGCCCCTGCCCCTCTGCTGTTCCAGCTGAGCCCCCATGTGGGCCGGGCCTCCGACTAGGGTAGAAGACCCCACCCACAGCACCCAGGAGATGTGCCATGGGGCAGGTGCAAAAGGACTCCAGTGGTCTGAGGCTTGGCCCTTGCTGGCCCACACTTCGGTTGCTGGTTCCTAGAGACCAGCTCTCCTAGCATCGGGCAAATGGGCAGGGCGTGTGTTTGCTCATCATGGATCTGTTTGTGGGATCTGCTCATCATGGCCTCACCCTCTCTTGCTGCCTGGCCAGGGCTGGGGTTTGAGTGTCTCTGCTTTTGCATCACCATGGGGCTTTCTCCTCAGTGTCCTGGCTCCCTCTGTGTCCCTTAGTTTCTCAAAATACACCACAGGGTGCCACATATGTTCACAGTCAGAAGTGCTGATAAACACGGGGATAACTTCATTTTCCTAAAATGGAACTCAATCACGCAAACCCACTTATGCTGCTTTTCAAAGGCAAGGTCATCGTGTACTGAATTTCAGTTTCTTCTGAGTTTAGTCAGAATGAGCCAGCCCCCTGAGCGTGGCTGCCTGGGGACGCGAATACCATCTGGCGTCTAAGGACTTTCTAAGCAGAGGTCCTGGTGAGCGGGGAGCTTCTCCCAACAGCCAGCAGCAGGACACCACCTGGTGGCTCTGTGACAGGTTCTCCTTTCTCAGAGGTCCTGTCCTGGACCCTGAGAACACAACCAAGTCTTAAAAAGTGGGGGATGCCCAGAAGAGACAGACATAAAAGCTCCAGGAGCTTGTGGAGGGCAGGATCCGGGGAGTGGGAGCTTCTTGGTGGAGGTGAGCAGAGGGAGTGAGACTCCCATGGCAGGCATGGGCATGAGGACAGGGGCCCCATGCCTGTTTAAGCCATGGGGGTCAGTTTTCTGTTCCTTGAAGTGGAATGCAATTCTATTTAACACACAAGGGACAGAACAAGACACTAACCCTTTTCTCTCTCTACTGCCATCCGCTGATATTTTCCCTCAAGCCTGCAATGTTGATGCAGTCTGCTCTTTCTGCCTCCCTCTCTCCCTCCTTGTGGCCCATGTCATGTGGCCCGTGCACTGTCTTCCTTCATACCTTCTCAGGTCACCTTTTTGTGATGTTTACTGCAGCACATCTCCTGCCCTGCCCTCCTAGTCCCCTTGTCCTGCTTTATTTTTCTCCCAAGCACTGCTCCCCTTCCATCGTGTATTTGCTTCTTTATTTGTACATTATTTGTCTCCCCCTAGAACGTGACCTTTATAAGGATGGGGTCTTTGCTTTGTACCTGCTGTGTCCTCAATGTCTAGAATTCCAACTGTCAGATCTATCTAGAATTCCAACTCTCTAGAATTCCAACTATCCAATATATTCCAACTATATTCCTTGAATGAATGCATGGATATAACAAGAAGCCTGGAGGTAGAGGATAGGGCTGGTGTGTGGCCCGTTGAGGACATAGGCTCTTTCTTCCTCACGCTCACAAGGTGACTGCCAGGCAGCACAGCCACCTTTCTGGCAAGAAGATGATGAAAGCTGAAGGCCAAAAAGCAGATGCCTCCTCTCGTGTGCCCTCATGACAGCAGAAAAAGAACAGCTTACATCCTTCATGATTAGAACTAATTCACAGGCCATCAGGCCATCAGCTGTAAGGAACACTGGGACATGGCCCCTGGGAACCCATCAGTGGTTCTGCTGGGGAGGAAGCAGCAGGGAAAGGAAACGGGATGGCAGCCAGCCGTACCTGAATGGCCATGTGTCCTGTGCTGCTTCCCCAGGACCTCATGTGGTCTTGGGTGAGAATTGCCTGGTTTGTGCAAGGAATTTGGGGGAAAAATAACTTACTTGGGGAACGTGTACCTCCAAGACACTGCACACACTTAGATCCAATGGTGAGAATTCAGGTGCCCTGGAAGAACCCTTTTATACCGTTTAGGCAGGAGAAGGGATTATTTTCCTTCAAAGTTGTTCATTTTTAATCTGCTCAGTCTGTATAAATGTGGGCACAAGGTTACTCTGTGAGCCTCGGGGATTCGTGTCTTCTCTTATTGGCGGAAAATCATGTGATATTTCTATACTTTATTTACTGTCTAATCTGTGCTCTAAGTCCTTTTTGAAAGATGGGAGACAGCAGTAGGGTGAGCATTGCTTCTGATGACTCCATCAGTCCCAAAGCCGGTGACTTCAGCGGAGTTTAGCCGAAGGGGAGTCTGGAGGAGACATTTCAATAGGTCACCTTTGGAGGAACTGACGTGGAGCATTCTTTTGATTCTGGACCCACCTCCTTTTATTTTGTAAGGAAAAACAGAAATGGTTCACGAAGAAAAGAATCCACATAAAAATGATATGTAGGGGTTTTTGAATAAAAATAAGTCATAAGTAAGTAATAAATCCTCCCCAGGACCATTGGAAATGGAGAGCAATAACCCCGTGTTTACCGCCTTACTCCCAAAGGGCAGATATTTATTATAATTCAGGGCAATTCATTGTACTAGTCGGGCATTTATAAAATTCTCATCATAGTATTAGAGGAAGAACCCATTTCCTAGGAAGTATTGTGGTAATAAACTGTAATTAGTGGCTTGTAAACAGCCATAATTCATTTCTTGAAGGAAAAGACGTGTGGGCAGCTAAGTACCTGAGTGCGAATACGCTCTCTGAGCATTTGCGTCAGGCCCGGGGACTCACGTGGAGAGCGTGGCGCACACCCTGCCCCGCGCGGGGCTCCGTGCTGGAGGCTCCAGGCCGCCCCTCGCCGAGGCCGTTGGCGTCCCCCCGCTGCCAAGGGTCCAGCCCCAGCCGCGGCACCTAGTCCCCATGCCACCCTCTGTTTTCCAGCTTGCCCGTCCCGGTGCACAGCAAGTCGGATTCGCCAAGCGGAAGCCAGGTGGCCCACCTGGAAGAGGAAGCGGGGCAGGTGCCCACCGGCCGGGCTCGCCACAACACGGTGTGAGACCTCGGGCTACAACACGGGACCCGGGCGCTGCTCCGACCCCTCGTGTCTTGTGTTGCAGCCGGAGGGACGCAGGTCCGCAGCGGAGCCCGCAACGCCGTCCCCCGCCCCGGACTCGAGGCGGACGGCAGAAGGCCCAGCTAGGGCAAAGGTAGGTGTGGTGCGGGGCGGGGTGGCCTGTAGGGCAGCCCGCCGACTCACCCCTTCTTGGTGCGCCATCATTCTCCGTGCAGGGCTTCGCCTCACCCCTAGTGCGCTTCAGTAGCTTGTGCCAAAAAGCACTGGCGTTTTTAGTTATCTATTAAAAGGGGAGTTATTTTCCGGGCACCTGGGTGGCTTAGTTGGTTAAGCATACGGACTTTGGCTCAGGTCATGATCTCACCATTGGTGTGTTCGAGCCCCGCATCTGGGTTCTGTGCTCACAGCTCAGAGCCTGGAGCCTGCTTGTGATTCTGTATCGCCTTCTCTCCCTGCCCCACCCCTCTCAAAAATAAATAAACATTAAAAAAATTTTTTTAAGAATGGGTATTTTCTGCAAGGTCCTAGATTGAATGATGCCACTATGGGCATCACCTGGCTTTTATTTGATTATGAGGTCTTCCAGCGTAACAAAGGCTTGAGACAGGAAGTGAAACCAGATTGTGAATTTCAATAGGGAAGAAGCTCCAACACAGCGCCCTACGGGTGTCAAGGGCAAGTCCCTTCACCATTAGGTCGGGCTCCACCTTGGGTGGGGGGCTGGGGACACAAGGCCCAGCGAGTGACCCCTGCCTTCACAGCTGGAGTCTGCGGGTCGTATTTCCGCACAACAGGATTCCTCCAGCCAGAGCAGGCTCCACCCGTGGCCCTGCGGCTATCCGCGTGCCTCCTTCACACCTGCCCTGAGTCCTAAGTAGAAAGCATGTTTATTCCCTCACTTCCCACCGGCCTCAAGGTGTTCACAGGGCCCCCTCTTTTAGAAGAAACCTACTAGTTTTTAAATGTAATAGGCTAAACTGTTTCCTTCTTTGAAAGGTTTGGAGGGGAGTAGAATAAAATGAGAGACTGTACTTAAACCAGCACTGCTGGGGCAACCAGATTGTTAAGGGGTTGAGATGAAGAAATGGCCTACAGCTGCTGGTGGAATTCTTAGGCACTTGTCTTTATTTAGGAAAATACCTGGGGACGGGAAGACCTCGGAAATGTGGTTTGGCAGACCTCAAGGAATCAGTAAAAACAAGATTGCTTTACATTAGAAATGAAAGGGGCACCTGTGTGGCTCAGTTGGTTAAAAGTCGGAATCTTGGTTTTGACTCAGGTCATTATCTCGAGGTTCATGAGTTCAAGCCCCACATTGGGCTCTGCAAGCCTGTTTGGGATTTTCTCTCTCTCCCTCTCTCTGCCCCTCCCCTTCCTCCCTCTCTCTCTCCTCAAAATAATAAATAAGAAATGAAAAATAATTGGGGGGTAGAAGGGAACAGAAAAGGAAGAGGGAGAGGGGCACCTGGGTGGCTCAGTCGTCTGGCTCTTGGTTTTGGCTCAGGTCATTATCACAGAGCCTGGGATGGAGGCCTGTGTCTGGCTACACGCTTAGCATGGAGCCTGCTTAAGAGTCTCTCTCCCTCTGCCCCTCACGTGCTCTCTCTCTCTCTCTCTCTCTCTCTAGCAAATAAAAAAAAAAAAAAAAAGAAAGAAAGAAAGAAAGAAAAGAAAAGGAAGGTGAGAGAAGAGAGAAAGTCAGAATCTTGGGGTTTTACTGTGCAATTTGAAGTTGTTTGTGTTGCTGAGAAAGAACCTATCCTGTATTCACTAATGTTACACCCACAAAGTTCTCATGTGAATGGGCTTCTATTGGCTTGTTGGTTTTGGGGGAACTTGATGGAGGAGGCTGAGTTTCACATTCACAGCACATGTGCGGAGGCCTGATGATTCATAAACTGACTAATTTAGGAGAAATACTCACTTGGAAACCATAGGAATGATCAACCTTCAAGAAAGTTAAGAAATCATGGTAGGGAGAGGTAATGGTTGATTTTCTGTGTCAATATTTGGTCAAACATTATTCTGGATGTTTCTGTGAAAGTATTATTTTGGATGATATTAACGTTCAAATGGGTAGAATTTGAGTAAAGTGGATTACTGTCCACAGTGTGAGAGGGACTCACGTGTTACTTGAAGGCCTTAAGAGAGCAAAGACTGACCTCCTCTGAGTAAAGAGTTCTGCCAGCTGACTGCCTTTGGTCTGGAACTGCACCTCTTTCCTAGTCTCTAGTTTGCTGGCTTGCCCTGCAGAGCTTGCATTTATCGAGCCTCTATAATCTCATAAACCAGTTCATTAAGACCAGTCTTTCAGTTTCTCTCTTTTTTTCCTCTCTCTCTCTCTCTCTCTCTCTCCATATCCATATCCATACATTTACATATCCTGTGGGTTCTGTTTCTCTGGAGAACCCTGATAGTACAGGAGGGGCTATCAGATTTCCATAAAGTATGAGGGGTTGAGACTATCTTAGCTATATCATTTGAGTCAAGGAGACTCCTGATATATAGGTGAAGACTTATTTTGTTTTTTTAAAAAAAAATCAATTTCTAGTTTAATTCCATTATAGTCAGAGAACATATTCTGTATGATTGCAATTCTTGAGATTTATTGACTTGTTTAATGGCTTCAATATATGGTTGATATCAGTGACTATTCCAGGTGTACATTGAAAAGAATGTGCATTCTGTTGTTGGATGGGAAGTTCTATAAATGTCAACTAGGTAAGGTTGGTAGATAGCAGTGTTCAAATTTTCTTTTTTTCCTATTATTTTTTTTTCATGTTTATTTATTTTGAGGGGGGAGGGGGGAAGGGCAGAGAGAGGGAGACCCAGAATCTGAAGCAGGCTCCAGGCTGTGAGCTGTCAGCACAGAGCCTGCTGTGTGGCTCGAACTCATGAACCATGAGACTACGACCTGAGCCCAAGTCGGATGCTTAACCAACTGAGCCACCCAGGCGCCCCTCAAATTTTCTATATATTTACTAATATTTCTGTGGACTTACTCTACAAATTATTGAGAGAAGAGGGTTAAAACATCCGACTAACATGAAGGATTTGTTTGGTTCTATCAATTTTTGCTTCATGTATTTGTAACATGAAGGCATGTTATGGGGTGCATATATTTAGGATTGTCATGTCCCATTGAATTAAACCTTGTATCATTATGAAACAGTACTCTTTTACTAGTAACAGTTCTTGTCTTGAATGTACTTTCTCTGTTATTAACAAAGCCACACCAGTTGTTATGATTTGTATTTATGTAACATATAACTTTTGACTCTTTTATTTCCAACCTTTGTCCTTATATTCATGTGTACCTCTTATAAATAATATATAGTTGTATTTTAAAAATCCAAATGATAATCCATATCTTTTATTAGAGTGTCTAGTCCATTTCCATTTACCATAATTACTGATACAGTTGGGTTAAATCTGCCATTGTTTTCTCATTTGATATTTGTCCCATCTGTTCTTTGTTCCTTGTTTCATGCTTTCTTTTAGAGTAAGCAAATACTTTTTAGTATGCTATCTTATCTCTTCTATTTGCTTTTTAGCTACATGGATAGATAGATAGGTAAGATAACTTGGTGGCTGCTTAAGATATGCATCCTTAAATTATCACACTCAACCATGAATTAATATTATACCACTACAAAAAAATTATAAGAATCTTACAACAGTATTTAACTCCATTTCTTGCTTTGTGCTATTTTTGTTGTGTATTTTACTATTATATTCGTCATAAAGCCCTCCACACATTGTTACTGCTTTTGCATTAAACAGTCAACAGTTTTTCAAAATCTTTTGCTTTTGAAATAGTTATAGACTCACAGGAAACTGCCAGATTGGCACAGAGAATCACGTGTATCTTTCACCCATCTTCCCCCAGTGGTAACATTTTACATACCTGGAATACAATAGCGAAGCCAGGAAATTGACATTGGTGCCATGCTGTTAACTACGCCTTATGCCTATTTCACCAGTTTTCACAGATAAGTGTGTACGTATAGTTCCATGCAATACAGATTTATATAACTATACCACAAGCAAAATACATACCTGTCCGTCGCTACTGAGAAGTTCTCTTGTGCTACTCACTCCGTCATAGTCACCCCCTCCAACCCCACACGCAGATTCTTATCCCTTGGCAGCCATTAATTTGTCCTTGATCTCTAGAATTCTGCCATTTTCAGAATGTTTTACATGTGGAGTTACATAATATATAATCTTTTAGACTGGCTTTTTTCACTCAGGATAATGCCTCTGAGATCCATGCAATGTGTATCATGTATCGATGGTTTGCTCCTTTTTACTGCTGAGTAGTATTCCGTTATATCTTAGTCTGTTTATCCATTCACCCATTGAAGGACATTTGGGCTGTTTCCATATTTTAGCTATTGTGACTAAAGCTGTGGTGAAGGTTCATGTACAGGTTTTTGTGTAAGCATAAGTTGCAGTTTCTCTGGGTTAAATGCCCAAGCATGTAAGTGCTGGGCCAAATGGTAAGTATGTATTTAGTTTTATAGGAAACTGCCAAACTATTTTCCAGCTTGATCGTCCCGCTTTACATTCCCATTGGCAATGTATGAGAGACCCAGCTTCTCCACAGTCTCATCCACATTATTATCATCTTTACTTTACTCTTTCCAGTGATTTGTAACGTTTCATTGTTCTTAATTTGCATCTCTCTAATGGCTAGTGATATTGGCAACTTGTCTTATGTTTATTTGCCATCCGCATATCCTCTTTGGTGAAATGTCTGTTAATGTCTTTTATTCATTTTCTGATTGGATTACTTGCTTTTTTTTTTTTACTTTGGGTTTGTGAGTTATTTATGTATTTGAGATACAAGTCCTTTGTGATATGTATAGTTTGCAAACATTTTTTCCCAGTCTGTGGCTTGTCTTTTTATTCTCTGATGGCCTTTCATAGAGCAAAAAAGGGTTTTAGTTTTGATGAATTAATTTAATTTAGTAATATGAACGAATTTAATTTAGCAATATATTCTTTTAGGGATCCTACTTTTGGTGTCATGCTAACAACGAATTAATGATGTTGAGCTTGCCCCTAGGTTCCAAAGACGTTCTTCTATGTTTTCTTCTAAAAGTCTTGCAGTTTTAAATTTAAGTCTGTGGCTCATTGTGAGTAATTTTTTATATAAGGTGTGAGGTTTAGATAGAGGCTCTTTGTTTTTCTTTGGTTTGGTTTCTGCCAATCGCTCCAGCACTGTTTTCTGACTAGACTATTCCTCCTTTGAACGGCTTTTGTACCTTTGTCAGAAATTGGTTTGGCATATTTGTGTGGATTCTCCATTCTGCTTTGTTGATCTCTGTGTTTATCTTC
The DNA here is from genome assembly GCF_018350215.1 of Panthera leo. Lineage (NCBI taxonomy): Eukaryota > Metazoa > Chordata > Mammalia > Carnivora > Felidae > Panthera > Panthera leo. Next base: position 57,224,884 of record NC_056690.1, on the reverse strand, counting down.
CACTGATATCATCCTGTCTTGAATTCTGTAGATGTGTAGTAAGTCTAAAAATTTTCCCACTTTATGCTTTTCAAAGCTCTTCTGGCCATTCTAGGTCCTTTGCCTTTCCACATGCATTTTACTTATTATTATTATTATTTTTTAGAGAGAGCTCACATAAAGGAGGGGCAGAGAGAAAGAGAGAGAGAGAGAGAGAGAGAGAGAGAGACTGAATCCCAAGCAGGCTCCGTGCTGTCAGCACAGAGCCCAGTGTGGGACTTGAACTCACAAACTGTGAGATTATGACCTGAGCCAAAATCAAGAGCCCAATGCTTAGCTGACTGAACCACCCAGATGCCCCTCCATGTGCGTTTTAGAATAAGCTTGCTTTTGGGGTGCCTGGGTGGCTCAGTCAGTTAAGCATCTGACTTCTGCTCAGGTCATGATCTCACGGTTCATGGGTTCAAACCCTGCATCAGGCTTTGTGCTGACAGCTCAGAGCCTGGAGCCTGCTTTGGGCTCTGTCTCTCTCTCTCAAAAATAAACATTACAAAAATTTTATAATAAAAAAAGCGTATAAGCTTGCTTTCGATTGTCTTTTAAAAGAGAAAGTTTTAAATAGTCTTTTAGGGCACCTGGGTGGCTCAGTCAGTTGAGCCTCAATGTTGGCTCAGGTCATGATCTCACAGTTCCGTGAGTTTAATCCTCACATCAGGCTTGCTGCTGCCAGCACCACAGGGCCTGCTTTCATCCTCTGTCCCCCTCTTTCTCTGCCCCTCCCCAACCCGTGCTTTTTCTCAAAAATAAACATTAAAAAAATAGTCTTTTGTGTTTACCCACATCTTTACCAAAGCAAGGACTCTTTACTTCTTCCTACAGATCTAGGTCTTTTTTTGTTGTTAATTTATTTTTAATTTTTAATTTATTTTTGAGAGAGAGTGTGAGTGGGGGAGGGGCAGAGAAAGAGGGGAACAGAGGATTCAAAGTGGGCTCCTCACTGACAGCAGTGAGCTCAGTGTGGGGCTCACACCAACAAACTGTGAGATCATGACCTGAGCCACAGTCAGCTCCTCAACCGACTGAGCCACCCAGCTGCCCCAGTCTAGGTTGTTATCTAAGATTATTTTGCTTTAGGATTTTTTTTTTTGCAGTGTATTTCAATTAGTAATAAATTCTATTTTTGTATCAAAATGCCTATACTTTGTCTTCATTTTTGAAGGATACCTTTACTGGGTATAGAATTCTAAGTCAACTAATCTTTTCTTTCTTTCTTTTTTTTTTTAACGTTTATTGTTTATGTTTAAGAGAGAGGGTGAGCAGGGGAGGTGCAGAGAGAGGGTGGGACAGAGGATACGAAGCAGGCTCCAGGCTGACAGCAGAGAGCCCCATGTGGGACTCGAGCCCACAAACCTTGAGATCATGACGTGAGCTGAAGTCAGACACTCAACTGACTGAGCCACCCACGTGCCCCCAACTAATATTTTCTTATAATGCTTTGAAAATGTCATTCTACTGTCAGATTTCCATAGTTTCTGGTGAGAAGTCAGACATTATGGATATTGTTGTTCCTCTGAATGCAATGTATCCCCCTCCCCATATTGGCTGCTTTTAAGATTTTTCTCTTTCCCTTTAATTTTCTGAATTTACTATCATGTGCCTAGGTATAGTTTTCTTTGTATTCATCTTGCTGGGGTTAACCTTGATTCTTGGATCTGTAGATTAATGTATTTCATCAGTCTTTGAACAGTTTCATTCATTATCCCTAAAAATGCTTCTTCCCCATTCTATTCATCTTCTTCTGGGACTCCATACATATATGTTAGGCTGTTAATGTCCCACAAGTCTCAGATGCTCTTGCTTATTATTGTAATTATTTTCTCTCTATGGTTCATTCAAAAATTTTGATTATAGTTGACATACAATATCCTGTTAGTTTCAGGTGTGCATCATAGTGATCCAATATTTTTATACATTATGAAATGATCCCCATCTTAAGTGGTTCATTTTGGATACTTTCTGTTGACCTAGCTTTAATTTCACTGATCATTTCTTCTGTGTCAAGTCTTCAGTTAAGCCCTCCAATGAATAACTTATTCAGATATTGGATTTTCAGTTTTATAAAGAACCATATGGTTCTTTTTAAGAGTTTCTCTTTCTCTTGTGGAAATTCCCATTTATTCACTTATCTCACAACTTTTCCTCTAATTTTAAAACATATTTATAGTGGTTATTTTACAAATCCTTGTCTGATAATACCCATATCTGAGTCATCTATGCATCTGCTTAATTTTGTATTATCTCTTGATCATGGATCACATTTTCTAGTAATTTTTTTCCTGAATGCTGGATATTGTAAGTGATAAATTGTATAGGTGCTGGGCTATGTTGTTTTTACAAAAGATTGTTAAGGTTTGTTCTTTCAGGTAATGAAATTACTGGAAAATATTTTTGATCATGTAGCTGCTTGGTTTTAGGCCAGATGTGTATGTGTATGTATCTATGTAATGAATTATAATAAGTATCATCGGGAAACAGTAGGCTAAGTGCTTAGGACCAATGAAAAATACATATTTCAGGACCTAAAAGCCCATGATGTGAGTATAATTGAAAATTAACTCCAGATTAACTGCAGATAATAGGTTTTTAGGAGTTTATTGGATGAGAATTTCTCTAGACTCTAGTCTAATTACAATCATTTTAATATCAAGAATCTTCTAGGTAGAGGTCTGAAACCTAAAATCATTAATCAAGTGATTGTCATAATTCTTAAATCTTTGTATCATAGGTCCCAGTATCACAAGTAATGAGACATTGTCATAATTCTTAAATCTTTGTATCATAGGTCCCAGTATCACAAGTAATGAGACAAGTTTACAGAGAGGTTATCTACAAGGATGTTTATTGCAGCATTGTTTATAATACTGAGAGAGAGAGAGTAGGAAAGAGAGAGAGAAAGAGACAATCCAAATGTCTATCATAGATGATTGATTAAACAAATGCACCCATAAGTTTGATACGACAGAATGCTGTACAAGTAACATATGTATATTTAAGGGCATAGGAAAATGTGTTCATTTTATATTAACTGGAAAAGGTTACTAAACAGTATGTAATATGATCCATTTCCCATTAACAAAAAATGTTGGAGTGTATAGAACAAAATCTCTAAGTATGTGTGTGTATATATACATATATATGTAGGTATATATATATATACATACAGATATACATATATTTTTATTTAAAATTTTTTTTATCAATTTAAAAATGATTTATTTGTTTTAAAGTTTGTTTATTATTTATTTTGAGAGAGAGAGAAAGCAGGGGAGGGGCAGAGAGAGAATCCCAAACAGGCATCCCACTATCAGTGGGGAGCCCAATGTAGGGCTCAAACCCACAAATTGTGAGATCATGACCTGACCAAAGTCTTACACTTAACTGACTGAGCCACCCAGGAGAGATATACATATATTTTTAAGGAAAACATTATCTTTAGAAGTAGGACAACAATTTTTATTTTAATTTTTAGATTTGCATTGAGGATCCCAAGACCATCCATTATGTTCGATGATTCACTAGTAGGACTCACAGGACTCAGAAAAGATTCTAAGCTCATATTAAAATCAGCAACGGGAAAAGGTACATAGGACAGAGTCCAGGAAAAACCAGGACAAGCTTCCAGTTGTCCTCACTCTGTGGAGTCACACAGACAGTGCTCAGTCTGCCCGGCAACAGTGTGTGACAACATGTGTGAAGTGTTGCTGGCCAGGGAGGTTCATAACTGGGGATGCTCACTAAGCCTTGGTATCCAGGGGTCAGTCATGTAGGCAGGCACACTCCACATCCCAGAGGTCAAACGGATATACAGCACGGCCAAAGCCTCAAGAATACGAAAATAGTTGTTCGGGGACACTTGGGTGGCTCAGTCAACTAAGCATCTTTCTCTTAATTTGAGCTCAGGTCATGATCTTACAGGTCCGTGGGTTGGAGCCCTGCATGGAGCTCTGCGCTGAGAGCCTGCTTGGGACTCTGTCTCTCTCCATTTCTCTCTGCCCCTCCCCTGCTCGCGCATGCTCTCTCTCTCTCAAAATAAATAAATAAAACTTCAAAAAAATTGTTTTGAACCAAAACACAAAGAGAGTTGTTCACCATAAATTACAATGTTAGCATAACTATCTGGTGTGGCCCAAGTCTTCAGGCATACAAAGACACTTCCATCAGGTGGAATGCTCCAAATGCTCAGAGATCATCTGGAAGGACTAGGCCAAGAGCAGGTCCTGAAGACCTTGACGGTGCAGGTTTGAGCAGCCCAAGCCTGCTGAGTCAACTCTTTACTGTACAATACTTTTCTTGTTTTTAGTGTTGTGCAATAACTGCATATTGCTTTTATCATCATAAACAGGAATGAAACTGGAAAAAATTCTGCATTTCTCAGAAATGTCTGTGTGCTGTCATTCTAATATTGTTAGATGTCACCAAATTCAAACCCTATATGCCAACTTTCTGAGCTGCCAGAAGTGACAGCCCAATGGCTGTAGGTGAAATAGATCATTATGAAGTAACTTTCCTGCCAGGAATTCTCTGAACTTTGTAAGTAGTCTCATGAATTTATACCAGAGATGACCAGGAGTCAATTCTCTTACTTCACTTTGAAGAAAATCTTAGTCCAGGATGCCCAATGACCTTCCTGGGCAGTATTCTTATAATACATTGTAATTAGTGGATTGAAGCAGATGGTTCTTTTCCTTTAAAAAAGTGTGTGTATCAGAGTAAAGAGCTTTGTTGGAGCTGTACTCTTTGAGTTAGAAAAGAGCTACAGTAGAAAATGGGTTATTCTTTTGGCAGCTGGGAGAAATGGTCTGTCAGTCAAGAGCCTGAATATTATTCAAACAGGAGAGAATGAACCCTGTAGAATGTTCAGGTGTAGAGAGGCCCTTGGAGCCTTGGAAAATATTCCGCGTTGCTTAATGCCGAATGCTAATTGATGGATCTCTGCTGATTGCTGTTAGTTTTAAAGCTGCATTCCGATTAGGCTTTCTCTGCCTCGGAAAATGTGGCAATTAAAAAGTGCTTTAATATAAAAGAGAATGGGCCCCGGAGCAACGTGGAAGGCTCCAAGAGCTCATCCAAAATAACGACAGATGTGGGGCTGTTGAAAGTGCTCAAGGTGGGTAAACAACTCAGCGAGGCCATTTTTAAACAAAGGCTCAGAGATTAGCATGTGATAGTTTGACAGCAGGGAGCTTTCTCCACTTTGTTCCTCGGTTACCGCCCAGCCCTGCCTTTTCTCCCCTTGTGTTGTCCTTCCCCCCACTCCCACCCCCCTTTTCTCTTGGACCTTCCTGCCTTTGCTCTCAGGACCCTGGGTTCTGGAAACTGTCTGTGGCTGCCTTCCCTGCGAAGAGCTTCACCAAATCCAGTTATTTCTAGAACTACTGGAAATAGGAGTACACCAGAGGTGGGTAGAGGCTGGGAATTTTGTTTCCCCTACGCTTCCCTCCCATTCTGTTCCCCCAAAGACTGACTTCTATGGAGTGCAGCGGCTGGGTGTTTTTGGCCTCTGGCTTCTGATTAGATCAGCCAGTGGGAGGCAGCAGCAGCAGATCAGACGATGGGAGAGGAAAAGAGTGGAAGTATTTGTTCTCTGCTCCTGGTCCAGCCTGACTGCTCAGTTCCCATCAAGCAGACCCTCTCATGTGGTTATAGCTCTCACTGGATTGCTCTAACAGCTTAGGGGTTTAATGAGCTCCCTTTATATCTCTTGATGCTTCTCCATGCTTTTCAGTTCCCTTGACCCTAACTCACCCCTCTGTAAACAATCTATGTTTTAAACTCTCTTTAGTGTCCCTTTTGAGCAGCCATCTGTCACCTTCTGGGACCCTAACTGATACATGCAGCAACTTAGGTCCTTTCTGCAGAAGTGGTGAAGGCCAGCATCAGGTACCACTGATGTGTTGTCACCTGTGCCATTGTGTAGCTGCCCTTTTTGCTGCCAGGCTCAGGTTCCAGTCAGGGCCGTGAGGCCATGACCAGCTAAAGCAATGTGCAAGCCAAAGAGGGAGGTAAAACCACAAGGGAGCGGGGGCGGTGGTTAGTAATAAATGGAACAAGGAGAAGAGACAGAGGCTAAGTAGCTCACCAGGGAGGGCTAGAAACAACCAGTTCCCCAGCTGTCTGAGAACCTGATGGCTCCCACTTCTAATCCCTGTGATACCCAGCTGCACCACACTATTTGCTGTTAAGTTCCCATGTGATCATGGTTTTCCCTTATGTGCCAACCATACTCTAAGAGCTAGGGCCCTTTAACAGATCAATATCAGTGTAGGCCTCTGTTCTTCACAATAAAAATAAGCCTATCTGAAATCTGCGTGGGCCTCCAAAGTTGACAGCACACCTTGCTTGGAACGTGGAGACCAATGGCAGGCATAACATGTCTGGAGAGATAATGGAAGAAGTAGAGTTGGAGTAGGGAGGGAAGAGGTTCTCCAGTTCCTTCCTTACCTGTTTTACATGCTCTTTTCCATGGTTTCCAAAAGGAGACTTGGCTGTCCTCTGTCCCTTTTTCCCTTGGTATAGCAGTTCCATAAAGTCTGATGCTTAAAGGATGTGGTACAATGTCATGATTTAGGGTGATGGCTCTGGAGTCTGCCTGCCTGGGTCTGGGTTCCAAATCGTTAAACTACCGAATGTGAAATCTTGGACAAGTTACATAGCCTCTAGTTTAACTTCAATTTCCTCATTTGTAAATGGGTAAATTAATAGTATCTATTCATAGTCCTGTTATGAGTGCTAACTAGAGCAATCCTTGTAAATGGTTCAGCACAGTTGCTGGCATATAGTGAGTGATTAGTGTAGTGGGGTGAATTGTGTCCCCCCAAAAGATATATGTATATATCTTTGATATATATATACAGTGCCTGTGAATGTGACCTTATTTGGAAACAAGGTCTTTGCAAATGTTATGGATCTTGATATGAGATCATCCTGAATTTAGGATGGATTCTGAATCCAGTGAGCAGTGTCCTTAAAGAGAAAGGAAAGGGATACTTTGAGATACAGTCATAGAGACACAGGGTAGAGAAGGTCTTGTGGGGAAGAAGGCAGAGATTGGACTAAGGCTGCCACAAGCCAGGCTATGCCAGGAGCCATCAGAAGCTGGAGGAGACAAAGGTGGATTCTCTCCTAGAACCTCTGAGAAAGCATGGCTCTATTGGCACCTTGATTTTGGATCTATATCCTGCAAAACTAATAAGAGAACAAATTTTTGTTGTTTTAAGCCATTGGGTTTGTGGTAATTTGTTATAACAGCCCTAGGAAAACACACAATCAGTATGTTTTCTCTTGATACTTCAAGAGAGATCTATGTTCACAGTGACTGAGGAAGGATAAGGGTAATGTTCAGATGCCACTGGAAACAGTCTCTCGAGTATTTTATGTTCTGTGTACACTTACAAGAGAAGGATGAGCAGACAGGAGAGATAAATCCACAAAAGTGGTCTTACTGTGATTTCTTTTTGTTGTTAATATATATTTTTCAGTTTTATTAAGATATAATTGACATATATCACTATATAGGTTTAAGATGGATAGCATAATGATTTGACTGCAGATATTGTGAAATGAGTATCACAGCAAGTTAGTTACTGTTTTAGTTACTATTCATCATCTCATATAGATACAATTAAAAAGGAGGGGGGATTTTTCCTTGTGATAAGAACTCAAGATTTACTCTAATAACTTTCATATATATCATACAGTAATGTTAACTATAGTTAGCATGCTATATTTATATCCCTCATATTACTTATCTTGTAACTGGAAGTTTGTCTTACTTTCATTCTTTACAAAACAGGGAAAATGCCATGGAAAGTATTTTGGCAATAGCAGAGTAGGTCAATTGACCCAATCCTTCCTACTGAGGGTTACAATTTACAATAACAGAACAAAATAGAAAAAAATATATTTGAAGGCATCAGAAAACTAGCAAGAGAGTGAGAAATTGCAGGACCAAGATCTGGGAGTGGAAAAAGGCCCAGAGGGGTGAGTGTAGGGTCAGTTTAAACTCAAAGTGTTTGCTGATTCTGAAAGTGTAGAGACTAAGAAGCTAAAGTTCAGTAGACTCAGTGACTTAAAAGAATGAAAATGGGAGTTCAAGATTCTACTAGAAGAAGATGCTGCTAAACTCCAAGGCTCTGGCTCAGGCTACCTCGTAGGAGTAAGCATGAACCAGAAATAATCAGTCAGTATATGAGATGAAGCCATTTCAAATTCTCTTAATCCCTTATTGGATTAAGATGGTCTGGGATTGAGAGTGTCTGTGGCTGCCTACCAGAAACAAAAGTAAATCCTTTCTGGAGAAAGATACTAACATCCAGGCCTCAAATTTTATCTATAATTGTTATATGCCCTGTCTAGTACTTAAAAAAAAAAATAGTGCCAGGATACAAGGAGTCAAGACTATCTGACCAAAAATAAGAGAGGCAATAGACAATAGAAACAGGCCCACAGGAGATTCAGATAGTTGAGGTATCAGATATGGGATTTAAAATAACAATGCCAAATATATTCAAGGAGGTAAAAGATGATATTCAGAATTCCAGGTGGCCCAAGAAAAATGGCAGCTGCATGAATCCTGATCAGTCCACATATCCTCCAAAAAGTATACACGAGGAACAAATAAACCACATAAAACAGATGCCTTTAGGATAACTAGAAGATAGAAAAACATGACAAGCTCCAAATAACTTATTAGTATTAATATAAACACTAAATCCCAGCAGACCTGTCTCTCTAGCTTCCACTATAATCCTTTGTGGAGAGTGGTTGTGGGAGGGGGAGACTTGGAAAAACTGTGTGGAAGATCATGGATCTAAGCTCATGCTGAAATCACCCTCAGGAAGAGAAATTTCATCCTAAATAGGAAAGTACTGAAAATGAGTTTTGCTAAATCAAAGCACTGACTACAGGAAAGAGACTTAAAACTGTGTGGAATTTGAAGTGGCATTCTTGGAAAGGCTTCTGGGGAAGAAGAAAGTAAAAGAGTGATGTTCTCGGCAATCAAAAAGAATGAAATCTTGCCATTTGCAACTACATGGATGGAACTAGAAGGTATTATGCTAAGCAAAATTAGTCAGAGAAAGACAAATATCATATGACTTCGCACATATGAGGACTTTAAGACACAGAACAGATGAATACAAGGGAAGGGAGGCAAAAATAATGTAAAAACAGGGAGGGCGACAAAACATAAGAGACTCTTAAATATGGAGAACAAACAGAGGGTTGCTGGAGGGGTTGTGGGAGGGGGGATGGGCTAAATGGGTAGGGGGCATTAAGGAATCTACTCCTGAAATCATTGTTGCACTATATGCTAACTAACTTAGATGTAAATTTTAAAAAAAAGGGTGATTTCCTTTGTAACCTGAGTGGTGAGGGGGAAAAAAGAAGCACGAGGAGGAGTTTTAGAATCCTGTGAGATAGAAAAGAATACAAACTCAAAGGAAAGCAAACTCTTCTCAACGCATTACAAAACAATCCATTAAAGAAAATGCACTTCACTACACTGACAGAAGAGGGTGCTCTCAATATAGAAATCTTGAGAAACCTGCTCCTCCCCATGAATACATGAATGCAGTCATTACCTATGTAAAGCTTTAATTAGAAGAGCACAACAAAGAATCAACGTTCCCACCTAAACCAACCATAAAGCAAAAGAAAACAAACATGGTACTTCAAACTGAATATCAACAAACACTTGATAGGAAAACTATCTTTTCGTAAGAAGAAAAAAAGAATAGATAAAGACAGAGGAAATAAAATAAAAGTTAATCAGACTCAAGAAGGAAATGGAAGAAAAGGAAAATCATCTCAGGAATGAAGACTAATTTACAAGATGACTAAGAGAGGATAGATTCTAATGAACATTTAATCATGGGTCATTGAAGAAAGGCAGAAAATAATCAAGAAAATGAAAACAAAATACAGAGGATGTGAAAGGGATTGCGGAGAAAGTGGTTGAGATAGAAGACAGACAAAGCAAAGTCAACATAATTTCTGCTTCCCTGAATAGAACTATTAGGGAATAGAACTAATGTTTAAAACTATAGCCCAAGAAAATACTTTGGAATTAAAAAAAATTTGAATCTACATAGTGTTAAGTCTGACTGGGCACCCTGGAAAATTCACCAAGAGCAGTTGATTCCAAGAAGTATCTTAATGAAACTATTAGACTTCAAAGATTAAAAAAAAAAAAAATCCTCAGAGCCTCCAGGCAAAAAGACCAAATGGCAAGAGAATTAAGCTAACATCAGACTGCTCAGAAGAAACATACAAAGCAAAGCAAAATGGAAGGCATTACAAGGAATTCAAGGAAAGAAAAGTGTGACCCCCAAACTTTATATCCAGCCAAGCTGTCCTTCAAGTATCAAGGCTGTAGAAAAACAGTTTAAAATATACAAGAACTCAGCAAGTACTGCATTCAGTGAACTCTTAAGAATCAGCTACCCAAGAAGCTACAAAGCGATCAGAGATCGAAGATAAAAACAAAATCACACATTTTTGAGAAGAAAGTATTGGTGAATTCCTCTATAACCTAGATATAGGCAAAGTTTTTTAGTTATCACTCAAAATATGGGGCAATTTTATTGAATAGTTAATTTAACTATATTTTAAAAACCTCAACCTTTACATGGTAAAAACAAACAAAAAAACCCATAAGCAAAATTAAACAATGAATGAAAAAATAGGAGAAAGTATTTGAAACATGTGTTACAGATAGAGTTAATTGCAGGAAAGTAACCGAAGAACTCAATAGAAAAGTGGATAAAAAAATATGAGAAGACAATTCACACACACAAAAAAGATATCCAAAATTACTCAAAATTAGAGAAGTGCAAGTCAAAATTATTCTGAAATACTAATTCCTCACATAATGAATTAGTAAAGATTTTATTTTAAATTTTTGAGTATAGTTGACACAAAATGTTACATTAGTTTCAGATGTGCAACATAGTGTTCAGCATCTCTGTACATTATGCTATGCTCACCATAAGTGTAGCTACCATCTGTCATCATACATCACTATTACAATGTCATTGACTATATTCCCTCTGCTGTGCCTTTTATTTCTATTACTTATTCCATAACCCCACCCCCTTCACCCACTTTGCCCAATCAGAAGAAACAGTGAAACTTAGAGTTAAGTTAATGAATAGCATTAATATAAGCTGTGCTATTATCTGCATTACTTTTGGCAGGTAACATAACCTTATATATACCTCATAGACATATTGGTAAGAATTGATGAATTAATACTTCTAAGTCATTTAAGACAAGTTGTGGAATGGAGTAAGCTGCCTGCCTTATAAATATTAGTTGCCATTTTTATTATGAACAGTATTTTTTTTTCTTGAGAGAGAAAAAGTGAGCATGATCATTAGAGGGACAGAGGAAGAGAGTGAGAGAGAATCTTAAGCAGGCTCCACACCCAGTGCAGAGCCTAATGCAGGGCTCGATCTCATGATCTTGAGATCATGACCTGGGCCAAAATTGAGTTGTATGCTTAACTGACTGGGTCACCCAGACATCAACAGTATTCTTGTTATTGAAACTGAAATTCCAGATAATTGTAGTGTGAGAGGTGGCAGGGGTGAGTAAGGGGGAAAGAAAAGCTTGTTAAGTTTCTTAAGTTAATAAATAAAGTTAAGAAATAAATATGTTTTAAATATTTAAGGAAAACCACTAAAAGAAAATAAAGTAAGCAAAATTCAGTTAATCTTTAAAAAGGTAGTAGAGAAAGAAAGAAATACCAAAAAATCATAGAAAATTTGAAAGCATAAATTAAAACTTTAATCACAATAAATATAAATGGGCTATATTTTATTAAAATTCAGAGTGGTTACAATAAATAAGTAAATAAATCAGCTCTGTTGTACATGAGATTTTCTAAAACAGAATGACATAGAAAAATATATGCCAGGAAAGCATTAACAAAACATACATATAGCAGTGTTAATATCAGGCAAAATACAATTTAAGGCAAACATGTTTTGGGATAGAGGTGTTATTTCATATTGATAAAAGTTATATTCCAATAAAAATATATAATCGTCACATAACATTGTATGTTTATGAGTAGTTTAAAAATACAGAAAAAACCCCAATAGATTAAAAAATGAAAATAAAAACTACAATGAACTACCACTTCATTCCCTGTAGGATAATTATAATCTAAAAGACAATTACAAGTGTTGGTGAGGGTGTAGAAGAATTGGAACCCTCACATACTGTTTGGTGTGAGAATGTAAAATGGTGCGGGTGCTTTGGAAAACAGTCTGGTAGTTCCTCAAAAAGTTAAACATCATAGGTGATCATCTGACCAGTGGTTTTACTCTTGAGTATATATCCCAGTGAAATGAAAACATCTGCACAAACATTTTACATGAATGTTCATAGTGGCATTATTCATAATAATCAAGAAGTGGAAACAACCCAAATATCCATCAACTGATGCAAGGATAAACAAAAATGTTGTAACCACAGAATCAACAATAAAGCAAGAGAATAGCAATAAACAGGAAATACTAATCCATGTTACAACATGGATAAACCTTGAAAATATTACACTAAGTGAAAGAAGCCAGTCACAAAAGACCACATATTGTATGATTCCATTTATATGAAATATCCAGAATGGGCAAACCCATAGGGACAAAAAAGTAGATTAGTGGTTGCCTAGGTCTGCAGGGGTTGAAGGGAAGTGGAGAATGACTGATAATGGGTATGGGTTTTGGGATGATAAAAATATTCAAAATTGATTGTGGTTATAGTTGCACAACTCTATAAATATACTAAAAGCCATTGAAATGTACACTTTAAATGAGTGAATTGTGGTATGTGAATTATATTTTAATGAAGTTGTTATAAAAATAAATATGAAAATAAGTATAAACAGGAATTGACAAAAATGCAGATTAAAAAAGCAATAGCATGGTAATTATTTAATCATGTATGCACAGCGAATTATTCTGTGGAGCATTAAAAATGTACATAAATGTTCACTAATGCTGGAGTGGGACCTGGCCTCCACAGATTTAATATAGCTCCCACTGATGTAGTGTGAAGTCCATGGTCCTAGTCCCAGATTCTGATACCAACTTACGCTGGGCCCTGAGGAGAATCCCTCTACCTCTCTGGGCTTCAGTTTCTTTCCCTGTAAAATAAGAGGGAAAGAGTCTGTGTGATCACTAAGAACCTTCTCCCCTCACATCCTTTATTTATTTTTTTTAATTTATTTTTTTTTAACGTTTATTTATTTTTGAGACAGAGAGAGACAGAGCATGAACAGGGGAGGGGCAGAGAGAGAGGGAGACACAGAATCAGAAACAGGCTCCAGGCTCTGAGCTGTCAGCACAGAGCCCGACGCGGGGCTCGAACTCACGGACCGTGAGATCATGACCTGAGCCGAAGTCGGACGCTCAACCAACCGAGCCACCCAGGCGCCCCAGACCCTCACATCCTTTAAAGACTTAGAGCTTTCCCTTGGTGTGCTATTCCAGGCAAGCTCTGTGACATTGACACAGTATTGGCATCTCTTCCCAAGCAGGAGTTAGAGCCCCATACAGTCAACAGCAGGTACCTGAAAGGTACCTATGCAAAGAGAAAAGACAGAGTGTATGTTCATTTCACTCTCTGGAGGCTATTGCTAATCTGGACCTATGTTCATTTTTTTTTAAAGTTTATATATTTATTTTGAGAGAGAGAGAGCACATGTGCACACATGCATGAGTTGGGGAGGGGCAGAGAGAGGGGAAGAGAGAGAATCTCAAGCAGGCTCCATGCTGTCAGTGCAGAACCCGAAAGGGGGCTCAATACCATGAACCCTGAGATCATGACCTGAGCCAAGATCAAGAATCAGACACTTAATTGAGTGAGCCACCCAGGCGTCCCCATTTTGGTTTTTAAGGAGTATATTTTGTCTTCTATTTAAGGTATAGTCTATAATTATATTCAGGAAATTTGACTTATGGATATTTGTTTATTTGCATTTTCCTTTCTAGGGATCTGGGGAGTTCTTTCAAAAACTTTTGAGCAACTTTGATCAGAGGTAGATAAAGCAATGAGGGAATTTGCTACTCTGCATTTAATTTTGACCAGTTGGGTGGACATAGGGTGGACTGGTGGAAATGGGAGAAATTAAACTGGAAAGGTCAACATTAGGGCATAATGGATTGAACCTGCAATTTGGAATCAGATCTGAATGCTAATTTTGGTCCATCTATTTACTAGATGTATGACCTTGGATCTACAAAATTACCACTTTGAGTCTCAGTTTTCTCAAGTGTAAAATGAAGACAATAGGCCTTCACTTATAGAGTTGTTATAAGAACTAGAGATCATAATGGTAGCTGTTATCATTTCCAACCACTAAATGCAGAAACCATTTTACAACAGCTAGTTACTGCTCCAACACAAAGGGCTTAGGGACTAACTATGCATCATGGAAAACCATGTGTTTGTAAGTATCTGTGATTGCTAAAATTTCATCTTTCTATTGAGGTGAAATATTCATCCCTTTAACTTCCAACTATTGTCCTGGTTTTATTGTTTGAATTATTGTCATCGTAATGATAGACTTTAGATACTACATCACCTCCTACCCCTAGCACTAAGTATTCTCCTGGCTAAATACTTCCCATTGCCTCAGTTTTTCCTTATGGGACCAGGTTTCCAAGATTCCCCACCATCCTAGATATCAGCTTGGTGACAGCACTATGATTTGCAGCTGGGACCAATGGTCTAAATGTGGTTTGATTAACTCAAAAACTTGAGGCAATTTCCTCTCTTGATAATTGTAATGGAGCCAGGAGTGTCATTAGTTTGTTTAGTTGCCTAGTCATATCCTTAGTTCCTGTTGAACTTGCATTCAGCTGAGACCTGCAGAATTTTTCAAATGGACTTTTTTCAGAGTCAGGTCTTTCGTTCTCTTTATGCTACAGTTGTATATACAGTTTATAACTATATGTGTATATACATACATACACGCACATACATATATGTATTTCTTTTTTTTTTTAATTTTTAATGTTTATTTTTGAGACAGAGAGAGACAGAGTGCAAGTGGGGGAGGGACAGAGAGAGAGAGGGAGACACAGAATCTGAAACAGGTTCCAGTCTCTGAGCTGTCAGCACAGAACCCAATGCGGGGCTCGAACCTGTGAACTGCAAGATCATGACCTCAGCCGAAGTCAGACGCTCAACTGACTGAGCCACCCAGGCACCCCTGCATATATGTATTTCTAAACTTGTGTGTATATTCATTTATGGAAAGAGTTCCAGAAAGTACTAAACACAGCATGCAAATAATATTTAACATTTATTGAAAATTTGCTGTAAGCCATTACTGACTTTTTACCCTATTTTCTTTTTTTAAGTGTTTATTTATTTTGAGAGGGTGGGGGAGGGGCAAAGAGAGAGGGAGACAGAGAGAATCCCAAGCAAGCTCTGTGCTGATAGCACAGATCTTGACATGAGGCTCGTTCTAACAAACCATGAGATCATGACCTGAGCTGAAATCAAGAGTCGGCCGCTTAACCAACAGAGCCACTCAGGTGCCCCTACTCTACTTTCAAATGAGCAAAAGGAGAGGTTAAATAGCTTGTGCAAAATTTCACAGCATGTGACTGTCAGAACCTGGTGCTCCAAGCTTGTACTCTGAACCACTGCTCTACATTGATTCCTGACATGGCACCAAACACGTATGCATACACCAGCATCACTTCTACTGGGAAGGGCACTGAACTGCATTTAGGTCATAGTCTTTCTGGGCCGTGTCCTTATCAGTATGGTGACTCATTGGGCTAGAGAATGTCTTTTGTTTCACTCAGCGCCAAGAATCTGCATAAATCCACTAAGACACTAATGGAACTGTAGAAAAGAAGTTAAAGTTTTGATTCTCTTTCCTAAGGATTCTGCTTGCACTTGAGCTCACACACAGAATGGCACATTTGTCCCTATTGAGTTTTGGCTTATCAGATTTGTTGGAGCGATGAGAGCTTCTGGGACTAGTATTTCTGCATGCAGCCACATCGCGCCCCCCCCCCCCCCCACACACACACACACACTCAGCAGCAGCACATCCAGGCTGATGTCTCAATCTTTTTGGCCTTATTCCAAGTCACTGGTCACATGCAGCAGCCCACATTGGCTGGCAGGGTCCTTGCATGGCCACTGGAAATATAGGACATCAGGACAAGTTTTATATACTTCCATCTCCACAGCTGTTTTAGAGATGAGTCACATAGTATTCTTTCCTGGAATAACCATCTGTGGTGTCAACCACGACGAACCATGACCACAGTCTCTGGGTCAGAGAGTGACCCTGAGCAAGTCCCCTAACTGGCTGGCTGTGACCAGTGGGGTCAGCTTCAAGCAGACCCTGTGAGCTCTTGGGCAGGGGTGCAGTGATGCTGAGAAGCTTGCTTACACATCACTCCACCATCCTGTCCCCAGCAGGCTCTGTGAGCCACTTTTTCTTCTTTGGTAAGATCAAAAGCTCACTTCTGGTAAGAAGAAAATGTTGGATCTTTTATTCCTAGCCTTCTTTCCTCTCACCCCCAAACCTAAGCAAGAACCTTATCTTTTCTCAGTCAACACACATGCCCTATCTGCAAGAAATAGAATTCTTTTCATCACAAGGATATATTTTTACCAGTCATGCCTGTCTCTGGAATGCAAACACAGACCAAGCTGGTGTAACATTTGACTGGTAGAGAAACTCTGATACTATTTTGGGAAATCTTGGGGGAAAATCTTTTTGGTGCTGGAGATTTTTCTTTCTCATTGGCAGCAGATAAAATGAATAGAAAAAGTGTCTTTTTCTTAAGCAATGATGCAATAATTGATACATTCCTTTCCGGGACAAGTACTGCATATCTGCAATGAGGAAAAGTACATGTAATTTTGCAAATTTCTTGTTAATTTTCTCTTCTTGTTTAAAATTATGCTTGCTTGTTGAAAAACATTTGTAGTCAAGACTGGGGTGAGGGGGGTGGGGGAAGGGTGTCTCACTGTGACCCACATGAGGGAAGAACCTTGTGATTAGATGTCACCTTTAACCCAGAATTTCTGTCCTCAAGAAAGAGGTACAAGAAATAAGTTAGGATCCCTTGTGCCTTGCAAAGATACAGCCTCAGTTGTAGCCCTCTATGTTCTTTTGCTCCCAAAGACAAGTCAACCAAACCAGATCCAGGGCATTTGATCATGTGTAGAATCCCAACTCAGAGGCAGTTGCAGCCAGGTATTTGTGGATTTTATGGAACTTGCCTTTCATAAGGCAAGGGAATAGGCATAAGCAAATAAGAGATGGAAATCCTTTGTCTGCTGTCTGTCCCTCAGAGTCCTGGCTTTCTATCGCATTGTGATAAAAAGAATTTGAGTATGACCTGACTCAGGGACGGCATCCCTAATTTTGACAGGTCCTAAAATAAGCACCAAGTGTTTAAGTGCTTATGCCAGGGTCACTCAATACCCAGGTTACCTCCTGACTCTAAACCCAACGTTCTAAACCCACTTAGTGTCAAGGGTCAGGTTTCCTTCAAGAGAAGAGCTGACAGATGCCACCCAGGGCAGGGTTTCTGACCTCATACTTCTGCTTGAGCTGGGGCCCCCAGCTTTAGGGGCTCTGGGGAAGGAGGTAAGTGACGAGGATATTTCTGCCAAACATACCGACTTTGAGCACGACGTAAGCAATAGGATTTCTTGGCTTAGAGAAGAGAATAAGAACAGACCCGAGGTTCCTTTCGGGAGTGTGTCTCTGGACAGCCGTGACCGCTGCAGCTCAGGGCACTTCTTCCATTAGCTGTCATGTTGCCCTGGGCAGCCTGAGCCAAGCACAAAAATGGATTCCGTTCCAACTTAGTGAACTGTGGTGACATCAGTTATTCTGGCTGTCTAGCTCTCCGTGGTTCATTTCTTCCGTTGATTGATCTGTCCTTCATCCCTGGACCTTCCTCCAGGTCGGTCTCTCTCTTAGCCAAGTGTTTTGACCCTCCAGAGAAGGGTGGCTTTCTGGCCCCTGTGGGTCCCTGACCCACTGTGCAGGCGTTTTGCCCGTTCCCGGCTCTCACCATGGCACCTGCATTCCCTCCAGACGTGCTACTTGATTAAGATGCCCCCCAGTGAAGCGTTAGGAAGCCTGTTGATATAGAAGTCTTGGAGACGGGCCGAGGAAGCCATGCATACTCAGACACTTGGACTGCATTGTACGGCAATCCAGCCCATCGAACTGCCCCTGACAGCCAGCCCAGGGAGCCCATTTTCCTGGTGACATCAGGACTGGGAGACCAGGGTTCATCTGAGTGCTGTTTCAGGTGCAATGATAGGTGTTTTTAAACTGGTTGCCGTTTGTGCCTTAGATTTGTAGCGGCTCTTACTTTGATCCAAGAACAAGTCAATTCCTCTGCCTGATCTTGGGATGATAAACATAACTCTGGTGAGAGACTGAATGTACAGACAGACAATGGTCAGACCATACATGACAATGGAACTCTGACTCAAGCCTCTGCAACAACCAGTCCCCGAAGGGTCAGTGCTTGAGCTGTGATTGCAGCGCTCTCTCTCTCTCTCTCTCTCTCTTTTTAATAACCACCCCGCTAAATCAGGACCAGCCAGAGAATGCCAAATGAGCTCCCCAAACCAATCCCACAAGATGCCCCATTTTTGATTAGCCCTCCCTCCTCCAGCTTCCCCATGCCAGCAGCCTCCAATTAGAGCATTCCTGAAGCCTTCCACTATCTTCCACTATAAGCTTTCCTACTCCCTTGCCTGCTGTTGAGTCCCCGCCAAGCACAAGGGATGGTGACGGACTCCCTTGCCATTGCAAGCTCTGAGCAAATAGCCTCTGCCTGTTCTCATTCAGGAAAGCTTTGTTTATCTCCACACTGGGTAAATCATAACAGCTCTGGAACTCTGGCCCCCTCCCACCCTCAACTGCTCAAAGGGAAAATATCCTCAGTAATGGGAAGGGAGTGATGTTATGGTGATGGCTCTATATCCTTAAAAAAAAAAAAAAAACAATAAAGTGACAGCAGAGGAACAGAAAAACATTTTTTTTTCTTAGTGTTTAGCATTGTCTCTGCATTACCACCATGGATGTTAAAGGAAAGTGGCTTCCCTGGGGCTGAAGCTCCATTGAATGGAAAACTCAAGAAGTTCTGCTAGAGAGGCAAGCTTTTAGGATTCTGAAGTCTGTCCCCCTTTCCCCAGTAAGTGCCTTTTGAGGTTATAGGTGAAGCCCCACCCTGTCCCTCATTTCCCCCCACCCCTCATTTTTCTCTTTGTACTCCTTTCTTTTTGCGGGATAGCTCCTTGCTCCCTCTAGAACCTCCTATTAGTAGCAATTAAAAAAAAGTCTTCCAGCAACTTGACACTTTTTGAAATGCTAATTGATGCTAAGCAGAGCCATCAGGCTGTCTTTCACACCTACTCAGTCCCTGCCCCAGGCTTTTTTGCATATTTGAATCAATAAGTTTCTAAACCGAGGAAGTGTGAGCTGTGCAAATAGAGTGCTCCCACTGCCCTTGCCGAGATCAGTACCTGTGGGGACCCGGAAAATCCCCACAGCACCCCACAGGTTGACAATGTGTTAACCCTTCAGCAGGTGGAGTGCTCAGATCAGTTTGGAAGTGACTATAGTTAGAGCTTTGTTCAATGATTTGCATAAACACTGTTGACAAACATTTGGTCAAGTCTGTCGTTGAAGCAGTGAGACGGTTTAAAATGAAACCAGTGTGCACATCCAGCAAAAGAAAGAATGCAGAGAGGAGATTGCTGGATTCGGTAGGGAACTGGCTGATACCCACCCAAGCAAGAAAACCATGACCACGGGACAAAACCCATTTATAAAGTATCGATCTCTGCAAGTCAGTATCTAATGTCACAGTCTGATCGGTGGTTGACAGTATGTTAATAGTATGTCAACCCAGGTTGCATTTCTCTAGAGCAGCAAATGACCCTTCAGCTTGTCAATAATCTCATATGTGTTTAAAGGGGCATGCAGTCATCATTGGCCTTTGTTTTAAATACTCCACGCTTTCAGAGGTTGTCCCTGAAGGGGTAGCAGAATATGCCAGTCCAAAATGTGCCTTTTTGGCATAAGGATTATTTTGAACTGATTATTTCTGAGAAAAAGCAGACACAGGAGAAGCTCTAAAAATAGAGTAGAATTTACTCTTTTGTAAAAGGAAATTTACATTTATCAGGGAAATCTCTGTTTGGAACACTGTCTCCCTCTTTGTACCAGAAAGAGAAGGATGACTAAATCACAGGAAGCCCCTGTCACTGCACCTGACTCAAAGCTGCATAACAGCCTTGTCCAAAAATCCATAACAGCCAGGATTTTTCCTGCTAACCTCCCATAGCTTGCCTCCCTTCCCACCAACATCCTTCTTTTGTCTTTAGCTGAAGATGGTATTTAAAGTGATGATGTGGGTATTTCAGGGCGTTTTCCTCAGTTTTCCTGGGTGTCTTCTGTATATGCAAGATGAGGGAGCAGAACACAAGCTGAGGGCAAAGTATAAGCTAGTACCCTCCCCCGCCTCCACCTGGAATATGTGTGGTGTTCCTCAGACACTCCTGGCTACCCAAGAACAAAAGAAAGGTGTTTAACTGCTTGCCATGGTGATGTGGGAAACTAAGGCAAATGAAAACTTAAATTCCCTTACTGCCTACAGCCCCTTGACAAGCCCTTGAAACTGGCAGAGTGACCTCCCTCTAGGAGCTCAACTGCCTCCATGATGACACTTTGCTAGCAAAAGGGGATCTTGGCTTAACATTATCCTGACCCGCAGGAACCTGTAAGTCTACTTTAACATATAAAAATTCCTTTGGAAACTTCCTTTATCTCACCTCCCCCAAGATATATGCTGGCAATCATACTCCAAGCTTATGGCGCCTGATATACATCTGAAGGGTCTCATGACTGAGGTTTTACTAAATGGTAATAAATGGCTTTTTCCTAACAGCGGCTAGCCCCTCAAGGTCCTAGAAACCTTGCTTCCAAAATTCCTTAGAGACTTATGCTGTCCCTGACCCCCTCCCAACCTGAGGGTATATAATCAGTTACCCATCACAACCCCAGTGCAGCTTTTTCTGCCCACAGGTTCTGTCCCCATGTTTTAATAAAATCACCTTTTTGCACCTAAGACGTCTTCAAGAATTCTCTCTTGGCCATCAGCTCTGGATCACCCCACCATCACCCTAAAGCCCCATTAAGGTACACATGTTATTAAACTTCTGCTTGTTTCCTCTGGATAGTCTGTCTTTTAGTACAGGGGGCTCTTCCACACGACCTAGAAAGGTAGAGAGAAAATGATTTTTCCTCCCTATATGCCCACATTTACAGGGCAGACCCAAGACTCCATGTGAGTGGTCTCTTCCAGGAACATATCCCTGCAGTTTATGACTGCAGCAGTATTGAGCAGAAGCTCCTCTCTGGTGGCCCTTCCTGTCCCTAAGCCCGGTTTGGGTAGCTCTTATGACAAAGACTCTCTCCTTTACCAAATGTCAGTGAGGCCCCTGTGAGCCTTCTTCTTGACTAGGCCTTGACCTTGGCCTTCTGTGCCCATTCTTGCTGAGTTTCCATTAAGTCAGTTTAGAAAGAATACCCACCCTTGATATTTGATCAAGTTCTTCATCTTCCACCTTTGATGTCCAAGTCCTTGGCCTGCCTAGAGCAAGAATCTTATTAAGTCAGTTTAGCAAGAATCCCTTACCCTTGATATTCACTCTTAGTAATGTTCTATTCACTGGCCTTTCACGCTGCTCCTTGACTATAAATCCCCACTGTCTTTGCTGGATTTAGAGTTGAGTCCGATCTCTCTCCCTCGTTGCAGTAGTCTTGAATGAAGTCTTCCTTACTGCTTTAACAAGCGTCAGAGTAATTTTTTCTTTAATACCACTCTTTCTGCCAGGCTTAGTACTGCTGAGGTCTGGGGCTTACAGCAACAGTGCTCAGCAGGTACACTAGGGTGGAGAATAATGGAGCTACTGCTTTGGCCAGCACAGTGTCCCCTTTATCTCCTTTTGGTAGTACCAGCCCCTCTCTTTGACCACATGTGGGCACAGGATTCCAGCCTGGGCCACTCCCTGGACATGGTCTGGTCCACATGCCCTGGGTCTGATACACAGTGGTAGAAATAAGGTCTTTTCTGTTGAGGTTGCCAAGCTTGGAAGATGTTAAACTGGGGCTTTGCCCCTGTCCCTCAGTGGAGGAATCCCTCTTAAAATTGGCCAGAATGAAGCTAAGATGCATAGAGCAGTAGGGCATAATGGAGAAGGGTTCTGAGGATATTCCAGATATTCCAACTGGTCCCGGTCACTCCCAAAGCCAGGACATTCCCTTTGGGTCTGAGTTAAGATTTTTGTCAATAGCAGCCGAGAGCCCCAAGTATTACAGGGCCATGGTTCGGTTACCCCCTGATACAGTCCCAGAACAACCCTCCCTCACCTGACCCACAAGGCCCCAGGAGCACCTTCCCTGTCAGTTCTCAGGCCCTCTCTGACATGACGTACTGAGCATGTCTGAGCTGGGTGTGGCTTTCCTTTTCTCTTTCCAGCTTTTCTCTGAAGTCTGTCATGACAATACATTAAGGCAGTGTTTTTCAGATTTGAGCAAAGAACAGATCCCATTCAAAGAAAAAAAATTAGACCCCCTGTGTGAAGTTAAATTATTTTTATACTAAGTGCAAACATATAACATATGCCCATGGCTATATAAAACCAAAATAAATTTTCAACTATAAAACCAACAAAACTCAAATTAAAAACAATAATTTAAGGACATATTTTGCAAAAGCCATATTGCTGACATTGAATTTATTATTAGAAAATCTTGTCTATTGGGACTCCTGGGTAGCTTAGTCAGTTAAGTGTCTGACTTCAGCTCAGGTCATGGTCCCATGGCTCGTGGGTTCGAGCCCCGCGCCAAGCTCTGTGCTGATAGCTCAGAGCTTGGAGCCTGCTTCAGATTCTGTGTCTCCCTCTCTCTGCTCCTCTCCCGCCTGTGCTCTCTCTCTAAATAAATAAGTATTAAAAAAAAAAAAAAGAAAATCTTGTCTATTTAGTTAGTTATGAATTTTGATGGGGAGTAAATGGTGGGAGAAGCCCTTGGGCCAATTACTGTTTCTCAACATCCTAACATTTTTGTTTCGTAATGATCTCCCAAAAGGAGGTAGGCACTTCTGGGTCTAAGATGGGGGACAACTTCTAAGTTTCTCCTTGATGTTCTGAGAGCCTGGCTTGGAAACCCTGGGTTCTGAGATGCTTTGGTGTCTCTGTTCAGGTCCCTTGTCTTGAGAATGGAGGAGTCCTGCCCATGAGGCCCATGGCCCTGGGCCCTTAAAACACCTGCTTCTCTGGGGTTTGGTCCTAGGCAGGCAGGTGTGAATGTCCCCTTCCCAGGGGAGGCTGCCCTAATCACATTTGTGCTAATTAAATTATCAGAATTTGGAATAGATAATGGAAAAATAGAAATATATGAAAAAATAATGTGAAATAATAGCAAAGCAGAACAATATCTATTTTCCAGAAATATATATATATTTTTAAATACATACTGAGAAGAAACTGAGGCCTGGGGTCCTGGGTAGGGAAGCAGAGTGCAGAGAGAGGGATTACTCTAGGACCCTGGGTCCCCAGCCTTGACTCCTCCACCTCCTGCCTCCGGTTTCCCAGCCCCCCAGCACCAAGCAACCCTATTCCGTTCTATTTTTCCAATAACTTTATCCTGTTAGAGAATACCTAAGTTTTATTCATTACCAAACATACTTCTTTGTACTAAAGAATATGTATGATAATTGAAATGAAAAACTTTAAGAATTTTCCTATGACCATAATGCCTTCTTAAAATTTTTTGAAAGCAAATAATGGAAAGTAACATTTTAGAAGTACATCTCTTTTTAAAAAAAATTTTTAACATTTATTTATTTTTGAGAGACAGAAGCAGGGGAGGGGCAGAGAGAGAGGGAGACAGAATCCAAAGCAGAATTCAGGCTCCGAACTCAGCAAAGAGCCCAATGTGGGACTTGAACTGTGAGATCGTGACTTGAGCCAAAGTCAGATGCATAACTGATTGAGCCACCCGGACACCCCTTTATTAATTCATTTTTAAGTGACTTCTACACCTAATGTGGGGCTCAAACTCACAACCCTGAGATCAAGAGTCGCATGCTCTTATGGCTGAGCCAGCCAGGCATTCCTGATGTACCATTTTGATAAGACATATACTGCTATAATTATAATCTTTATTCAATACAGAAAAATTGCAGATTAAGAAAGATTTTAATTTTAGAATTTTATTTTAGAGAGAGAGTGCAGGAGCAGGGAAGAAGGGCAGAGGGGTGGGGAGAGAGAGAGAAAAAAGACTCCTAAGTAGACTCCACCCTCAGCTCAGAGCCCAGTGGGGGGCTGGATCCCATAACTCTGGGATCATGACCTGAGCTAAAATCATGAGTCAGATGCTTAGCTGAAATCAAGAGTTGGGTGCTTAACCAACTGAACCACCCAGGTGTCCCAAGAAATATTTTCATACTGTGAAGGGGTTCAGAATGAGCCTCCCCAATGTACCACTTTGGCATGTGGATTACTTTGAGCTGAAGTCAGTCAGGGCCCAAAAGACTCAGGAAGAGATTTTGTCTACCCATTAGCTGCCTAAAAGAATTAAGATAAAGGGCCTGGCCCAGGAAGAGAACTATCTCCAGAGATATAAAGAATATGGGCTAGGTGTGTTGAGCTGGGGGGAAGCTCAGCAGGGCCTGGAGATCAAATTCCTCTCTGTGTTCCATTGTCTCTGCATTGACATGGCAAACATTTGTTTTTTGTTTTTGTTTTTGTTTTTTTAAGTTTATTTATTTATTTTGAGAGAGAGAGAGAATTCTAACCAGGCTCTGTACTGTCAGTGTGGAGCCCGATGAGGAACTTGAACTCGTGAACTGTGAGACCATGACCAGAGCTGAAATCAAGATGCTTGACCAACTGAGCCACTCAGGCACCCCAAACATTTATTTATTAGACATCTTCTCTGCCCATCTTCCTGTAAATTGTCTTCCTTTCCTTTGAAGTCCCTAAGGAGAGCCCTACCCCTTCTCCTTAGCTTAAGGTGACATATGAGCCCCAGTTGCCTGTATGCCTGAGGGTCTCATAGTTTTAAGGGGCTCCCATGTGTATGTAATTAAATTTGTTTTCTCCCATTAATCTGTTTTATATTGATTTACCAGTCAAAGAACATAGAAGAGTTGGGGAAAAAGTTTTCCTCCCCAGCTACCATCACAGGAAAGTTTTTTTAAGTTTTAAATTTCAGTTATCTGATGATATATTCCTTGTGAGTTTCAGCATAAAATTGGAAGGAATTCAAAGATTGGGTGAATTTTTTGACAAATCTTCTCCCACTCCTACCTACTTATTTATATGGATAAGGGTATTCAGTTCTTACATCAATGAAAATGAAAATTTCAGATCGAACCTTTACTGAACTCTGTCTCAGTCTAGTAATAAGTACTATCCATGTGTGAACAGATGAACTAATTAAAAAAATAATAGAAAGAAAAACTGGTTGGAGCTGACTTCTAGTGGGCATTCCTGGCAGGGAATAAGGGGTAAGATCAGATTCTCCTTGAAACCTGTTCCCATTCTCCCCTTCTCTCAACAAGAGTTATATTGCCCTTTAAGATGAAATCAGTATTCAGTATTTACATTATTATGACTGGGTAATGGGTGAACTAGCAGTGGACTATACTTTTATTTCCTTTTCTATACAATTATATTTTTTTATATTTCTTTTTAAAAAAAATTTTTTAATGTTTATTTTTGAGAGAGAGAGAGACAGAGAGAGCATGAGCAGGGGGGAGGCAGAGAGGAGAGAGACACAGAATCCGGAAGCAGGCTCCAGGCTCTGAGCTGTCAACACAGAGCCCGATGCAGGGATTGAACTCACGAACTGTGAGATCATGACCTGAGGCGGAGTCGGATGCTCAATCGACTGAACCAACCAGGTGCCCCTATTTTTTTCTATTTCTTAGTCTTCTACACTGTTATCACCAAGTCAGTCCTAAATTCTGTTATAGAATTGGAAATCTACTCTCAGCATGATTAAACATGTCAGGTATAATAATAATTTCAGTTTTTTTCTTGGAGACATTTTCTGTGGGGCTCTCACCATTCTCCTGCTCCAATCTGGACTTTGCCCCCTCGATATGCTACAGAGCTGTCATCGAAGACTCATCCCCACAACATCTGGGAGAACATCTTTGCCACTCTCCTGAGCTGGACTGCAGGTCTTTGGTCTACCTCATGGTTTTAATGGAACACATCCTCCTTAACTTCCTGAGAAAGTGCGCCAAGGGAAGTTCTCATTCTCTTCTAATTCCAAATACCAATATTCAGGAAATAGAACAAAGGAGAATATTGATATCATGGGGACGCAGTCAGCAAAATAATCTAGAACATAGGGAACGTTACAGGTCACACAGCCCAGTTTCTTCAACAAATAAATCTCAAGAGGGAAAAAAAAGCACCTGCAAGAAAATAATTTACAAGGAAAATAGATGGAGAAGGAAATTATAGATTAAAATATTTTAGAAAGCAAACTATTGACAATGTTGGGACCTTAAATAGATCCTGATTTAAACAAACTATATATATATTTTCTTTTTAAAGATTTTATTTTTAAGTAACTTTTACACCCAGTGTGGGGCTTAAACTTAACCCCAAGATCAAGCGTCACATGCTTTATTGACTGAGACAACCAGGCTCCCCAACAAACTATATTTTTTAAAATTATGTGACATTTATGAAATAATTGGAATTTTGAATACTGGAATCTGATGATGTTCAATTCTATTTTAGATGGAATAGTAGCATTATTCTTATATTTTTAAGTTCTTATCTTTTAGAGAGACCCACCACTAGGACAAGAAGGGGAAATGTGGTTAGAATATAGATAAAGCAGTATTGGCCATAACCTGATTATTGTTGATCAGATCATGGTTAAACCTAGTACTTGGCAGTTTATTATACTGTTGTCTAATTTTATACACATTTGACTTTTCCACCATAAATAGCTTTTTTTTTTTTTTGAAAATAGAACAACAGAAAGTCACTGTTTTATCCCCATACTTAGGTGATACCTCAACTGGATGTGAGTTTCTTTTTAAGTAAGCTCCACACCCAATGTAGAGCTTGAGCTCACAACCCTGAGATCAAGAGTCACATGCTCTACTGACTGAGCCAGCCAGGTGCCTCCTTATTTATTGACTAAAAAAATATTTTTTTGTGGATATAAATGACAAAAACTCCATTTTAAAGGAGTTTCTTCACTAATGTCTTCTAATTCACAGTAAAGTTAGTTTCTGGGAGATCCAATGCTTTTCTGAGTCTTGGTCCTTAGTCATAGCTTAGTTTTCTCCCTTTACATAAGTTTCTAAGAGCTTTGTTTTGATTACTTTAGTTCTGTAATTTTTTAATCAAATTCCTTGGCATGCATCTTTTTTCTCCTCTTCATTTATTGTACTGAGAATTCAAAGGGCCCTTTGAATCTAGACTGTTTTGCTTGAGAAATCATATTTTTCTTTGATAATTTTTTCCTACCATCGTCTTTGTTCTTGCTGAAATTCCTATCATTTGAGTATTGAACTGAGGTTATTTTCCTGGGATCACATTAAATTTGTAGATAACCTTAGGAAGAATTAACACTTATTATCTGGTAGATTTTCTTACCTTGAACACGATATATCCTTCCATTTATCCAATTGTCCTTGCAGTTTTGTCAAGAGTTTAAAATTATTTTTATCATATTTGACATTTTTAATAATCTTATTCCTAGCAATTTTTACTTTGTTGTGTTATTTTGAAGTGAAATCTTCTTTTGTGATGTTTGCTAGCTAGTTATTGTTGCATATAGGAAAGCTACTGATTTTACTTTTACACGAGTTTCACTGATTCTCTTATTTCTAATAGTTTTCCATTGATTATCTTGGTTTTTTTTTTTTCTGGATATACATCCATATCATCTCCAAATGAAGTTAATTTCACCTCTTCTTTTTAAAATTTTTAACCTTTCATTCTGTTCTTTAAAAATAAATGGTGGAGTATTATTATTATTATTTTTATTTTTAGTGTGTTGCTACATTCTCTTTCCTAGTTTTTCATTTTGGAGTTTTCTTTCATTATTGATAGGTGATGTTGGGTTCTGTTGGTTTTGATGCAGAAAAACATGTTCCCCTGGCTTCTGTATTTCCTGCAGATTGTCAGCTGAAGCCAGAAACTGGACCAGTCTCAAGTTTAATTCTTTTGGCAAGACTATAGGAGGCACGTAATGTCTGGTTGTTTCTCTTTTTGTAATTACAGTAGTCATTGTTGCTTCCTACCATATTAATTCATTGGGGAGACTGGAAAATGGTGATATTCTGACATTCCTTTTTAAAATATTAAATAAAGTTTGGGGGTGCCTGGTGGCTCAGTTGGTTGAGTGGCTGACTCTTGATTTTGGCTCAGCTCATGGTCTTGCGGTTCATGGAATTTCCCCCCACCCCACCCCCACCCCACCCCGCTCCGCTGCGCTCTGTGCTGACGGCTTGGAGCCTGCTTGGGATTTTCTCTCTCCCTCTCTCTCTGCCCCTCCTCTGCTAGCACTCTCTATCTCAAAATAAATCAACATTTAAAAATACATAAATAAAATATTAAATAGTGAACTTTTTATTTTAGAATAGTTGTACATTTACAAAAAATTTGCAGAGATGGTGCAGAGAATTCAGTGTACCCTACCCAGTTTTCCCTGTTATTAACATCTTCTGCTGCTATGATACATTTGTCACAACCGATGAACCAATATTGATACCTTATTAAGCTGCATACTTTATTCATATCCCCTTAGTTTGTGCCTAATTCTTTTTTCTGTCCTAAGATCCCATCCAGAATACCACAATACATGTAATGATCACATCTCTTTCATTGCTAGTAGGAATGCAGAATGGTACAACCACCTCGGAAGATAGTTCGGCAGTTTCTTATAGAGTTAAACATAGGCTTCCTATATGATGCAGAAAGTATGCTCCTTGGTATTTACCCAAATGAGCTGAAAATTATATCCACGCAAAAATCTGCACATAAATGTTTATAGCAATATTCATAATTGCCAAAAATTGGAAGCAACCAAAATATCCTGGGATAAGTGAGTGGAGAAACTAGTACATCCATACAATGGAGTATTATTTGGCAATAAAAAGAAATGAGATATTAAGGCATGAAAAGACATGGAGGAAACTTAGATACACATTGCCAAGTGAAAGAAGGCAATCTGCAAAGGCTATATACTATATGATTGCAGCTATATGATGTTCTGGAAAAGGGAAAACTTGGGACTCAATAAAAAGACCACTGGTTGCCAGGGTTGGAGGGAGGGAAGAAGGCATGAATAGGTATGTTCATGGTAGTAAAACTATTCTTTAGGATACTGTAATGGTAGATACATGTTATTATACGCTAATCAAAACCCATGGAAGGTACAACACAAAAAGTGAACCCTAGTGTAAACTATGGAGTTAGTTAATAAGAATATATCAGTATTGCCTCATAAATGGTAGCAAATGTACCACACTGATGCAAGATGTTAATGGGAAAACTCTGTGTGTGTGTGTGTGTGTGTGTGTAGGGTGGGGAATATATGGGAACTCTGTATCATTTTTCTGTAACTCTAAAACATAAAGTCTATTTTTGAAATCTCATTTCTCATCATTAGCTCAATTTAACTGGGATTTCTTTACATCTGTAAGGATTTGTAGATTCTGATTTTGTCCCATGGGTTCTAGTCCGTTATTACTGAGAAAGGAAAAGGCAGTCCCTGAGACATGCGAGCCAGTCTGATGCTTACAGCCAGGTGTCGTGTTTGAAGCTGGCCTGGTGTTTGCAGCCAGCCCACGTTATATTCTTCTGTTGGACACAAATCATCTCTAGAGCACCAACATCAGACAAGGTCACTCTGAGACCATGGTAAATTGAGACAAAACAAGGCCACTTCATAATTTTGTCTTGGCACAAGGAAAACAAGATGCAACCCACAAAATGCCAAACAGCCCTCTCTTTACTGCTTCTTTACCATTATGGCTGTATTCCTGATCTGGTCTGCTAGATAGACATACAATTTATTGAGTATTGAGGCACCCAATCACAGAAATGTCCCCACTTTCTGACAGCGTGCAATCCAGAGTGAACCCTACATTGTTGGGCTCTCCTCAAACCCTTCCAAATCAAAGCCCAATCCTACAATAAGTTTTCTGACACCCTCTCATGAGAACTCCCCATGGTTCCCTGTTCTGTGTGTTCACTCTTACTGTAATGAGTCATCAACCCAACTGGTTCAACTACAGACAATGAGTCTATCATCTATTTTGATAATAAAATTGTCTCAGATTTTGCCTGTAGGCCAAAGTCCTTTTGACATATTCCCATTGTTCTTTGAGCACTTTCCCACTTTGTGGAACAACAAGATGTCCCAAGCTTATTTTGTAGGTTCCCTGCTCCAGGTCTGGTCTTAGTCATTTTTCTAAGGAGTCATGGTTTCTTTTAGTTTGGAGTGATATTTAAAAGTTCTGGGAGCTAAGAGCACCTGGGTGGCTCAGTTGGTTAAACATCTGACATTTGATCTCAGGGTTTGTGAGTTTGAGCCCTGGTTCAGGTGAGTCCTGCTTTTCTCTCTCTCTCTCTCTCTCTCTCTCTCTCTCTCTCTCTCTCTCCCTCCCTCCCTCCCTCCCTCCCTCCCTCCCTCCCAGTCTCTCTCCCTCTCCTTCTCCCTCTCCTTCTCCCTCTCCTTCTCCCTCTCTGCCCCTCACTCACTTGCACCCTTTCTCTCTCCCTCTCAAAAAAATTTTTTTTAGGAGTTCTGGGAGCCTAGCTCATTGCTTTTGGGGTAGGGTTCACTGCTTCCAGACGTGGCCAGAACTAGGGAATATATATACATACTTTTATATGCACACTGCCTGGAGCCACCAGGGCTTTCCTCCACCTTGCTCTGCACTACCTGATGGTTTTAAGGCTGAATTGAGAGGAAGAAAATGAAGGAGAAAAGCTTTTCTGTATTTCCTTTAAACTTTAAATAAAAAAAAAGAAGAATGGTGTCAGCCAGTTTGGTCTAAGCAAAAAATCTGCCTAAGGGAATATCCATGGCAGCTTGTATATTAAACATTTAATTTTGCTTAACACATGTTTGTGAAAGCATATGCTCGTGTTTTATTTTAATGTACTTTTGTGACCAATTTAATATAAATAGGATATATTTCAGGGACAGAGCGATTCGCAGCCTTGTATCTGTGGGCACGGGCTGCCGTGGCAGCTCTCGCGTGCCAGGGGCAGAGGTGGAGAAGTGCCTACCTTTGCAAGGGCAGCCCCAAGCTGGGGGGCTCCCGCTGGACCCCCACCATGGGTGACATGGACAGGAAAGGTGCGGCCTCACTGTGGGCAGTATGGGCAGGAAAGGAGGGAAATGAGTATGTGGGTGGTGGCAGGTGGGGCAGGAGTGGGGAGGCTGGTGGTCCTGTTAAAGAAAAATTTATTTGTGATACTTGTTAAAGATGGTTAGGCAGACTTTATTCAGGACCATTGTGATACGTGTAGGGACAACCGCAGTGAGATTTTGCAGCAGGGAGAGACCTTGCCCTGAACAACAAATACAACATGGACAAGTGGGAATTTATGGCCCAGGAGCAGAGTAGGGGTCAGTCCATGGAATGTTACTAAGAGGGAGCATTAGAGGTAAGAGGGGTTCTGGCTAACCCAACCCAACAGGATTCTGCTGAAGACAGTGAGCATGATCAGACATCACTTGGGGGGGAGGGGAGGGGGATGAGGAGCCTGATCAGATGTGAGGGTGATCAGATATCGAGGGGAGGGTTCTTGTTAAAACTGGATTTTATAAGGATGTGCAGAGATGGTCCTAGGAGAAGGTTTGGGAGCCTGAGTAAAGTTTGGTCAAGCAGAGAATCTTTGTTAGTCCTTACAGAACCAGGCTGGCCCATGAGGCCTGTCACCCCCTCTGAGCCTGTCATAAGGGATTGTCCTCCAGGGACCCTACTGCTAAGCTACTGTGGTCCCACATCACTGAGAATGCCTAGAATCACCCACCATTTGACAGCTGATTCAGTCAGATGAAGCTTGGATTCTTCCCTCCAGCCCCCCAAATTCAATAAAATGAATACTGATAAAGCATGGATTTCTGTGTTACATGTTAACATTAAACTAATATATATCTGCTGGGGGAACATACCTCCCCAGCACACCACTCAAGATACATAAAAAGACTTAACTGTCCTCAGAGCATGCCCCGTCGTCCCGCCCCTGCCCCTTTGCCGAAGCTGTCCCTCCGTGGAATGTCTTCATCCATACTTCCATCTCTGCCCACCGTGCCCATCCTCAAACCCCTCCCTGACCAAGATGCTCACCAGACTCTCATCAGAATGACCCTGTCAATCTTTACTTGAATTACCCAGGCACAAAGGCACACCCTCCTTTATACCTCCATTAGAACACACATCCCATCTGGGCATCATCCACTTCCTATCTCTTTGCAATCCCACACAGTGTGGGGCAGAGCTCAGCAGCCTTGCCCAGAGCCGCTCACCTGGTGGTGCCCAAGGAAAGTTTGTAAATAGATATTACCCTCTGCATCATGGACCTCAGAGACCGTGGCCCTCCTAAGAGTTTCCAGAGCCTTCTCTCCTTTGTCTTCTCTTTCTTCATCCCTGCAGGAACTGTAGTTTCTCTTTTTTTAATGATCATTATCTTGACATTAGACAGAACTGCAGAGTTATTGTGATTGCACCCTGACAATGGTGGGGAGTGTAGTGAGGGGTTGTATTCCTCAACTCTAAGGAAATAAAACTGTCCTAGAATCTTGGCTGAGAAGCCCAGATGAAGCTGACCAAGTTCCTCAAGGAGTGATTCATGTTTTCAGGAAGCTTCCAGGAAATTGTGTATTTTACTAGCTACTGTGGGCATCCACTCTTGTGAGTTAAGTGAGTTACCTGTTACTCCCATTGTTATTTGTTTGACTCATCCGTTGACTGTCACTGTGGAGTTCTGTTTCCTCTCACTGGCTCCACCCACCCCCCTGCCTCCTTCATTTCTGTGTGCTGGTTTCCCCATGCCCTTGGTAATGAGTAGTTAAGCCATTCCATCAGCCACCTCTGCCCTCGCTGTGGTCACTCAGCCCATTGAGGTCTTCCTTGCTCCTTTGCTGTCTACAGAAGATAGATGGGGGACCCATGATGTTCAGAGATGTCTGTCCATTTTCACAAGCCCACTGACTGCCCCTTCACCCCCACCTAGCAGTTACCCTCCTTCAGAGTGCCCGACCCCGGGACTACAACCAGCCTCCTTGCCAGTGGGAGGCTGCATCATCAGGTTTTCCCGTCTCCACCAGGGTCTTTCTAACTTTCTTTTTTTCAACATGATTGTACTTTCGTGAGCATTTGATGACTGTATATCTTGCCAGCAAATGTATATTCTTCTGATCGAGGTTGCTTCTGGGACTATTTCCACAGGCTGTGATTTGGGGTATTTTTGTGACTAAAGAGCCACAGGCTGGGAAAGCAGTTTGCTACCTCCAACTCTTTTTTTTTTTTTTTTTTAGTAATGTTTATTTTTGAGAGAGAGAGAGAGACAGAGCATGAGTAGGGGAAGGGTAAAGAGAGGGAGAAACAGAATCCAAAGCAGGCTTCAGGCTCTGAGCTGTCAGCACAGAGCCCAACACAGGGCTTGGACTCATGGACTGTGAGATCATGACCTGAGCCGAAGTCAGATGCTTAACTGACCGAGCCACCCAGGTGACCCTCTAATTCTTTATCCTGTAAAGACAGGTGGCAAGGAAGCTATTTTTTTTTAATTGAAGTGTAATTGATATAGAATATCCTATTAGTTTCAGATGTACATCATAGTGATTTAATATTTTTATACATTTCAAAACCTCCCCCAATAAGTCTAGTTACCACCTGTCACCATACAAAGTTATTATGATAGTATTGACTGTATTCCCTATGCTGTACATTACATTTCCATGCCTTAATATTTAATAACTAGAAGTTAGTATCTTTTTATCCTCTTCACCTATTTTGCTTATCCCCCAATTCTCTCCACTCTGGTAACCAACAGTTTATTTCCTTTATCTATGACTGTTTCTGTTTTGTTTATTTGTTTTGTTTTGTTTTTTAGATTCCACATATAAGTCAAATCATATGGTATTTGTCTTTCTATGTCTGACTTATTTCACTCAGCGTAATACCCTCTAGGTCCATCCATGTTGTCTCAAATGGCCAAATTTCATTCTTTTTTATGGCTGAGTAATATTCCAGTGTGTGTGTGTGTGTGTGTGTGTGTGTGTGTGTGTGTGCGCGCCACAACTTCTTTATCCATTTGTCTATCAATGGACACAGCCTGCTTCCATACTTTGGCTATTATAAGTAATGCTGCAATGAACGTAGGGGTACATATATCTCTTCAAATTGGTGTTTGTTTTCCTTTTATTTGGATCAACACCCAGAAGTGAAGTTACAGGATCATATAGTAGTTCTGTTTTTAATTTTTTGAGGGAAGAAGGCTATTCTTTTCTGTGTGTTCTCATTGGTCTGGCCTGGGACTGGAGCAGCCAGGGGTCCTGGCAGGTGGGTGGTCCTGTCCAAGGCTGTGAGATGATCCTCTCTTCTGCAGACCTATCCTGCCATTATCTGAGCCTTTTCTGGGAGCCGGGGTCTGTGCTATGTGCTTCGTTGCTAAGTTTATGATCTCCTGTAATCTTCAAAACAGCTCTGTGAGGTAGGTGTTAGCAACCCCATTTTCCAGAGAAGGAAAATAAAAGGTTAGATAAGGTGGCCATGACAGTAAGCTGCAGCATTGGACTTCTGGCCCCAGCCTGCCTGGACAACTAATCATTAAGCTATTTCAGTTCACAACAGCACACCTACAGCGTTAAAAAGTTTGAGGACAATATTATTATAGTGCAAAGCATTAGTGGTTCAAATAACAAACAGGTTGTCCACTGCAAGCACGTGATATGGTTACAAAATCACCTTTATATGACTGGAAGCCCTGACCTAATTTCTCTTCCTTTGCCGTAACACAGACCAACTCTACCCTAGGCCCCATAATGGGTTTGGGGGTTTAGATTCTGCTTTTGTCCAAGACACCCACCCCAACCCTCAGACCTCAGAACCCACCCATGCTTAGGAATCCATCCTGAGCAAACTCTTATGGTTTTCTCAGCCTTGCCCTCAGGTCTTCCAGAATCTTTCTGAGATCTTCTTTCATCCCCACATCAGAGCACATTCTTGTTCCTTCTCACAAGGGTGCGATGCTGCCAGAAGAGCTCAGCTGCTGTTTATTATGGGATGGCCATCTAACCTCTTAGTCTTGGTCTTAGTCTTCTTGGTCTGTAAACCAGGGCAAAAAAACCCAACAACAACAACAAAAAACAAAAGGCAAGGTCCCAGTGGTCCCTCAGATCCATCCCAGCCCTTCCTCTGCTCCTCTGATCACAGAGACCTACAATTTCCTGGCTCCTTTACCAGTGGCCTTTGATAAGCATGGTCAATAACAGGAGGACTGGCAAACACTGGAGGGAGCACTCCCTGGTGCTTTCCTCACTCTCTCTGCTCTTGCATCTCAATGGTGGCTGCATTTCTTCATGGCCCACTTCTGCCACGTGGCCCCTCCCTGTGGTCCCAGCTCCCACTGGACCATCTCACCACAGTCTCAGCACCTACAGGAAGACCTGGCTTTGGCCGTGGCCACAACCCCTCGTGTGTTGGTAGCTTCCTGCTATGCCTAATTTCAACTTTGTCCACTGTCTCCTGTTGAATTCCCCTGCGCTCCTGTCACTCGATCAACAAATTCCTTGTATTACATTTCTCTATTCAGAGACCTAGAGAGATTTCTGTTTTCCTGGGCAGAGCCCCACTCTCACTATGCTTTTTTTTAATGTTTATTTTTTTTTAATTTATTTTGTTTAGAGAGAGCACACTTGAGTGGGGAAGAGAGTCAGAGAGGAGAGAGAGAGAGAGAGAGAGAGAGAGAGAGAGAGAGAGAGAGAATATCTTAAGAAGGCTCCATGCTCAGCATGGAGTCCGACACGGGGCTTACTCCCAGGACCCTGGGATCATGCCCTGAACCGAAATCAAGAGTCAGACGCTCAACCGACTTAGCCACCCAGGTGCCCCTCACTGTGTGCTTTTTGAACCATCTCTCCTAGACAAAGGAAAGAGACTTTTGTTCCTCCATTCCTCTCTTCCCATCTCAGAAGTGAGGAGGCCAGAGCTCATTTCTTTCTTTTAAAAATTCTAAATTTGTTATGATTATAGAAGTTATGTGTTAGTGAGGAAAGCCCTGCGCAGCAGCCATGAGACCCTCCACTCAGATTGTGGGCCCAGTGCCTCCTTCTCCCAGATTGTCAGCTCTGTCAAGGGGAATCAGATAAACATCTATAGCCAATAGTTCTTGTTCCCAGATGCCCACAACCACCCACCAGGAGCCAGGCTGCAAATCCTTCCTGGTGAGGTCATGGCTCAAGGCTTCAGTTCACCAAGCAGGAGCTGTACCTGGAAACACATGGATGCATTCAATCAGGCCCTGATAGCAGGAGATGTGAGTGTGAGGGGAATCCTGCATGAGAACTTCAAATGCCATTTTCTGGGGTGGGAACTTTGTCTGCCAGGGTCTCCAGGGAGCCCAGAAGGGGATGGGGGATGGGGAAGAGTAGGAGTCTGATGCAAATCAGCCCTGTAACCCTGGAGACCCATGTGGTTGGTACATTCAGCAAACACTGAAGACTTCTCTCTTCTATGTTAGATTTATTTCCTCTAATGTGTTACTATTTGACACTATTATTATGCTTTGTCAAAAAAAAAGGAATATTACATTTGAAGGGGGAATTCAACAGTTCTCTAGTGGAAGGGGAATGGAAAACGATGTTGGCAGAAGAAAATCTCCACTTGAAATCTGGCAGGTGCTGTTGAAGGTGGCTGTCCCGATATTACTCCAATGCTTCTTTCTGATGCTTTGATGGAGGAAATTGAGATATTCCAGTTCTTTTATTCTTTGTGTCAAAGAAGTGGGAGCTAATTATAAAATATCATTCAATATACTCTCTGTTGAAGAGTGACAGCCACTATGTTTTCCCCTTCTCAAAATGCAGAAGCGACTGATCCATTTCATTGCCTGGCCTGCCTGTGTAAAGTCTTTCTTATGGTACACATTCTGAATGCTAACTGTTATGTTTCTCAGAGAAACTTCCCTTTGATAGAACTTTTCCAAATAGTAGATGATGCATTCTATGGTTTTAAGAATGTGACACACAGCAGAAAGAGATAAACTGGGGCAAAAAGAGTCTGCTTCCTGCCCTCCAACCCTGAGACTAAATGCTCAGGGGTCGTTCTTCTGCCTTTGAGACTTTGAGGTGGGGGGGACCACCTTCCCCAAAACTCTAGTCTGGCTCAAGGGAAGACCGTGCCCCACAGTTCGTAAACTGATGTTCTCAGTTATTTAAAATTTTTTTTTTCAACGTTTTTTTTAAATTTATTTTTGGGACAGAGAGAGACAGAGCATGAACGGGGGAGGGGCAGAGAGAGAGGGAGACACAGAATCGGAAACAGGCTCCAGGCTCCGAGCCATCAGCCCAGAGCCTGACGCGGGGCTCGAACTCACGGACCGCGAGATCGTGACCTGGCTGAAGTCGGACGCTTAACCGACTGCGCCACCCAGGCGCCCCTGTTCTCAGTTATTTGATAAGGTGTGAGAAAAAGCCTCTTCCTTTGTACCCTGGGCATGGTCTGGAAAGAGGAAGATGGACCAAAGGGTCAGCTAGTACCTGACACAATAATGAAAAGGCCCACAGAAAACATGTATTCCCTTCCTAATGTTACACTGTTTTGTTTCTGGAAATTATTATTGTCATTATTAAATGTTTATCTATTTTGAGAGAGAGTGTGCATGTGTGTGCACATGCTCACATATGTGTGTGAGTGTGACTGGGGGAGGGACAGAGAGAGAGAGGGAGAGAGAGGATCCCAAGCAGGCTCTGAGTTGTCAGTGCAGAGCCCAACATGGAGCTCGAACTCACGAACCTTGAGATCATGACCTGCGCTGAAATCACGAGTCGGACACTTAACTGACTGAACCACCCAGGCACCCCCTGGAAATTATTATTTATCATTGGTAAGTGTGTCTGTGTTGGGTGTGGGGGCATTACTGCTCAAAAACTGTCACAGGGAACTGAGGGAAAGTGGACATCAGCAATGTGGCTGGAGCAGGGCCTATGTGAGACCAACACCTCCTCTTTCAAAACAAGATGGACTATGAGCTCTGGTTGGTGAGGCCAATATACTGTTGTCACAAATTCTCCCAGTATTTAATGAAGGGTTGTTCTAGATGTACCCATTGGTTATGATTTTATGATTGGTCAGCAGGCATTTCCCCCCAAAACCCATGCTATTAAAAAAAGTGAATTAATATAATAAGTAATTTATTGAGGGAAAAGCCCCAACCCACATATGGCAAATCATTATTTGGAAATTTTGGAGTGTGGTGAAGTAAAGAAACTCAATAACAAAATTAAAGCCTTAAAAGACCTCAAGTTATTAAAAAAAAAAGACTTCAGGTTATGATGTAGCATTGTGAAGTAGTTTTATGCTTTGAGCTAGGAAATACTGACAAATTTAAATCTCATTCATAGGATTTATTAAGAACCTTATCCAGGGGCTAATAGCTTAAAAGTAGCCCAATAATGAAATGGTTGTCGCCCATCCAAGCAAGATAGAATTCAAAATATTTCACAATTGAGTGGGACACTGGCCTCAACCGCTTAGATTACCTGTCAGCACGGAATGCTGTGCCAGATGACAACTCTTCAGTTGCCGGTTGTGGAAAGGACTGGTGGATTTCTGGGAGGAACAGGAGGATTCAAAACAGCCAGGACAACAGGAGGCACTTCAGGAGCTCAGGGAAAGGGCTTTTCACCAATTGATGTGAAATTACTTTAATATTTTGATGACTTGAATACCCATACTGTTGCATATCATCTTAGCCCTGCCTCCATCCATCCATCCATCCATCCATCCATCCATCCATCCACCTACCCACTCATCCATTCACCTATACACTCAGTATTCCATCTAGCTATTCAACAAGCATATCCTGGGGATGTTTCCTTGGGGGATATGTGTTGCAGTGAATATACAGATGAATTGGAATGGCTCCTATCCCTAGGGAGCTCACAAGTTATTCTTGTTACTTGTGGAAAGGATGTGTTTTAGCTGCTGCCATTGTGATGCTAGTGAGATGTCATGGAATAACAAATTAAATAAATTATAAAATTTATCGAAGAATAGGTTTATCATTTCATATTTTTGAAAGAAATTTTGTATTATTTTGCTCATTCCTCATTGCAGTTCGACAAACAATGACACTGAGGTACAAAATGCTTATGTGATAGCCAGAGGGGGGCAGAGCCAGGAATCTGGCCAGTGGATTTTTCACCAAGGGTGGAAACACTTTGCTAAGTGATTGTGGTTTCAAAGTATGGATTCCATTCCTATCTTAACATTGACATTGTCTGACAAACTGTACAGCCAGGAGTACATGATCCAGTTTATTGTGGTTCAGGTGATACTCTGACTCTGCAATTAGCCAGTGTTGGGCTTTTGGCTGGTTTGATAAAGTAGGAAGGAAATAGAGGTCTATTGAAATTCAAGAGTTCCCTGTGGTGGGAATAATAAATTTTCATATAAAATACAATTAATTCAAACCCTCAAATGAATCAAGTGCTTCTCATTTTCTTTCAAGAACCTATTGAATCAAGACAAATGTCCCATTGTTCCCACTAGGATTTACTCTCTTCCTTTTCATGAAACCAGTATGAGTGCTTACTTTTCAGTCATGTAGATCTTTCTGCACCTGACTTTGACAGACTCTGATAAAGGGATTGCTTTTGGCTTTGAGGGTGAATGGAAAAACATATTGTTGTGGTTGAATGAAAGAATACCTCCCAGAAGTTGGTCAGGTTTGAGTCAATTTTTAAACTGTCAGTAAGGAACAGCCCATAGAGTATTTGTAAGAGGAAAATAAGATTTACCATCCTTCTCTCTTCCCTGAACATCACTGAAGGTTTTGGCTAGAGAAGAAATAACTGCAAGATGCATGACCTATCCTCAGGAGATTTATTGCCAGGGTCTGGCCCACAGTGATTTAAGCTAAAAGCACCTGGTTGAAAAGCGTAAGAAGAGTTCACTCTTGGGTTATTGGTCATTCAAAGGGTGAAACTATAACCAAGAATTATTACTCCCCAATCACATCTGCTTGAAATGGGTCAGCACCTCCTGTACCCAGAGCAAGGGCAGGTATATCCTTCTACCAAAAATCAAATGGGCTTTTCTATTATTTATGATGGCTGAAACCACAGGAGCCTGTGTGAACAGAATAGATTATTCATACACAAATCATCACAGGTTGTCATATGCCTGTCAAAGATGTTAACAGAGACGAGGTCCTGGGGAACCTACACTTGACCCTTTGGGCCAGGAGTGGGCCCTGGATTGGGAAGGGCTGGGAAAGGAAGATAGAGCATCATGGTCTGGTCCTGGAAAGCAACACCTGAAAGAGGCAGAGCCAGACTCAACAAAGGGATAGACAGGCCCTGTCTGCCGCATGTATGTGGCCTCCTGGCACAGGCCTCTGTGGTCCCTACCTGTCCCTTGTTCTCAGCAGGTCCTGGTTAACTCCCCACATTCTGCTTATCTCCTCCAGGTGGACTTCAGTGAAGTTGGGGCTTTCTATATATATAACCTCCAAAGGTATCAGAAAGCCTGCTCAGCACTTATCTGTTACAAAGAGCTCATATGAATTGTCTATTGCTGCATTAAAAATCACTCCCAAACTTAGAAGCTTCAAACAACGATGTTACTTGCCAATGATGCTGTGTATAAGAACATGAAAAATGGCACCAAGAGCCAACAGCTGGTAGTCCTAATGGTAGTCCAGCTGGTAGGTAGTCCTAAATGTACTTAAGCAATTTTCATGGCATATAAACAATATTCAGACAAGACCATCCTTTGACCATGATGGAATAAGACAGAGACAAGACTATCTTATGATCATGCCTGCAACTATACAGAGGCAAGGACATCCTGCAACTGAAAAATAACGAAACATCTCCCTCTTCCAGCTAATATGAATTGCTACTGACAGCTTTCATCCCACTTTAATCCTCCTGCTTCATAGATAAAAATTACCAAGAGATCCAGTCACCAAGTTGCCCCTACTTTCTGACAGCACCTGATGAAAAACTCTGCCTCTGGTTTCTCTAAACCCTTCATGAAATCACCCAGCAGACACCCAAATCCTATAATAAGACCCTCCCAATTTTCCCTTCCTGGTTCTTTTGGTGTATTTTCTCCCTTTCTGCAGCACATTAAGTAAAGCTAATTTTGTTTGACTACAAGTGTGTTTCTGGTGGTCTTTGATATGTGGGTTAGTAATTTGGGCTGAGCTCAGCTGGCTGGTTCTTCTGCACCTGGAGTCTCTTATATGGCTATGGTCACCTGACAGCTTAATCAGGATAGGATGGTCTAAGATGGCCTCACTCGCATGGCTGGTGGCTGGAC
This sequence comes from Panthera leo, assembly GCF_018350215.1. NCBI lineage: Eukaryota > Metazoa > Chordata > Mammalia > Carnivora > Felidae > Panthera > Panthera leo. The sequence goes on along the minus strand of NC_056690.1, from coordinate 57,183,218 downwards.
TGGCTGACCTATAAGTTACATATCTCCAGCAGGCTAGTCCAAGCATCTAATACCAAACTTGAGTGGTATTAGAAGGCAGTCCCAATGCACAGTATGTTTTAAGCTTCTGCTCAAATTATGTTTGCTAATGTGCCATCAGTCAAAGGAAGTCACATGGCTAATCCCAGAATCAGTGTGGGAGGGGACCACCAAGGGTGTAGATACAAGAAGTGATTGGAGTCCTACTTCTATAACAAATTACTGTAGTGTTGAACACATGGTTTCATTCAATCCTCACAAATGAAGACACTGTTATCGTAATTTTGCTGATGAAAAAAATCATGTTTAGAGAAGTTTGAGTCTTTACTAAAGCCATAAAGCTAGTAAATGTCTGGGCGGCCAAAGTGCAAGACCAGATCACTGAGTCATACTTCAAAGTTTCTTTCCCCAGACCCTCACTGTGGATTTGCCATTTGGGTACAGATGTATTGTCACCTTAGTTCCATGGGGCCCTTCAAGTATGTTTTGTGACTGCTTTCATTTAGCATAATGTTTTCAGGTTCATCCAATCCTTGTTATGGCCAAATAATATTTCGTTATATAGATATACCATATTTTGTTTATTTATTCATTATGTGATGGGCATTTGGGTTGAAATTCCTTCCCCTAGAAGGAAAAAGATCAGCAAGTTTAAATTATGAACTTTATATACGAAATTCATACCAACCCGTTTATGCATTTTACTGGGGCAATTGAGTAGCGAGGCATAAATATTACAAACTACCTTCTCTTCTTCAGGTTGAGGAAGAGAAGACACATGCTCCAGGTTACAAGGATGGAATGGGCTCATCCTTGAGCCCCAGTGCATGGAGCCTCTCCCAGGACCATCTGAGCAGTCTTGTTGAGGGGTTCCTGTTGAGGGGTTCCTCACAGGACCTTGTCTGGGGTAGGGCTCTTATGGCAGGGCACAATTTTATTGCAGAAACATTTGGATACAGGTTATTTTATCAATCAGGGATTTCTTCGGTCACCAGATCACCAACTATTGCCCTAACACAGCTAGAAAAAGATTCCCTAAAAATACAGATTTGACCAATCTCTGATTTTTTTTTTTAATAGAAAAGGCCTAGGGTAAAGGTTGAAAAAGAGGAGAAAAAATGATTTCTTTCTCCAAAGCTACTCCATGGCAGGCAGCAGGAAGTGTTGGGTGCCTGTGACAACTGACAGGGCTGCAGAAACTGGATTTGGTTCTTAGTCGAAGACCACACAAAACAAAACAATTGTGCGTTTTGAAACCTGTTGCCAGAACTAACTGTAAAAGGCTGCAATGAAAATGGTTGTCAGGCCACGTTGTGTGACCTGTTGTGGCTGCATAGGGGTCCCTGGAGTCCATCTGCCCCCACAGGGTTCCCAGGGGCATCTGAGGGGACCCAGAAATCCACCCTCTTCTCAGAGCCCTGAGTGATCTGAGCACCCCATTTTCAGAAACAATGTCCCAGATGCCACTTTGTTTTCTCTTCTTTAGGTTACAATGTTCATTTCTGAAGGTGGAAGTCACAGGAGAAAGGAGAGTGCTCTGGAGTCTTTGGGAGAGAAATGGATTAGTCTGCACCTAACTGGAAAATGTAATTGACCAGCATATTCTACATAATGCCCGTGCTCCTTTAGGTTGATGAAAGGAATACTTTAGTATCAGTTCAACTTGTTTGAGTTGAGAAACTTTCCAGGGAGTTTCTACTCATTTCTACTGGAAACTCATGGATATTCACAGGTTGACCAGGTTTTGTTGTATTAGTCAGGGTTCCTCTATAGAACCAACAAGGTATTATGTAAAAAAATTTATTATAAGGAATTGGCTAATGTGATTATGGAGGCTGCATCTGAGTCTGAAGCAGGAGAGACGATGGTGTACCATGTAACTTCTAGTCCAAGTCTGAATCCAAAGGCAGGAGAAGTCCATGTCCCAACTCAGATGCTTGGAGAGAGAGTGAATTCTCCATTACTCAGCCCTTTTGCTCCATTCAGGCCTTAATGGAATTAGATGAGACCTACCCATATTGGGGTGGGCAGGTGGGATTACTCAGCCTACTAATTCAAATGCTCATCCAGAAACACCCTCAGCGACACACCCAGAATAATTTTTAACAGAATATCTGGGCATTCCATAGCCTAGTTAAATTGACACATAAAATTAACCAATACATATGTTTTTTCACATTTAAAAATAAAAAGGGAACCAGGAGCACCTGGGCGGCCTCAGTTGGTTAAGCGTCTGACTTCGGCTCAAGTCATGATCTCATGGTTTGTGGGTTGGAGCCCCAAGATGATGGGCTCTTATGATGGGTGCTTACAGCTCAGAGCCTGAAGCCCGCTTTGGATTCTGTGTCTCCCTTTCTCTCTCTGCTCCTCCCCTGCTCACGCTCTGTCTCTCTCTCCTTCAAAAATAAACATTCAAAAAAATTTATTTTCAAAAAGGAATCTAAACACGTTATGTTACTCTTCATTAAACCTGGCGAAGGACCCCAAAGTCAAAAGGTTTCTAAAAAGATACCTCATTCACTGTTTTTTCTTGTGTTTGCTGGTTTAGTGCCCTTCATTTCACCATCTCTACTCTGTATCGTTAACAGTGGCTTTTTTTTTTAAGGTTTATTTATTTTTGAGACAGAGACAGAGCATGAATGGGGGAGGGTCAGAGAGAGGGAGACACAGAATCTGAAACAGGCTCCAGGCTCTGAGCTGTCAGCACAGAGCCCGACACGGGGCTCAAACTCACAGACTGAGAGATCATGACTTGAGCCAAAGTCAGACGCTTAACCGACTGAGCCACCTAGGCGCCCCAGTGGCTTTTGACACATACGTCTTGACTATCAGGCTGTGAGTTCCCAGAGCCTGAAATCTGGTCTATACTGCTTATCCAGTACCGTCAACCTGAGATGGTGCCTGCCACATAGGAGGTGCACAATAAACTTAAAAAAAAAAAAAAAAATTAAACTTTAGCGGTTCCTGGGTGGCTCGGCCAGTTGAGTGTCCAACTTTGGATTTTGGCTCCGGTCATGTTCCCAGTGTTGAGGGATCAAGCCCTGCTTTGGGCTCTGCTCTGAGCCTGGAGCCTGCTTGAGATTCTCTCTCTCTCTCTCTCTCTCTCTCTCTCTGTCTGTCTCTCTTCTTTGCTCCTCTCCCCAGCTTGTGCATGCTGTCTCTCAATCTCTCTCTCTAAAAAAATAATAAAAAAAAATTGAACTTGATACTTGATCCATGATACTGGTTGTGTTGAGTTGCCTTCCCCAGCCCCCATCAAATCTCTGGCAGAACAAGTTAATGGCATTGTATAAGCTTGGTTTAACAATTTAATATGAAATACTAAGAGAAATTACTGACCTTTAATTGACAGAGAAAGCTGTAGAATGAAATAAAATAAAATTGTAGCAAATGACTAATAGAAGGGGCTCAAGTGAATAAACAACCTTTCTATCATTTGTTTTATTTTGGTGAATTGTGGCAGCAACTGCTGATTTACAACAGGCTGATTCTGACCGAATCTAGCTCAGCTAGTGATTTAGAAAAATCACTCAACATTAGTTACAAAATATAGTTCTTTGTTGTGTTTTTTTTTTTTTCACCAAATGTAATTAAGGCATTTAGAAAAATGTTAAAATACCTTTCATGGATGATTTTTCTCCAGTAAATTTTTAATCACACCAAATATGCAATAAACAAAATGCAGCTTTTCCTCTATAATTAAATGGTCTAAATTCACAAGTTCATCGCATTAATTAAAAGAGCAGTCACCCAGTTGTAAAATTGCAAATAGCTGACTTTCTCTTGGGCTTCAGATGGTAGCTTTTATTAGTTCATATATTTAAACATATATAGGCTATTGTTTGCCCTGAACAGTTTCAGATTTGTTAATTTTTTTTTCAGGTTTGTTAATTTTGTAACAAATCCTTTTTTAGAAAAAAGTAGCAATTTAAGTAAAATCTGGCCTTTGTCTGAAGCCCACAGTCAACCCTGGTGCAGCAATGTTTCAGTCAAATGCCAGCTGTGTCCCTATAAATAAAGCTAGTTACCAACTTCAAAGTAATAGATAACCTTGAACTTTCAGAGAAAAAGGATGTTGATTTTAATCCATTTAAGCCTGGATATAAATGATTTCAGGACATAATGGTGCAAAAACCCAATATTCTCAGAGACTGATTATATTTGACTCCATAGACCCAGTGATAATACAACATAATTAAACACGTGGGGCACAAGTGTCTTTGAAATACATTATCTGCAGGGTGGATAAAGAGAAAAGAAATAGGATTCCTTTTTTAAAAAATGGGATTTTAAGAATGTAAATCTGGTTTTAAAATGTTTGGCTAAATCGTTCTCTTATCTCTCTTTCAAATCCCACATGAAGTCCATTTTCATAGACTCAGATTTGGAAGCTCTTGAGTCTAATTCCCGACTCAACGCCAGAATCTCCTTTGTGTTGCTCTAAGCTCAGGCAGCCTCTCAAGGCAGCCCTTCCCTCTGTTTGAAGGACTGATTGCTGGAAGCATCTTCCTGACGTTATCAGAGACTTAAGCCACGTCCCTGTAGTTTCCGCAGTCATTAGTCCTTATTCGACCTTGTTTCTGTAATAGAGAAAAAGCCCCCCTCGGCCCTAGAAATGACCCAAATTCTGCAATGATTGCTCATATTATACACTTCTTAGACTTCTCTCCATTCTGGATACCATGTCTCTTGCTGACTCAAACTTGTGAAAACTAGTTTTAAAAATGAAAATCGCAAATTCAGTGGTACAAAATGTATTGAGTACCATGTAGCAGGTATCCACTAGGAACTGGACATTATAAAAAGATAATTTATACATGTGCACAATAGCCCTGTTCTCCAGCAGTTTCTAGTAGGGAATAGAATAATCCTGTACCTCTCTCCATGCCTCTCTTTCTGCCCCAGTCACCCTCTATATGGGAAGTTGCACCTGTGGTTGGGTAGGTTCCTGAGTAGTCAATGGGCCCTATTTTACTGGATAACTAGCTGGCTGAGCCTTAAAAGATCACCGTCCAGGGGTGCCTGGCTGGCTCAGTCAGTAGAGGTATGACTCTTGATATCGAGGTTGTGAGCTTGAGCCCTATGCTGGGTGTAGAGATTATTTAAAAATAAAATCTTAAAAAAATAAAAGATCACCACCCATTTGTGGTGCACTCCTCACTTTTCTGTTTTATACCATGGTAAGACTTGGAGCCTACTATTTGGCTAGCTACCTGCTGTTTCTACTTTCGGTGTCTACTCTGGTGAGTGGACTCAGTGCCCACTTGGGACCTCTCTGTCTCTCTCAGTGTCTCTGCCTCTCTCTCTGTCTACACTGGTGGTGGAGGTGGAAAGAGTAAGAGTCTCACTTTGACTTCAAGCCAAAGCTGCCTATTCCAATTTAATTGCCCTAGTGGGTTCTACTTTGTGGATCAAGGGCATTGGTTCAAATTTAGTCATGGCATTTTATTCTCATTCCACTAATGTTCTTTATACACAGATTACTCAGTTTGGGGCCCCATGAGGAGAAGTGAGGAGGAGAAGCATGATACAGGCATTTCTGGGACCCTCCCTAAGCCTAATTCCACCAGATGAATACCAGAACTTCACCCAGAGATCCCAACACTCACAAATTAGACATGATTTAAAAAATACATATATCCATAAGAGAAGAATAAAAACATGGAGTTTTGTGGGTAGGAAATTGGAGGTAGAGGTGGGGGTGATAAGGCAAGGGGCAGGAAGGACTCGAATTTTCAGCAGGTGCAGCTGGAAGACTATGGAGAAAGATGGCACCCTGTGAGGGGATGGGAGAATTATATTCAGGGAATGGAGAGATCTCAAATTTGGTTGAAACATATAGGAGAATGTAGGGAGAAGAATACTGGAAAGAGGAGCTGGCCCAGATACAGAGAGCTCTGGCTGTCAGGCCAAAGTTTGCACATGATTTGATAGGCAGTCAGGAGCTGCTGAAGGTTGGGTGTATGGGTATGAAAGTGGTCCTGCACATATGATGACAGAGCTGGCAGACAGGGAGGGAGGAGGGAAAAGACTGGCCACTTCGAGGTGAGGGAGGAGGCACTCAAGCATAACACCCATACAAGGTGGTCCTTGGGGCGGGCAGTGCAGCCTCAACTCCCTGCTCTCTGGGGAGGATTGATGGACTCATCATTTTCACTGCTACATCAAACTTTTGGTTGATGCCGGGCCTGGTATTGACTGAGATCACCAAGTCTTTTTTTCACAGGATTTCTTCCAGGTGTCTTCACCCACAATTTATTAGTGATTTGGAGAATGTCTGTGTAAAACCTGACCTTCATCCTTTTGCAAATTAATCTTTTTAGTGTTAATTTGACATTCCCAGCTCCCAAGATAATTCTAAATTTTCACTCTGTTGTCTATCACATTGTCTCTTCTTCCCAGCTCTATTTTGTTGGAAAATTGAACAACTGTCAAAGTTTTGCTGACAGTGTTGACAAGATAAGGGCAAAAACCGCCTCCTGGAGCTCTAATTGAAAGCCCCACTAATAGCACTGGAGCCGTTGACCAACAGACTGCAGGAGCCTTGCTTCCCTGGAGGCAAGTCCACCATCAACCTCATTGTGCCCCTCAGCATTCATCATTTCATTCCATAGAAACCTGAGTCATCAAAGACGGTGTGTCCCCTTGACCATCAGACCCTCTAGTGCCAGTGTGATGAGAGAAAAGTCCATGTGACACTGTCATTCTGTTACTTCTGCAAAGGCTGCTTTTTCTTAATTTTATTTTAAAGATTTTTAAAAAAAGTAATCGCTACACCCAAGGTGGAGCTCGAACTTACAACCCTGAGATTAAGAGTCGCATGCTCCACCGACTGAGCCAGCCAGGTGCCCCTATTTTAAAGATATGTTCATTTTTCTTATACAAATACAAGAGGTGGGATTGCTGGATCATCGTTTTCCACAATGGCTGCAAAAATTAACATTCCCACCAACAGTGCATAAGAGTTCTCTTTTCTCCACATCCTCACCAACATTTGTTATTTCTTGTCTTTTTGATGATCGCCCACTCTAACAGGTGTGAGGTGGTATTTCATTTGGTTTTGATTAGCATCTCCCTAGTGAGGAGTGATGTTGAATGCTTTCTCCCCATACCTGTTGGTCATTTGTATGCCTTTTTTGGGGAAAACTGCCTATTCAGTTCATCTGCCCATTTTTTAATCAAATTGTTTTGTTTTATTTTAATTGCTACCACGTTGTGTGAGTTCTTTATATATTTTAGATGCTAACCTTTTATCATATAAATGATTTGCAAGTCTTTTCTCCCATTCTGTTGGGAGAACGTTGCCTTTTCATTTTGTTGATGGTTTCCTTCGCTGTGCAGAAGCATTTTAGTTTGATGTGGTCCAATTATTAATTTTTGCTTTTGTTGGCTTTGCTTTGGTGTCCAATCCAAAAAATCATTGCCAAAACCTATGTCAAGAAGTTTACCCCCTATGTTTTCTTGTAGGAATGTTATGGTTCCTGGTATTATGTTCAAGTCTTTAGACCCTTTTGAGTTGATTTGTGTGTATGGTGTAAGATAGTGGTCCAGTTACTTCTTTTTTGCATATGACTGATTGCCCAGTTTCACAACACCATTTATTGAAGAGACTATCCTTTCTCCATTGTATATTCTTGGCTCCTGTGTTGTAAATTAATCGATTATACATACTTGGGTTTATCTTTTGGCTCTCTACTGTTTTCGATTGAACTATGTGTTGGTTTTTTTTGGCCAATATCATATTGTTTTGATTACTATAGTGTCATAATATAGTTTGAAATTAGGAAATGTGATGCTTTAGCCTTGTTCTTAAGATTGCCTTGGCTGTTTGGGGTCTTCTGTGGTTCCATACAAATTTTAGGATGTTCTATTTCTATGAAAAATACCATTGGAATTTTGGTAGGAACTGTAGTGAATCTGTAGATTATTTTAGTATGGGCATTTTAACAATATTAATTCTTCTAATCCATGAGCACATAATATCTTTCCATTAATTTGTGTCTTCTTTAATTTATTTCATCAATGTCTTATGGTTTTCAGTGTAAAAATCTTTCACCTCCTTGGTTAAATGTATTTCTAGGTATTTTATTGTTTTTGATGCAATTATAAATGGGAATGTTTTCTTAATTTCCCTTTCTGATAATTTGTTATTACTGATCTTTATAGAAATGTAACTGATCTTTATAAATTGATTTTGTATCCTGCAACTTTACTGAATTCATTTATTAGTTCTAATAGATTTTTGCTTTTCTATACATAAATTATTATATTTTATCTCTATATTATATATTCTTTATATAATTTATTATTTATTTATTTATTTATTTATTTAGAGAAAGCACGAGTGGGGGAGGGGCAGAGACAGAGGGAGGGAGAGAAACCCAAGCAGGCTCTGCACTATCAGCACAGAGCCCAATGTGGGGCTTAATCCCATGAACCATGAGATCATGATGTGAGCCGAGATCAAGAGTCAGACACTCAACGACTGAGCCACCCAGGCTCCCCTATAATTTATTTTATTATTATTAAAGAAATTTTAAAACACACCCTTTAAACAAGATTCTAAGGCGGTTGCATGATCACCACCTCCTAATGTTATGGCCATTATTAGGTTTCATTATATGGTAAAGGTGAAGAGATTTTGCAAATGTAGTTAAGGTCCCTAATGAATTGACCTTAAGTTAATGAAAAGAGATTTACCTGAATGGGCATGACCTAATCAGGCAAGCTTGTTAAAAGAAACTCAAAGCAATAAGGCTCTCTCCTGCCGGCCCTGATAAAGCCAACAGCCATGCTGGAACTGCCTATGGAGAGCGGCAGCTCATAGGAGCACAGACCTCAGTTCTACAACTGCAAGGAACTGAACTTGCCAGCAACCTGAGTGAGCTTGGAAGCACATTCTTCCCAGGCCGGGCCAGTAGATGGGAATCCTGCCCAGCTGATACTTTACTGTTGCCTTGTGAGACCCTGAGCAGAGGACCCCGCTAAGCATTCTCGGACTCCTAACCCATGGAAATGGTGAGATAATAAATGTGTGTTGTTTTAAGCCACTGAGCTTGTGGCGATTTGTTATGCAGTGATAGAAAACAGATAAACACATAAAAGTAGAGAGAATAGTACAATGAAGTGCTACTCAAACTGTAGTCTATGAACCCTGGTGTCCACAGCCTGTTTCTGATTCACGAGAAGTACAGAAATTGGGAGTCAACACTGAGAAACTTTCATGGCAGTTTGAGTTTGCTGTGACCTCAAAGTGGTCACAGCAAAGTGTGTGTCATTGGACTCATCTCAAGGAGCAGGATGTAGACCAGTTTGGATTTGGTAAGCTTACATGATAAATCGTGTATGGTGTGACCTGTGTACCAGATACATATTACAACATGTATAATTTTAAATTTAGTTTGTCAGTCAAAATCTGAAAGTGTACAAAAACATGAGAAATGTAAGCATTTATTTATTTGTATAACTTTTTAAAAATCAAGCTTGTTTTTAATTTAGCAAATTGTTAGCTATATTAGGAAAGTAACAATCCAGTGGTTTATTTTATTTTTTATTTTAGTGTGTGTGTGTGTGTGTGTGTGTGTGTGTGTGTGTGTGTGTGTGTTTTAAAGTAAGCTCTAGGCCCAACGTGAGGCTTAAACTCACAACCCTGAGATCAAGGGTCACATGCTTTACTGAGTGAGCCAGCCAGGCTCACTTATTTTGATCCCATGTTTCAATGACCATAGCTTGACATAGTCAGGAACTTCTGAGTACAGAAATCCAACCCACAGAGCAAATAAACCAGTGAAGAATTTTTCACTGTAGCTTAAAGAATGCATAGATTTGTTAATGTGGCAATTCTAGTACATGTGCAACTTGAACAGGATGGTAATGTGAACAGTTCTTTTCTCTTTTTTTAAGTTTATTTATTATTGAAAGAGGGAGAGTGCAAGCAGGGAGGAGCAGAGAGAGGGAGACCGAGGATCCAAAGCAGACTTCACACGGCCAGCATAGAGCCTGACACGGGGCTTGAACTCACTGTACCATGGGATCATGACCTGAGCTGAAGTTGGACACTTAACTGACTGAGCCACCCAGGTGCCCTGTGAACAGTTCTTTTTAACCTCATTGCCAATTAATACAACTAGCTCTATACAACCAAAAAAAAATACAACTATATAAAACTGTGAAAGAATACATTGTCAACAAATGTGGTTTGGAGCTAAAGTTTTCTGTAAGAGTGTGTTTTGCTAGCCAGCTGAATACACAGGAGCACAGGAGAATGTTCTGGAACAGTCATCGGGATTAAGGAGCTCATGACTCTAAGCACTGCTTCCTTCATTGAGAAAGTCTTGCTACCAAACAAATGAACAAACCAACAAACCAAAACATCAGGTGAACTGAATAGTGTATTTAGTGATTAAGAATTTGTGAATTACATAAAGGCAAATGCATTAAATTCAAGGCCATCCTACTTTTATGTGATGGATAGAAGTGGAGTATAATTTCTTACTGCATGCTGAGGTATAGTACTTGTCGCGGGGGAGAATTCTGTCAGAATAAAATACAGAACAAATTCATTATGTTTCTGTGAGATAAGGAATCAGTTTGATCCAATATTTAGAGATGTGAATTGGACATCCAGACTTGCTGATTTTTCTGATAGCTTAGATATTTTTAATGACCTTAAAACTTCCTTAAAAATAACAAAGGAATGCAAGAAAAGATCAAAAGATAAAGGCAAAATTTGGAATTTCTGTAGATTTTCACGGCAGATCTCAACAACAATCAGAAATGTAGATGGCAGCCTATTACTGCACACTTGTACACCTATGAATTTGAATTTTATTTTCCATCAAAAGATAATGCACATGTAAGGAATCTGTGGCTCAGGAATCTATTTTTTAAAATCAAAGGATATGGGTAATTTAAATTGAACTACAACTTTACAGGATAAATTGATGGCCCCAGCTACTGATCAAAGACTGAAGATGAATTCTTAAAATACAACATTATTTGTTTCATTTTTGATTGAAGCTAAAAATGGATATCCTGAGCTTGCTGAAATTACTGTAAACTCTCTTCTGCCATTCTAGTCAACACGCCTCTGTGAGGCTGATTTTCTCTACCAGAAGTGCCATGACAACAAAACACAGAACTAAGTTTAGATGTACATTATCCCCTGTGAGTAGTATTGTCAGCAGTCCAAACTAGGTTAGATAAATTAACAAGCAAGAAGTAAGCTCATTTGTCACATTAATAATTTTAAATATTGATGAACATGATTTTTGTTCAAACTGTGTGCTGAGGCATTTAATATGGGGAATCTCTATCTTATTCGTAATTCTCTGAGTTATGATTGGGAAATTACAAAAAGTTATGAAAGTAAAATAGCAATTCTCCATATTCCCTTATATACACACGTTCAATGGAAAACATGTATAGTTTTAACAACTCTTTTCTCTGGGGTGCCTGGGTGGCTCGGTCAGTGAAGTGTCCCACTTCAGCTCAGGACACGATCTCATGGTTGGAGGGTTCGAGCCCCACATCAGGCTCTGGGCTGACAGTTCAGAGCCTGGAGCCTGCTTCAGATTCTGTGTCTCCTGTCTCTCTGCCCCTCCCCCACTCTCAAAATATAAATAAACTTAAAACAATAAATAAACTTGGGGCACCTGGGTGGCTCAGTCGGTTAAGCATCTGACTTCAGCTCAGGTCATGATCTCACAGTTTGTGGGTTCGAGCCCCGCGTTGGGCTCTGTGCTGACAGCTCAGAGCCTGGAGCCTGCTTCGGATTCTGTGTCTCCCTCTCTCTCTGTCTTTCCCCTGCTCACACTGTCTCTCTCTGTCTCTCAAAAAAGGAATAAATGTTAATAAATAAATAAATAAATAAACTTAAAAAAAACTCTCTCAAAAGTAAACTTAAAAAATACATAAAAATAACTTCTTTAAAAAAATAAAAACAATAAAAATTATTTTCTCTTTCCATATGGTAAGTTTGTTTTGATTCTCTATATTGAAGCATAATTTTATGTGTGTTGAACCCGATGAAAAATTTAGATTTATCTGCTGTATGTCTTTTTAAAAAATTATTTAACTGTTTTGGCAATTCACTTTTATTGTACTTGATAAAAGTATTGGCCTACAATAAATTAGAAAAAATTTTTAAAAAGCAAAGCAGGGGTGCCTGGGTGGCTCAGTCAGTTAAATACCTGACTCTTGATTTTGATCTCATGGTTCAGGAGTTTGAGCCCTGTGTTGGCTCTGCACTGACAACAAGACTGCTTCAGATTCTCTGTCTCCCTCTCTCTCTCTGCGTCTCACCCCTTCATGCTTGTTCTCTCTCACTCTCTCAAAAATTAAATAAGCATTTAACAAATAAATAAATAATAAAATTAAGAAGGCAAAGCAGTCCTCTCCCAGGTGGATGAGAAGCTACATGGGTGTAAAACTGCGGAAGCCAACAGCTGCCCCCAAAGACCCACCCCCCTGTCAGCATTCTTGTCTCAGCTCTTCTCTCCCTTACGTATTTTGCCAGAGTATTTTAAAGCAAACCCCAAATAATATATAATTTTACATGCAAATACTTCAGTATGTATCTTTAAAAAATAGTAACTTAAAAACTCGAACCACAATGTTATCATATTCAACAAAATAAGTAATTTCTTTTTTTTTTATACTTTATTTAATTAATTTCATTTTCTACTCACTTATCACTTTAAAGAATAACAGTAAAGCCATTTTTCTTAATTATAAAAACTAGTTGAACTTTCATAGCTCCTATCCTATAAAACCTTTTCCTGGTCTCAGGAAGGAGGTCAGACCTATAGACTCATAAACTTTTATTTTTTTATTTATTTTATTTAATTTTATTTATTTTTTTTATTTTTTAATATATGAAATTTACTGTCAAATTGGTTTCCATACAACACCCAGTGCTCATCCCAAAAGGTGCCCTCCTCAATACCCATCACCCACCCTGCCCTCCCTCCCACCCCCCATCAACCCTCAGTTTGTTCTCAGTTTTTACCAGTCTCTAATGCTTTGGCTCTCTCCCACTCTAACCTCTTTTTTTTTTTTTTTCCTTCCCCTCCCCCATGGGTTTCTGTTACATTTCTCAGGATCCACATAAGAGTGAAACCATATGGTATCTGTCTTTCTCTGTATGGCCAAAATAAGTAATTTCTAATCGTATCTAATATCTGGCTTATATTCACTTTTCCCTAATTACCTAAGAAACTTATTGTTGTAGTTGGCTTGTTCAAATCAGAATGCAAATAAGGGCCACACGCTGTATTTGGTTGTGATGTCTCCAATCTCCTTTGATCTAACAATACCGTCCTCTCTTTTTTTAAACCATATATATTTTTTAAGTTTATTTATTTTGAGAGAGAGCACACAAGCAGGGGAGGGGCAGAGAGAGAGTGGGAGAGGGAGAATCCCAAGCAGGCTCCATGTTGTCAGTCAGCATGGAGTTTGATGCATGGTTAGATCGCATGAACTGTAGGATCATGACCTGAGCAGAAATCAAGAGTCTGACACTGAACTGACTGAGCCACCCAGGTGCCCCTAAACCATATGCTTATTGAAAAGCCTGAAGTATTTGTCTAGTAGAACTTCTAACATTTCTGCATTTGGCTTATTGCTTCCTGGGACTGTCTGTTAGCCTGTTACTCTGTCCTTGACAGCTCCTTCTCCTGGAAGTTAGAGTCAAAGCCTCGATTAGATTCAGACTTTACTTACCTTTCTCCAAAATGACTTCTAGGAAGTGCTGTGCGCTTCCTCTTGCATCACCCCAACGAGCACATAAGTCTAAGTCTCGTTGCCTACCTTTGGAGATGCCAACTAACATTCAGTGGGTTTAGGTTTCACCAAAGGTTGCCTACCTTTGGAGATGCTAACTAACATTCAGTGGGTTTAGGTTTCACCAAAGGTTGCCTACCTTTGGAGATGCTAACTAACATTCAGTGGGTTTAGGTTTCACCAAAGGTTGCCTACCTTTGGAGATGCTAACTAACATTGATCAGTGGGTTTAGGTTTCACCAAAGGTTGCCTACCTTTGGAGATGCTAACTAACATTGATCAGTGGGTTTAGGTTTCACCAAAGGTTGCCTACCTTTGGAGATGCTAACTAACATAGATCAGTGGGTTTAGGTTTTCACCCTGATCCATTCATCATAATATACTCCACTGACTTTTAGTGAGTGGTTTGCAGCCATTAATTATTACTACCTGGATCTGGTTTGCATTAGGAATTCACAAAATGGTGATTTTCTAATTATCTCATTGCTTCTTCATTTATTAGCTAGAATGGCTTTCTAGAGAAAGAATCATCCCTTCTTTGATTATTTTGAAATATAGTCTGTAGAGGAAAGCTCGATAAATGCTCGTTTTTTTCCTTTTATCAATTTTCAGAATAAGAAATTTGTGGTTTAGCAACTTCCCAAGATGATCAATTAATCTGGGGAGGTTTTCTTGAGTATCAATATGAACTCATAGATTGCAATATATTTGATGTGTTTCAAGACATTGTTATCATTATTCAAATGGTCTCCTTTTTGGGCAATGGGAGTCCCCTCAAGTTGGCTCTTGGATTTTTGTTATCAGTCTGGCAGTAGTTGAGAGCTCCTTGTTTTGTTTTGTTTTTTAATTTTTTTTATTTTTGAGAGAGATAGAGACAGAGCGTGAGCAGAGGAAGGGCAGAGAGAGGGAGACACAGAATCCAAAGCAGGCTCCAGGCTCTGAGCTGTCAGCACAGAGCCCAACGTGGGATTCGAACCCACGAGCTGGGAGATCATGACCTAAGCTGAAGTCAGAAGCTTAACCGACTGAGACACCCAGGTGCCCCAGCCACCCAGGTGCCCCCAAAGCTCCTTGTTTTCAGGCATGACAAAGTATGCCAGGTTTATGTTATATACTTTGGGCCTCAGGTCTGGAATCAGCCATTTCTCTAAGTTATCCTGGTTCCTTTCAGTGGGAGTTAGCATTTAGGGACTTCAGTCTGCATTCTGCATGTCTGATTTCTCTACTCTTTTCTCATGGACTGGAAAAACTCCCCAGGGACTGAACACATTGGAGTTTGGGGCCAAGGCCATTGCATTATGTTGTGTATATGTGTCATCGTCAGGTGCCCTATGAGGAGGCAACCTGGTCTCCTGACCCAGTGCCAGAAAATGACACTTGTAACACCCCCTGAAACATTTAACTGATTTCATGCATGCATTCACTCATTTATTCATTCATTCCCTTATTCATTCATTCATTCACTCAACAAATACTTAATGAGTACCTATTGTATCTATTGTTTCAGGTCTCAGGGATGTAGTGGTAGACAAACAGTACAGTCCCTGCTACCATGGAGATGGCTTTCCAGGGAGGGGAAGAAGACAATAGACACACATGTGATGGGGTGTGGGAAGGGCTTTCTATTCAGGGTAGTCTGATAAATGTTGGGCCAGAGACCTGGAGGAAGTGAGGAAGGATGCTAGGCAGAAGTCTGGGGGAAATTGCTGGGCCAGAAGGAGCAGGCCAGTGTAAGAGCCCGGAGTCAGGAATGTGCTCACTGATTCCTAATACTGCAGACACTGACAAATTCTTCGCTATCCAAGTTTTCAGCATTTCTTATCAGTTGCAAAATATTTTTTCACAGTAAAACTTTAGAGTTTACAACTTGCTGGGGCGCGTGGGTGGCTCAGTTGGTTAAGTGTCCGACTTCGGCTCAGGTCACGATCTCGTGGCTCATGAGTTTGAGCCCCGGGTCAGGCTCTGTGCTGACAGCTCAGAGCCTGGAGCCTGCTTTGGATTCTGTGTCTCCTCCTCTCTCTGCCCCTGCCCTGCTTGCAATCTGTCTCTTTCTCTGTCTCTCAAAAGTAAACATTAAAAAATATTTTTAAAAAATAATAAAGTTTACAGCTTGCCTTTTTCTTTTTTTAATTTACTTGAGACAGAGAGAGTGGGGGAAAGGGACAGAGGGAGAGAGAGAGAGAATCTCAAGCAGGCTCCCACACTCAGTATGGAGCCTGACACAGAGCTCGATCCCACGACCCTGGGATCATGACCTGAACCCAAATCAGGAATCAGACACTCAACCTGCTGAGCCACCCAGGCACCCCTACAGCTTGCTTTTCAATAGTGATCTTTTATTTTTTAATTTTTTTTAGAATTTATGAAAACAATTTTTTTTAACATTTATTTTTGAGAGACAGAGACAGCATGAGTGGGAAAGGGGCAGAGAGAGAGGGAGGCACAGAATCTGAAGCAGGATCCAGGCTCCACACTGTCAGCACAGAGCCTGACACAGGGCTCAAACTTACGAATGTGAGATCATGACCTGAGCCAAAGTTGGACACTTAACCAACTGAGCCACCCAGATGCCCCTCAATAGTGATCTTTCAATTGGTGACTTTTATGTCATCACTCATGATACCTTGCAAAATATACCGTCTTCTCTCCACCCCATGCTATATTCTTAAAAATGACTTTTCTAATTCCAGAAGTCATAGGTGTTTATTGAATAATACACGGAAAGCACAAAAAAATAACACAGAACAAAGTAAAATGAGAACAAAACAGAAGCCACCTGTTGCCTCCCCCCCCCCCCCCAATAACCTCTGTAATATGGCAGTCGGTGTCCTTCTATTCTTTTACAAGAATGTTGTCCTGCTGTGAGTACTACATTCTGCCTCCCACTTTCCGACATGGTCTTCAGTGGCTATAGAGATTTCTGGCTTATATCTGCTCAATACTTCTTTGTCAGAGCAGGAGTTCCTTGCTGAGCTGTGGCTTACACCTGCTGGCTTGAAATGTCCCTTCAGACCCAGGGTGTGCCCTGGACCAGGGCCCATGCCTCTGGGTCCTGCCATTTCCATATCACCAATCAGTTCTTGCTTCTTGGTCAGAGAGAAGTGACAAGGAGAGTGTTTCCTCCCCCCTCACCATTTCTCCTTCCTACCAAGAAAGAGAGAGAGAGAGAGATCATGGTAGAGGGGGATGAAGGACAGAGGAGAGGAGTCAAGCAGTATTTCAAAGGTAACAGTGGAGCCAGAATTTAATCAATTCTTCTTGGAAGGAAATAATTTATTTTCATGTAAAATGGAATTTTCGTTTACTGATTTGCTTTCATCACCTGAGGCCAGGTGTGATATTATGACAGAGGACCTACTCATTTGGTGAGCCCCATCACCAGTTACCTGAGCCCTTGTATATGTGAAATACTCCTAACAAATTTAGACACATGTAGGGGAAAGAAAAGTCTACCCAAATGAGAACAAACAGATACCAGGTGTTAGGATTTCAATGGATCTTTCTTGGGGAAACAATTCAATTTAACCTACAACAGGTACCTTGATACTAACAAAAAAAAAGCATTTTTGAGACACAGCGTAGCACAGTGGTTAGAGAAGTGGTACCAGAGTATCCAGATTGAACCCGTGGCTTTGCTGCTTCTTAGCTGTGTGATCTTGGGGAAGGTGGTAGGTAACCTGTACTTGAGTTTCTGCATCTATAAAATGGGGACAGTGCTAATCAAAGTACCACCCCCATGGGGCATGTTGTAAGGGGATCTTGTGACTTAGGACGTCTTTGGCACTTACAACAGTGCTGACATTTAGCAGGTGCCTGGCCCATGTTGGCCATGTTGATTGACCTAAGCGCTTCACAGGTATTAACCTTCCTAATCTTCAGAACAAGCAGTTAAATGCATATTATCATCATCCCCGTTTTACAGAGGGTTTAACTGGGGCAGACGGGTTAACTAGTCCAAGGTCCCACACAGGAAAGTGGTACAGCTGAATTCAAATTCAGGCAGTCTCAGCTCGGAGCTCATACTTTACTATAATGTCTGATATAATTACCCACTATTTAGTCCACCTGGCATTCCCTTCCAGAGCCTGCTGCTTGTGAATGGTTTTTCTTCCTCAAATATGGATATGAATATGGGTCTAAGTTTAAAATGAGGCCTTCTGTGCCTCCTGAGTCATCGAGCTGTGGCCCCTTACCCTGGACTGTCTCCAGTCTTCCAACTGCACAGACCTTTGACCTTCTCCATGAACTTCCCGGCCCCTTTCTGCCTTTGCTTACTTGCAGGGAGATGCCAGCAAGACTTCAGTTACAAAACGTATCTCTGTGTGGAGGTTTGTCCTCACTGTCTGCTGGCCATCTCTCAACATTTGCCCCTTCTCCCTTGTTGTGTTCCGTTTTTAGAAAAGACTCATCCCCAATGCTGATTACTTCATGCTTTATTTATATCTGTAAGAGATGGCCCCTTTCACAGAGTTCACACCCCAGGTCCCCATGAGCATGAGTCAGAAGACCACACAGGGACAGAGAGGTGGCAATGCCTGGCCACAAAGGAAAGAGGGGCACGACTTGACATAGGGTTCATTTTGGAGGAGTTTATTCAGAGGCTGCTTTGGGTCGGGGCTGGGAATAAATGAGGAAGAAGTTCCCCGCCTGGTCTTGTAGTCTAGCATGGGAGGCAGACGCATAGGCCCTGGGTCCCAGGGTGTGATGCA
This sequence comes from Panthera leo, assembly GCF_018350215.1. Lineage (NCBI taxonomy): Eukaryota > Metazoa > Chordata > Mammalia > Carnivora > Felidae > Panthera > Panthera leo. The sequence continues at coordinate 57,164,709 of NC_056690.1, read as the reverse complement.
AGTGCCACACGGAGGGTGTGTAGAGGTCAGGGAAGGCTCCCGGGAAGAGGAGACCCTGAGCTGAGTCAGACCCAGGTTTGAGCCAGAGCATCATCGCTCCCTAACTGTGTGCCATCATTGGCCTCTCTGGCTTTCTTTCCTCACTGGCTAAATAGGGCTGTTGTGAAGATGAAATGTGCACCACACGTGGCACCCAAGGGTTGCCCTATAAATCACTGCAGGTGGTGCCGTTGTGAATATTGACCCACCATTAATAATAATGGTTGCTTTCTAATGATGTGCCCTCCTCATGTTATATTCAGAGGTCACATTCACTTCCAGTAGCAAATCCCAGCCTACATGCAAATACGGCTCTTTAAAAATATGATTATATAGAGAAGAACAAGCTTTCCTGTCCCACTTTCCTCTCCATGAGCCCCATTAAATATGTGGGGATTTGCAGAACTGGAATCAGACTTTCCATCCTCAAAGCTGACTTGCTTCTTGATAGCAACAAAGATGTTTCCTGCACCTTTAACACATTACCAGGGATGTGTAATTATGACAGTGGCAGAACACTCTTGGCTCCCTGGGATCACTTCCTAGTGATGATTCTTTTATACAATTGCCATTATTTCTCCACAGAGTACAACTGAGCGAAGCCAAGTTACTGAGACATAAATGGTGTAAGCATGTCATTGCATTAAACGGACGTTTCCCCCACTGTGGTGTTTAATAATTTATACCTTAAAGAAGACAAGTAGCTGCCCAGCTAGCTAATTAAAAATGCTAGATCTCACAGATGAGAAGTATGGTTCTTGTTAAAGTGTCCATTTGCTACCTTGACAGTTTCTAAGAAGCAAATATTTCTACTGCTCCAGATATAAAGAAACAGAGTTACTCAGCCATGGGAATCCACTTTGGAAAACAAATGAATCCACGAGACTCCCCTGTGATGACACAGCCCTCGGTGTAAAATCAGATGATGAAGTGGAGTGGCATCCGAAAAAGTGCAGTTCTCATTAAATAAGGGAACTGGAACTTTCTTGATTCCAATAGCAGCCTCTGGTCCATGCATTCCCCTCAGTTTCTCAAGGAAGGGATTTATTGGACATAAGTTCCGGGCATCCCCTCATCGAGCCCAGGATTTCACTGAGGAGCAGCTCTCTGACAAGGCAGGTCCACATGACAGCTCTAAGGACTGCCAGTCACGTATGCTGTGGGATGCAGTCACCTGCCTCTGCTCTCTCCTGAAAGTCCTCTCAATGACTGTCAAGGGAAAAAAACAGTTTTGGGTTTTTTGTTTTGTTTTGTTTTGTTTTTTAAGGCATAAGTCACCAAAGGTAAAGAGACTAGGCCAGAAGACTGCTGCAGAGAGAGAAGGCCACGAGCATTGAGAGACAGATCTCTGCGTGATCAACAGCCTAGCAAACTCAGGAAGCTGAGAAGCCAGCCACGCAGGCCCTGAGTGCAGAAGGCTTGCAGTGGGGCTTCAGGGACCAAAACCACAGGTGCAGTTGGGGCCTCAGAAAGATCAAAACACACCCTGAGAGCTGGGAGCTAGCCTGGAACCCACAACCAGGCCATGATGTTCTCCTGTTCAACAGAAGCAGTTGCACAGAACGCCTCCATCAGACAAGGCCACTCTGTGATGTAATAGATGAAGATAACAACAGGACAGTCCCTGACCATACCTGAACAGTGACAGCAACCGGAACACTGCCCCAACCTGAAGAATGGCCCAGGGACCACCCCCCCCTTCCCAAGGCAAGTGACAGAGGCCTCTGATGACAGCATTAGCCTACTTCATGCCCTGCAACTCCTAGATGAAATGCATTAAGTCATCACAGGACTATTCTTCCTTGCCACAGTGCTCCCAGTCCAGAGGGAAGTGCTGCCCCCCTGGGCTCTCCTTCGTATCACCCAACTCAAGTCTAAATCAGACCCTAAGTCCTTCCTAACACTCACTGAGACACTTACAGTTCTCCATGGTCGGCCCCTCTCAATGCAATAAAATGGTAAACCCAAGTGTGCTCCCAGTGGTCTCTGATGAACACCAACAGGTCCCGGGCCTCACCCACTGCCCCACCCCAGTGCCAGCAGTCAGGGGTGGCAGGAAACCTCCGAGAGATTGGCCAGTGGGCACTGTGGTTGCAGAAGCACCAGGCCCTGCTGAGGAAGAGGTGTATTCTCCAAAACAGGGACATTAAATGCATGATGACATCACAGCCAGACTCCCAGCCTCTCCCCTGCCTGGCTCTCAAAAAAGACAAAGCAAAGAGGAACTGAGAATCTCCCCAGAAGCAGAGACCATGGCAAGAATGTCTAAAGCTGAAGCGTATTCTTTAACCAATACTTTACAAGAACAAAATAAGAGTTGGAAGGGAAGTTATACATTAAAAGAGATTTATGAGTTTTATCAACCAATAGAAAAGTGTGGACCTTACTTGAATTCTAGTTTAAACACACCACAAAAATAAAACCATTTATGAAACAACCAGGCAAAGATGAATATTGACTGCATTTTGATGATATGAGGAAATTGTCAAAAAGTTTAGATATGATTATTTGGATTATATTTACATAAAAAATTCCTTATCTTTCAGAGGTACTATGAGAATAAGTACAGGTGAAATGTTTTGAATTCTGGAATTTGCTTTAAAATATTCTTCTGGGGGATGGGTAAAGATGAACCAGGACTGGCACAAAGGGAGGTGTATAGAGGTTTAAGGTTTATCATTTAATTAGCTCTACTTTTGTATATGTTTGAAATTTTCCACAATAGAAAATGAGCAAAAACAAGAAAAAAAACTACTAAAGGTTAACTTTCTTTATTTTTTTCATTTTGAAGATTTTATTTTTAAGTAATGTCTACACCAAATGTGCGGCTTGAACTCACAACTCCGACTCCAAGATCAAGCATCACATATTCTACTGACTGAACCAGCCAAGTGCTCCAAGGTAACTTTCTTTAACCTCACAAAAATGCCTCCATTTATCCAGACCTGCCCCAGACCTCAAGCCAGGAAGATACCAGGGTAGTCCATTCTCCAAGTCTGCAGATACAGAAAACAAGGCTTTATTTTTTTAATTTATTTTTTAATTTTTTAAACAAGCTTTAGAAAGCTCTTTAAAAAATGGCATAAACCTAATTTATCAAGGAAGGTAAAGCAGGAAGGTAAGAGGACAGCCCCAAACACAGTTGTACACTGCTGTCTGTCCTCCTCCTGCTTCTATGCCCCCACTCTTTAGTGAGCCTGTGGTATCTGCAGACAAGGCTCCTTCCATAGCCCAGAAATCACCTTGCTGGGCATCTTGCCTGGGTGTTCTGGAGGGCAAAATGCAGTCGATGGCCATGATATCAGATTTAGCTGTGGGTGGGGACAAGGAGGTAGCTTGCTTTTGATGCAAGGGAGGGGACGGAAATGCCCTCCACTGATCTGGGTGACAAGTGAGAGGTGGGCATTGGGAAGAAGAGGATAACTCCATCTGTGGTACCTGCGTTGTTGGCAGAATGAAGGGTTGGGCAGGATTTGACTCCTGGGGGCAAGATGCTGGAGCTTGGGGGTTTTCCTTGCTATGTCTTCAGCACCTAGGACAGCTCTCAGTAGCGCCCTTGGATCCTTGTAGGGATGAATGAGAAGAAAGCAAAATACAACACTCTGAAAAAAACCACGTGCAGAGATGGTGGCTAAAGAGTGGGGCAGAGGGAGTAAATCTCTGTGGAAGGTGGCAGGGAGACCGTGGAAGGTGTCCCCAGAGAGGAGAAATTTAAGCTAAGTTCTGAAGAATGAGACCTGGGAAGAGCATTTCAGATGGGAAGACCAGGGTGTGCATAAACCCCAAGTCAGGAGAGGTGTGCCATGGTGGCAGAGGAGGACAGGGTGACTGGGGCCTTGGGAGGGCACATGGTGAACCTGGAGCATGGAAAGGACCTAGACACAGGGCCTTTTAGACCAGGGTAAAGAGCCTCTGCTTTAATTCTGAGTACTATGGGAAGCATTTGGAAGGTTTAAGCAATGCAGTAATATGATTTGACTTACATGTTCAGAAAAATCACTCTGGATACTATGTAAAGAATAAACCATAGGGAGTAGAGGATATAGGAGACCAGTTGTCTGGATAAGAGATGGAGATGGCTGTTTGGATAGGGAGGATGAATTGGAGGTAGTGAGAAATGGCTGGATATAAGTGACCTTTGGAGAGATTGCCAACCAGGTGTGGAGATAAGTTGGATGTGGACAGAGAAAACCCCTGGCTCCTGGCTGGAAGGATGGTGTCTCATTTCCTCACAGAGGTGAGGAAAACAGAACAGGTTTTGAGGGAAAAGTTACAAGTTCAGAGTTGGATGTATTGTGTTTGAAAAGTTGATTGGATGCCCAAGTGGAGATGTGAAGAAGGCATCACTATAAGAAGAAGGAGTCCAGAGGTAGAATTTGAACTGGCAGCTGTCACAGCACAGCGGGGATTAAAATCTAGAGAGGTTAGGGGACACACAAAGTGGCCGTGGGGAAGCTGGCACAGGAGACAGAGCAGGAGGGACAGAGGCTGAGAAGGCAGGGCTCTGACTTGGCCCCATGTGCCTTCTCCAATGCCTCTCGCTCTCGCTGGCAAGACCCTCTGCACTTCAGCCAACCTGCTGGGACTTCTGAGTCTGGAACACACCATTTCTGCTAAAGCCTCTGCACTTATGCTCTGCTCCTCCTTCCTCCAATGCCCTCCCTGATCTAGGCTTTTCTTAATTCTGGCCATCCTTTTAAGACCCAGCTCACTCTTCCTTGATGTCCCCCTGGGGGCAAGCATCTCATCCCCCACCTCTGCTCAGCTCTGTGCTGAAAACCAGAGCTAACCTGCCTCTCACACATTTTCCAAGCAGGCATTGCACATACATCCATGGTGCCCCCCAAACCACAGAGAATGCAGATCAAGCTCTTCAAGTGCCCTGCTAAGCCCCTCTCTGTATTTGAGGTGAAGGGGAACCCCCCATCCCAATTTTCAGAACTTTTATGCCCTGGATGAAGGTGTGGATGAAAGTCACATGGCTTTTGGGCAAGTCCTGCATCATGGGCTTCCCACTGTCAACCATGGCAGCAATATGGTGCCTCTGCCCTGTCTTTTAAATATCCCCACTTACCACGCTTTGTTTCTAAGGTGGGAAGGGATTGGGAGGTGGTGGTGGCCTTCGTATGGGCCCTGGGGCAGGGGCAGGATTTAGAAAGGGAGGGACATTTAAAACATTTTTTTAAAAAGGGACAGTGGGTGGTTCAGTCAGTTAAGCACCTGACTCTGGGTTTCCGCTCAAGTCATGATCTTGTGGTTTGTGGGATCAAGGCCCACAGTGGGCTCCGAGCTGACTACATGGAGCCTGCTTGGGATTCTGTCTCTCTCTTCCTCTCTCTCTGCCCCTCCCCCCCACGCCTCTACCCTCCCCCATCTTTCTCTCTGGCCCTTCCTCCACTGAGAGAGTGCTCTCTCTCTGTCTCTCAAAATAAATAAACATTGAAAAAATTTTTAATTAAAAAAAAAGGGAAGAGAGGAGGAGAGGAAAGCAATAGTGGAGGATAGGAGGCCATGGAGTAGAAAACTCTGGGAATTGGCATCTGGGGCCATTTCACTGCTTCTCTTTTTGACAAAAAGAATGCTTTGCCTCAGTCATGGCAGAATGGGCAAGTGTTCCTTTTTTTAACCAACTAAGATATACAACGGTTCTTCACGCTCTCTCTTGGAGCCTCCATTCTAAGCATAGTGACTGGACTTCTGGGTGGGGTGGATCTCTGAAAGCCAGAGAGGGAAGTTGTCAAGATTGTGGCAGGCAGCAGGGAGCCAGTATGGATCCTAGCAGAGAGGAGGGGTATCACAAGAGCCCTGTGAGGTGCAAACCTGGGAAGAGAAATCAGTCAAATGCTCCTCCTGCCATCTGGGTGGGAGGCCGGAACCTTGATGCCCTCAGGATCAGAGCAGCTGCTGGGCCTGAGGCCCCAGATATCTCCTAGGAGATGTGGGTCCAAGGCTGAAGTAGAGGAGTGGGTAGAGATCCCTGTGGGGAGTTTTCTCAGAGTCGAGAGAGGGAGGGAGTGTGCAAGGAACAGGACAGACCGCTTAGCAGTCTCATTCAGCTGCTTGTGTTTGCTACTTTGGGCTACATCAAGAGAAATCACGGAGGCCTTTGTAGGAGGAGGCCACCGGTGACGTCCAGCCCAAGGCTGACAAACAAGACAGAAAGAAGTCCCACAGTTACTCAGGGCTGGCTCAGGTGCTCTCCGTGGGGTGCTGGTACACAGTTAGCAACTGCCTCTTTGGAAAGAAGGGGGACTGATTTGTAAGTGCTCCCACTGGGGCCAATTTTAAGCCACCAGCATAACCTGACTGCATCCCATTACATAGTCCTCCCACCATGGCTGTGAATGAGCTCAAGGACACAATAATAAAACAATAATGAAGTAACGAGTTCTGAGTATATTTTATCTTCATTTTAATATGTTTTGTTTGCTTGTAAGTTTACATAATTTAGTTTTTAATAATGATTGTTGAGGAACTGGCTTGCAAATTTCCTAAAAACTTAATCATCAGCTCTTGAGAGGGGGTAGGAGCCGGTCCCAGCGCCTCTGGCTGATGCGAGGGCAGGTCTGGCTGTGGGAATGGGGATCCCTGCCTGGCAGAGCTCTCCTGCAGGAAGCTGCGGCTTTCCAAGGTCAGGAGCTGGGAGAAAACGACAGGCTGACTTCTAAGAAGAGCTCAGACCTGGGACAGCTGGACCAGCCTACAAGACGAGCACCTTTTCTGTAACAGGTCCAGGAACTGTCTGATTTTTAACCAAAAAGAACAACAACAACAACAACAAAGAGTTTAAAACTTGCATTTTTAAGTGTCATCTGAGCTGGAACGGCTACAAAACAATGTATCAGTGTTAAAATTAAAGTGAAAATTAAGCACACGTCACCCTATTAGTCAGCGTTTTAAGGCTGTATTATTGGGAAGTTCAGAAAAAGAGTTAAAGAATCTATTTAAATGCAAATGTGCCATAAAACCGACTAACGGCAATGCATCTCTGAAATGCTCTCAGCCCTTCTTTCAGCAGACTCTGCTTATAATAGCGTTGGTTTTTTTTTTCCCCCCAACTTGGGGAATAATATCTCCGAGAAATCCTGTGTTGGTGGAGTGCAGCTGTGTGATTACCTGGGGGTGGGGGATGCGCGGGAGGAGGGATCAGGGCTCCCGCTGGGGCGGAATCTGCACTCATGCCCCTGTGCCCTCTGGGACTGGTTGTGCAGCACAGAAGCCCGGCTTGGCGGCCATCAGGCAGGGCTTAGGGCTTGTGCCTAGAATTGTCCCCCGCTGGCCCTGCTGATTACCATGCTCCAGAGCAGCCGAAGCTGGGGTTGCTCACAGACCAGGGAGCAGTGTGGTGCCCTGACCCAAGGACCGAATTGAGACACTCCTCCGAAGGAGGCAAGCACAGCACCTGACTCAGAGGGAGTAAACTGCCAGTGTTGACCACTAAACCCTCTGCCCCACACAGGAAGGAGGCAGGGAGGTGACAGACCCTCACAGAGACCCTGCGCTGTGCCAGGTGCCAGCCTCATCCTCATCATGGCCCTCTGGAGGAGGCCTTATTGCCCTGACTTGACAGAGGTTGGGAACAGGGGGCACAGGCAGTGGGTGGTCGTTGACATTGGGCTTCTGTGGGAGGACTGGCCCAGCCCCCGCCCTGCGTGTGGAGAGGAGTAACTAGGGCATCAGGCAGCTATAGCAGAGCTTGGTGATGAGCCTGGCCTGGTGCTGGGTGAAACCATCTGCTTCTCCCCATCAAGGCTGGGGGCCCACCCTGGGAGCAGCCAGGAATCCCAAGGTGTATCCAAAAGCCCATGGTTACCCTCGGCCCTGTCTCCTCAGCTAAGAGGGGACTGTGTACCTGAAAGCCCCTCAAACTCCCAGAACAATGTAAGAACTACCTTGTTTAAGGTAGACTCTGTCAGGGAGCAGGCAAAGCCCACCTCGCGCAGCTCACCTCATCTCCATCACTGAACCCGTGGGCACCTCAAGGTAGGACCGTGGCCCAGCCCGTGTGTGCAAACAATAAAAATGTGTCGAGTGTTTGAAAACTGCTGCTCGGGCATGTAATATAGATATGGGGCAGAATTTATAGATATTATAATTTTAATATAAAATTAGCATTTATGTCGCTCTTTTTACTTTGGTTTATTTGGAGCCATTCAGAATTTGGTTTGAGGGACCCTATGCAAAAATGGGTTGTTCTCTAAGTACCCTACCCCCACCCCCCAAAGGACCCGCTCCCTTCAGGACTCATGCGTGGATGCCCTTGGGAAGAAGGAATGCAGGGCTGTTGAAAACCTCCACTTCTGTTCTTCCTCTGTTTGGGGGACACCATGGGGGGAGGCACAGTTTTGGTCTGGGATTGCTTTTCTGCCTGGAAGAAGGCGCCAGAGCCAGGGCCAACGAGGGGGCTAAAAGTGGTGCTCAGGGCTTAGAATAAATTGGTTCAGGCAGGGATCATATGTGTAGTTCAACTCTTGGGAATTCAGCCAAGCAGCGGTGGCCTTCAGAGGACTGATTGCAGAGGAGGGGACCCCAGCTGTGGTAGCAGGAGGGGAATAGCGCCTAACAAGGAAGCATGAGAGAAACTGTCACCTAAGGAGACCCTGCCTGGTACCAGACATGTGCACTATTTTATGTCATCTTCCCTCCAGCCATCTCTGTTTGCAGACAACATAATCTTGAATAGACGAAATATTTAAGAATGCACTAAAATCCAGAACTAATTAATGAGGTCAGCAAAATTACAGAATACAAGATCAATACACCAAAATATAAACTACATACAAGATACGAAAAAAATGGTACTTATGTATACTTGGATTGAATAATCCAAAAGTGAAATTAAGAAAATAATTACATTTACAATAGCATCAAAAAAATAAAACAGGAATAAATTTAAGAAGTACAAGCCTTGAACACTGAAAACTATAAACATTATTGAAAGAAATTAAAGAAAGCCTAAATAAATGGAGAAGATTTAATATGTTTAAGATGACAATACTCCCTAAGTAACCTACAGGTTCAGCACAATCTCTGTATAATTTCAAGTGCCTTTTTGGCTAAAATTGATAAGCCGATCTTGAGATTCATATGAAAATGCAAGGGACCTACAATAGCCAAAACAAAGAAGAAAGTGGAGGATTCACATTTGCCCATTTCAAATTTCCTACAAGGCTACTGTATCAGGGCACTTGGGTGGCTCAGTTGGCTACGCATGTGAGTCTTGACATTGGATCAGGTCATGATCTCATCGTTGTGAGATCAAGTCCCGCATTGGGTTCCTGCTTGGGATTCTCTCTCTCCCTCTCTCTCTGCCCCTCCTTTGCTCGTGCGTGCACGCGCTCTCTGTCTCTCTGTCTCTCTCTCTCTCAAAATAAATAAATAAATAATTTTTAAAAAGGCTACAGTATCAGGAAAATATGCTACTGGCATAAGAATAGACATACAGACCAGTGAAACAGAATTGAGAGTCCAAAAATAAACTCGTGTTCACATTTATAGTCAATAGATTTTCAACAAGGGTGCCAAGACAATTTAATGGGGAAAGAAGTCTTTTCAGCAACTTGATATTCATATACAAAAGAACACTTCCTCAAACATACATATGTAAAAGTTAACTCAAATGTATCCTAGACCTAAATGTTAGAGCTCAAACTACAAAACTCTTAGAAACCTCTCTTTTCCTGTCCGGCTGCTTGAAGCTCAGCTGCCATCATGAATGACACCGTAACTCTCTAGACCAGGAAGTTCATAACCAACTGACTACTTCAGTGGAAACAAGTGGTCATTGATGTTCTTCACCCTGGAAAGGCAGCAGCACCTAAGACATATTTGGGGGAAAAACTAGCCAAGATGTACAAGACCACACCAGATGCCATCTTTGTATTTGGATTCACAACCCATTTTGGGGGTGGCAAGACAACTGGCTTTGGCATGATTATGATTCCTTGGATGATGCAAAGAAAAATGAACCCAAACATAGACTTGCAAGACATGGCCTGTGTGAGAAGAAACAGACCTCAAGAAAACAGCAAAAGGAACACAAAAACAGAATGAAGAAAGTCAGGGGGACTGCAGAAGACAGGGTCGATGCCGGGAACAAGTGAGCCGGAGACTGGACAACAGAAGGAATAAAGATTCTGCAGTGGCTCTGTAGTGACTGTGCCAATTTTTCAGGAGAGGGTTAATAAACTAAGAAATTTTACGTGAAAAAAAAAGTCTTAGGAAAAAATATAGATGTAAACATGCATGACCTTGATCAGAACAAGCATTCTTAGATACGACACCAAAAGCACAAGCAATGAAAGAAAAAAAAGATAAAACAAACTTCATAAAAATTAAAGTTTTATGCTTCAAAGGACACCACCAAGAAAGTAAAAAGACAACTTACAGAAGAGAAGAACATTTTTGCAAATCATATATGATAAGGGACTTGAATCTAAAATATATAGGGAACACTTACAATTCAATAATAAAAAGGCAACCTAATTTTATTTTTTTTAAGTTTTTTTTTTTAATTTTTTTTTTAATTTTTTTTAACGTTTTATTTTTGAGACAGAGAGAGACAGAGCATGAATGGGGGAGGGGCAGAGAGAGAAGGAGACACAGAATCGGAAGCAGGCTCCAGGCTCTGAGCCATCAGCCCAGAGCCCAACACGGGGCTCGAACTCACGGAGCGTGAGATCGTGACCTGAGCTGAAGTCGGACGCTTAACCGACTGAGCCACCCAGGCGCCCCAAAGGCAACCTAATTTTAAAATAGGCAAAGGATCTGAATAGACAGTTCCCCAAAGAAGATTACACATGGCCAATAAATGGTTGAAAAGAGGCCTTAACATCATTAGCCATCAGGGAACTGCACATATAAATCATGAGCTGCTATTTCACATTCATTAGGATGACTGGAATTTTTAAAAAGACAGAAAATAACAACTGTTGGTGGGAGTGCCAATGGTACAGCTACTTTGGAAAAGTCTGGAAGTTCCTAAAAAAAATAAACATGTGGGGCACCTGGGTGTCTCAGTCAGTTGAGTGTCTGACTTCAGCTCAAGTCATGATCTCGAGGTCCGTGAGTTCAAGCCCCATGGCAGGCTCTGTTCTGAGCCCTCAGAGCCTGGAGCCCGCTTTGGATTCCGTGTCTCCCTCTGTCTCTGCCCCTCCCTTGCTCTCTCCCTCAAAAATAAAGAAATATTTTTAAAAATATAAACATACAGTTACCATATGACCCAGCAATTTCACTAATATGCCCAAGAGAAATGAAAACATGTCCACACAAAAACTTATATACAAATGTTTGTAGGTATATTATTCATAATAACCAAAAAAAGTGGAAATAACCCAAATGTCTATAACTAATCAATCAAATATGCTATATCTATATAATAGAATATTATTTGGCCATACAAAGAACCGAAGTACTGACCCATGCTACAACATAGATGAACCTTGAATATATTATGGTAAGAGAAAGAAACCAGTCACAAAGACTACACGTTATATGATTCCATTCATATGAAATGTCCAGAATAGACAAATCCATAGAGACAGAAAATAAATTAATGGTGGCCTTAGGCTGGCCTTTTGGGGAGAAATAGGAAGTGATTGCTAATGGACACAGGGTTTCTTTTTGGGGCAATGAGAATGTTTAAGAAATTTTTTTAATGTTTATTTATTTTTGAGAGACAGAGAGTGTGAGTAAGGGAGGGGCAGAGAGAGGGAGACACAGAATCCAAAGCAGGCTCCCGGCTCAGAGCTGTCAGCACAGAGCCCCATGCGGGGCCCTAACTCATGAACTACGCTATCATGACCTGAGCCAAAGTTGGACACTTAAACGACTAAGCCACCCAGGTGTCCCAAGAATGTTTTAAAATCGAGAGTTATCTGTTTTATGATGTGTGAGTTTTGATAGTTTGTGGGTTTGGACAGTTTGGTCCATTTCATGTCATTTGCCACATTCATTTGCATAGAGACGTTATTGTTTTAATGTCTATGAGATCTGTAGTTGCCTTTCCTTTTCCATTCCTGATTTGGTAATTTCTGTCTTCTTTCCTTTTCTGTTTATTAGTCTGACTAGAGAAAATCAATTTTACTGGTCTTTCAAAGAACCACTTTTTGGTTTCATTGATTTTCTGTTTTTTTGTTTCCAATTTTATTAATAACCATTCTTCATTATTTCCTTCCTCCTACTTGCTTTGGGTTTATTTTGCCCCCTCCTCCCATCAGTTTCTTATAGGGAAGCACAGGCGTTTGCTTCGAGACATTCCTTGTTTTGTAATATAAACACTTAATGCAGTAAACTCATCTCCCACTTTAGCTACATCCCACAAATTTTGATATGTTATATATTAATTTTCTTTCAGTTTAATATATTTTCTAATTTCCTTTGAGATTTCTTTCGGAAAAACGTTATTTCTTTCCTAGTGTTTGGAGAATTTTCAGTTATCCTCCTGTTATTGACTTATAGTTTAATTCCATTGTAGTCAGAAAGCATATTTTCTATGATTTGAATCCTTTTAAATTTGTTAAAGTTTGATTTATGACTCACAGTATGGTCTGTCTCGTTAAACGTTCCATGTGCACTTGAAAAGAATGTGTAGTCTACTGTTGTGTGGAGTGTTCTATAAATATCAATTAATTCAAGGTAGTTGGTGGTGTTGTTCTGTTCTATCTTTGCTAATTTTCTGTCTTTTATTTCTATATATGACATACAGAAGACAGTTGCAGTTTCCAAGTATAATGGTGGATACATCTCCTTTTCTGCTCTGACAATTTTTGCTTCTTATATTTTGAAACTCTATTTTTGGGTATCATACATTTAGAATTGTTATGTCTTCTTGGTGAATTGGTTCTTCTATCACTAAGTAACGTCTGTCTTTAACTTGTAATTTTCTTTGCTCTGAAGTTTACTTTGATATTCATATGGTTGCCCCTTGCTTTGTTTTGTTTGGGACTTCCATGTTATAGTTGTTTTTTTTTTTTTTTAATATTTTTTTCTTTTATCCTACCTATGTCATAATATTTAAGGAGTTTCTTTAGACAGGATGTACTTGGATCCCTTTTTAAAAACTCCATGCTGTCAATCTTTTTTATTCGTGTGTTTACTTCATTTACATTTAATGTAATTACCAATATATTTGGATCTAGACCTCCTATTTTATTATTTTTTTCTACTTATTCCCTCTATTTTTCATTTTTGTTTCTCCTTTCCTATCTTTGGGTTAAACTTTTTGTGTGTGTTTTTAGTATTCCATTTTAAATTATCTAATATATATTTGACATTGTTTTTTTTTTTAATGTTTATTTATTTTTGAGAGAGAGAGAGAGACAGAGTGTGAGCATGGGAAGGGCAGAGAGAGAGGGAGACACAGAATCTGAAGCAGGCTCCAGGCTCTGAGCTGTCAGCACAGAGCCCCCACAGGGCGTGAACTCACCAACCATGAGATCATGACCTGAACCAATGTCGGTTGCTTAATGGACCGAGCCACCCAGGTGCCCTTAGTTTTGACATTATCTTAAGTGTTGGGGAAGATGGTCCTGCTTGAGCATCTGTTCTCCTACATCTCCTACTGTGTGTGCCTAAACTGTAAACCCTGACTACTTTTTTACCTGGCCACTTCTCAGCACTTGGCATGGGTGCCCAAAGCACCAACAGCTGCAGGTTGGAATGTGGTGGCCAGTGAGGGGGAGAAGCCCCAGGGCACAGGCACCAGAAACTAGGAGGAAGAAGTGCCCATGCTCAGGTATAGACCCTAAAGGAAGGGAGAAAAGAAGCTGACTTTGTTTCCTTTGCTTTGCTTCCACGGTCTTCCTGGGCTAGCCTCCACCACTCCCTGTGCTTCCTGAGCTCCTAGCCAGAGGATAGCCTGGTCTCCTGGTATTAAGGACTTTGCAGTCCCTGACTCGTATGCACGTTAGACTCCTTAATCCATGTTCTCATGCAAAGACTCCTAATTTCAATTGATGGAGTTTTGGTGAAGGAAAGGTAGGGAAGGAAAGCCTAAGTGGCCTTGTGGGTGGGGCCCTGTGGGCCATTCGCTGTACCCTTGTGGCTCCCCCTGCTGAAGGATAGTAAGAATCCATGTGTTCTGTGTCTGCACTTTCCCTCCCCTAAGTGCCAGAAGGGATTCTCCCATCCGGAACTGCAGCATGTACAAACATACAAGTGGTCATGTAGACTGCAACTTCCCTTTTCCCCTTTCCTCCCTAAACCATCCCTGGTGCTCCAGCAGAAACAATACAGAATTCCAGCAATAGAAAGAGAAATCGGTGTTCATCAGATTTAATGGCTGCCCGATTACTCAAGGGCATTTCCTAGTGTAACAGTGCCACCTGGTGGACAAGCCCCCCAGTATACTGTTTGCTTGTTTTATTTGAGGAGGTTACGAGCAAGCTCTTGTTGAAACCGCATGCTTGACCCCTGGGTGCCTTGTAATACTTTGACCTGACATCCCCATTTTGGGGTTGATCAACTCAGACTCGATGACTAGCAAGGTGAGAAGAGCCCAACAGACCTCTCTGTTCCATAGGAAGAGCAACTCAAGAGCCAGTGGGCCTGGCCTTACCGAATGTCTAGTTTATATAAGGAAGTAACAGCAACGCGCCTTTTGGGAAACAGGCCCCCACCACAGACCCTAAAGCAAGCTGCTGACTTAATGGGGTCTTTGATTCATGAAGATTCCCCTAAATTCCTGGGCCTGTTCTCTGGCAGTTTAGCTAAATTGATGGCATCTATATACCAATGCACCACCTCCATAGAACAGAAAGTGACCGGGGTCTATCACTCGGAGCAGAACTCATGACAGTCCTTATCTCCCTGGTCGGGACTCCCCTTGATGAACCTTGTCACTTGTTTACTGACTGAGCTGTCGCCGACGGGCTGGCCATCTGGCCTGCTGCGGGAAGACTCTGGGTTGGCAGATTACAGGAACCCTCTGTGGGGCAGCAAACTGTGGGAACAAATCGCTGCTGCTGGTGGGACAGTTGTGTCACTGATGCAGATGCTCTCGGTAAGGATTCTCTGGTGAAACCAGCTGGCGTCACATTGCTATCAGGCCTTCACGGCCCACACCACCGCCTTCACTGGTCCACATGCAGGTTTCGGGCCAGAGCTGGGCTTCAGGGCCCCGTTCATGCTGTTCCCTCCACCTGGAAGGTTCTCTCTTCTGCTCTTCACCTTGCCAACTCATTCTCATTCTTCGGGTCTCAGCTTAAATCTCACTTTCCGCAGGAAGCCTGTCTGACTGCTCCCTACCTGCTGAGCTCGGATGGTGGCCTCCACAGAATTTGGTATTTTCTTCTCTTGGTCCTTCGATGTATTTGTTAACTTAATCGTTTGCAGTTGTTTAATCCATACCAGTTTCCCCTTTTAGACAATGAGAATATGAGGGCAGCATCCACATACGTCTGCTCATTGCTAAGGTCAGCCAGTGAGGCAGCAGACTTGCAGGGAGAATGTGCTCTGTGCCCACCATGGCGTTGGGCTCCAACATTCCTAAGGACGAGGTGTGGCCCTTGCCTGCTGTTCTTTGCTTGTTGTCTCCACAAGTGCTGGGGCCCAGTGGTAACTGGCTGCCGGCCAGGAGGTGGGTCTACCTGTCAGAGGGTGTGTGCAAAGTGGAGACAAGGGGCAAGTGGCAGAAAGGGGGTCACAACCAGGCTGGAACCAGGGCCTGACGGTCAGAGCTGGACTCAAAAGTGGAAGTAGACATTGCCCACATCCTTTGGAGACCCTAAGGATCAGGGAGTCCCAACGTGGGACCCGCTGGTGTTTGCCACCCTCATGCAGGCTGTAGTGAGCCAGGCTGCCCGGTGCTCTTCTAGCAAGCTCCAGAGGACCATCAGGGCTGGCGGGAGGAAGAGGCCCAGAGCTAAGGCTCTATGTTATTCCTTCCAACACCGTGGCCTCCTACGCCAGAGTGAGCCTTGAGACTCACTCTGGGGCCACTGACTTGGGGAAGTGACGGGGCCAGCCTGTCTGCTTGGAAATCCCCTGTGCTCCTCAGGGAGCACCTCGAAGAAGAGGGACCTGGGTGGGGAGGCTGCTTTGGCCAGCTCCTTCATCATCCTCGATTTTCTGCTCTCCAAACGGCCTCCTGCCTCTCAACCTCCCTGGAGGCTCAGAGTCCTTGTTTCCCGAGGAGGAGGCTGGCCGTTGCGTCCATCAGTATTTCCCGCAGAGGGCTCTGCTAACAGGCTCTGCCACTTTCCTCTTACATCCCTGGCAGAGTCACCTCCGGTGAGAACACAGGGAAACGAGAGAGATTTGTCTAAATTTGTCTAACCCAGAGCTTCACACAGCTGTGTGATCAGTATCCATTTCCCACAGAGCACCTTTTAAGATTGCAGGCAACCCTGACTGGGAAACTCCTGGATAAACGGTTTCCATTTTAGCCTAGCATGTAGTAGGCGCTCAGTGTATGCTTCCTAAACAAATGAATGCTTGAAGGGGTTGTGCCTCCTCGCCCTCACTTTCTTGGCTTCTCCAGGGGCACCATCTTTTCTGCCCATCCTCCTCTGCGCTCCAGATCTGACTCCTCTGGCCCTAAGTACATGCTCCCAGGGGGCCTGTGCACAGGCTGCACGGGGCCTGATCCATCTAGACCCCCCCAGGAGCCTGGATCAGCTACTCATTTTTAAGCCCAGATGAAACCTCCTCCCCTAGGGGGGTGGGGAGTCCAACTTTCATTAAAGCAGAAAATAGCGGGGCGCCGGGGTAGCTCAGTCGGTTAAGGCTAAGTGTCCAACTTCGGCTCAGGTCATGATCTGGAGGTTCATGAGTCGGAGCCCCGTGTTGGGCTCTGTGCTCATAGTGTGGAGCCTGGAGCCCACTTCAAGTTCTGTGTCTCCCTCCCTCTCTCTCTCTGCCCCTCTCCTGCTCACACTCTGTCTCTGTCTCTCTCTGTCTCTCTCTCTCTCAAAAATAAACAAACATTAAAAAAAAAGAAGAGCATAGAAAATGCCATCAGGATTGATTAAACACATTTCTCTTTTTTTAATGTTTATTTCTTTATTTTGAGAGCGAGAGAAGGAGAGAGAGAGAACACATGCACACTCTCGAGCTGGGGAGGGGCAGAGAGAGAGAGGGAGAGAGAGACTCCCAAGCAGACTCCGAGGTGGGGCTTGATCTCACAAACGGTGAGATCATGACCTGAGCCAAAATCAAGAGTCGGATTCTTAACCAACTGAGCCACCCGGGTGCCCCTAAACACAATTCTTGAGGAATGACTGTGTAGCAGACACTTACTTCGTGGTTGCTTTTTGGACACGCTTTCTGCTCTGAGAAGTTCTCGCTGCTCTTGGGGGTACATTATTTGATCCTGGAATGACCTGTCCCATCTGCTTGCCCTCCTCTGGCTCACAGATGACCATTTCTGCACACGGACCATACCCGGGCCCTCATTCCCCAGCACCTGCCCACCTCAGTCAGTGCCGAGGGGCGTCAGGTCAGACTGAGAAAAGGCGAACACAATATCACACCGTGGGCTGGAACTTGGGGGCAGAGGTCACAGGTGGCTGCGGCTCCTGTGGGCTGCACAGCTCCTCCCTCGGCAGCACAGGTGCCTCGCTTTCGCTGCTAAAAATAGGTGCAGACCCGTAAAATCATCACTTCTTGACATTTTAGAAGCCATTCTAGTCATTTCAGTAGATATTAGCTCTAAAGAAGTGACTAGAATCCAATGTCTGGCAATATCTGTCCGTAATGAAAGCTGGTATCCCCTGGCAAATTCATTTCTTTTAGAGGCAAATTATTTCAGACTCGCATCACGTAAATCGTGTATTCCCAGTGGGTTCAGAAACATTCATAGGTGGGTTACTATGAGCGAAAATAATCCAAGCACAGAAATCCAAGGTTTTTTGTCAAAGTAACAAGCAACATGCAGTACTCCAGGGGGGAGGAGGGGGTGGCGGCAGGGGCTGCCTGGACCTCTTCAAGTCCTCAGGAAGAGTGATGGGGCTGGGGTGTCCAGGGTTAACTAGGAGCCCTGGGCCTCCCTGAGATGTCCCCAGCAGGCCAGGCTGTGGTGTGACCAAATTCTTTTGGGTCCTTTCAGCTGGGGGTTCTCAAATGTAGGGGGAAACATATGTTTTAATGGAAATTATGAATTGTTGAGATCACACCCTTGGGGTTATCTGATTCTGGCCTTTTATTGCCAAAGTGCTGTTTTATACTTATAAGTTGTAGAAGTGCCTGGGTGGCTGAGTCAGTTAAGCATCTGACTCTTGATTTCGGCTCAGGTCATGATCTTGCGGTTCATAAGATGGAGCCCTACATCAGGTCCTCTGCTGACAGCATAAGCCTGCTTGGGATTCTCTCCTTCCCACTCTCCCTACCCTTCACCCTCTTGTTCTCTTGCTCTCTCTCAAAATAAACAAATAATAAATAAGTAAATAAATAAATAAATAAATTTAAAACATAATTATAAATTGTGCATGACTGAGAGTGCAAAATAATTTTTGTCCACAGCCATGCAAATGAATTCTCTCTGCTGTAAAGACAATCCTTCTCCCCTGTGGAAAAGCCAGTTTTGGATCCAAGTTCATTTAATATTCCTGATATATTTTAAAAAATTTTTTAATGTTTATTTATTTTTGAGAGAGAGAGACAGAGTCGAGTGGGGGAGAGGCAGAGAGAGGGAGACACAGAATCCAAAGCAGGCTCCAGGCTCTGAGCTGTCAGCACAGAGCCCAACGTGGGGCTCGAACCCACAAACCACGAGATCATGACCTGAGCTGAAGTCGGATGCCTTAACCGACCCAGCCACCCAGGCGCCCCTGATATTCCTGACGTATACAAATGTGTCTGTTCTTTGGATTCTCTTTTGAATTGACTGTAACATCCTCCAGGTTTCTTCATTAATAATGAGTTAAATACAATGTTTAACACATGCTCGTTTTATATCTATTAACGTCATAGGTTTAATTTTTGCTGGAAGTGGTCCACCAGAGTCAACCGCAGAGTTTGTGTTCCATCAGGTCTGGGGTAGGGCCTGAGCACGTGATTTCTAACACGTCCATGGGGCACACTTTGGGAAGTCTGCGTTAGGCTTCCTCCAAGAACAACTCTGGGGGGAGGGGGGTGCGGTGACAAGGGCTCCATTGCAAGGGGAGGTTCTCCTGGGGTGTCTAAGCCCCTGGGACCCACCGGGTACCTCCCGGACCCCCATGGAGACTCTGCTTTGCAGAGACCAGCAGAGGGGAGCCCAGATGAAGGGAAGAGGGATCATGGAGCCAAGGTGCCTGGCCGGTGCCTGCTACACAAGTTGTCCCGGGCTGTGGGGTTTCATCCATGTGTAGTTACCACTTGGGCCCCTAAAAGCTGGCGTGATCTGAGGTGGGCATGTGGCCCCGGAAGGGTGGGTGAGTTAGAGTTGCCTCCCCTGGGTGCCGTTTCTCTTACTGAGCACAGAGCCAGCCTGCATGCAGCCCTGCCTCGAGCAAGGGGCACATCACATCCTGGGCTAGTCTCTAGGACCCGGGACCCTGGGAGAGGCGGGGAGGGGTCGCTGTGGCACCCCATCCTACTACCATCCCCCACCATGACCACCCTCTTTCTGGGATGCAGAGGACAGGGAGACCTGAGACTGTGACCCTAGCTGTGAGCTGTCTTAGGCATGGCTAGACTATCCCCACAGGTTCCAGAAAGCAGGGGTCTTTTTGATTTTTCATGGCCACATTTGAATCTAGCCCTGTCTGGCTCTAAAAATGGGCTTTTTCTGGCACAGAAGAGGCTGTCGACACACAGGGGGGCTCCTCTGACTGGAAATATGCCTGCTTTTGACATCTGACCTTGCAGTCTTGATCCTGCTCTGAGACACCCCATAAGCAAGAGTCTTGTGACCCAGGACAAAATACCTAATCTTCTGGGACCTCAATTTTTCTCTCTGTAAAGGGTTGCAACAGTAGTGGTGCTGGCTTTCCAGAGTTCTGGTGGGGACTCCTTGTTATTCTCACTAGAAGTGGTAGCCCTGGGGTCAGGGTGCTCGTCACCTGCATGAAGTCAGATGGTGGGGGAGGCAGAATCATGGCCCTCCATGATGTCCCTATGCTAATCCCAGGAACCCGTGAGTATGTTAGGTTTCGTGGTAAATCGGAATTAAGATTGTTTCGGATGGAATTAGGGTTGCTAATCAGCTGACATTCACATGGGTAGCTTATCCTGTATTATCCCACTACAGTCACAAGAATCCTTAAGTAAAAGGGAGGCAGAAGAGGAGTCAGAATCATCATCTATGAGGAATTGACCTGCTATGGCTTTGAAGACAGAGGAAGGAGGCCGTGAGCCAGGGAATGTGGACTGCCTCTGGAAGGTGGAGAAAGGCCGGGGACAGATTCTCACCTAAATACTACAGAAAGGAACACACTAATTTTAGCGCATGTCAGACTTCCAGCTGATAGAACTGCAGGATAATACATGTGTGTTGTTTTAAACCACCAAGGTTTTGGTAATCTGTCACAGCAGCCTTAGAAAACCGCTACAGAGGGTAACGGTAAAGCCCCTTTGTAAACCAAGCACAGCAATACGTGTGCTGTTGTGGTTCGTAGGAGGAGGCTCAGTATTACGTGTTCACACGTCCCACCTTCAGGAGCAGCAAAACGTTTAAAAATGTTAACGGAAAATGGGGTTTCTGGTTGCAGATGAAACAGAATAGACACACGTGTCCCCATGTGGCCTGCTAAGTACACCCTAAGAACATCGGGCATTAAACATAAAACTCAAACGAGAAACCACTAAAATGGGGAGAGAAGGCAGGGCAGCTAGAGACTCAGGATCTCAGGAGGGGGATGATGTTGAATTCTGCTTTTTCTTTTTGTTATTGTTTTTGCTTTATACGCCTCTAGAACGGGTGTGAGAGAAGCCTAAAACCCGGAGTCGCACGTAGGCCAGCGCCGGCGCGGACCAAAAAAATTCTCGAAGAAAGGCTGCTCCCTCCAGCTGAAGGACCAGGAAAGAGGCAGCCTGCAAGACAGAAAACAAACAACTGTTGGGGCACCTGGGTCGGTTAAGCGTCTGACTTCGGCTCTGGTGGTGCGTGAGTTCGAGGCCTGCATGGGGCTCCCTGCTGTCAGCGCAGAGCCCTGTTCGTATCCTCTGTCCCCCTCGCTCTCCGCCCCTCCCCTGCTCATGCTTTCTCTGTCTTCTCTCTCTCTCTCAAACAACAACAACCTCTTCTACTCCACGCAAACACCACAGGAAAACTGGCTGCCACCAGCCCGTGTGTCCAAATGGAGAGTCTAGAGTCCAGATTTCTATCCTTGCCCCACGGTAACAAGGGGCTCCAACCCCCAGGTTAAGGAAACCCTAGTGAGGAGCCTACACTTCCACCCCGCCCACACCTGTGCCCTTCCCCCCTCCCCCCGCGTCAAGGGAGGCGGAAGGAGGAAACTTCTATCCTTCTCTGTCGGCAGCAGATGGCGCTCGCCTCCTCTCCCCACCCCTCGCACAAGGACAGAGGCCGCGTGTGAAACAGAAAATTTAATTAAGATCCAGAGGCTCATAACCCAAAATGGCTGAAATGAAAGCCACTCATACCTTGAATGAGAAAAGATAATTAACAGATAGCAGCCCTTCCACAACGCAGATTTTGGAAAGATCTGACGAGCACGTTAGAGCAGCTGTTACTACAATGGCAATTATGAACATGCTTGAAACAAACGAACAATCTAAAAATTCTCAGCAAATAAATAGGAAGTCCCACCAAAGACATCGAAGACTTAAAGAAGACCCAAATGGAAACTTTAAAGCTAAACTATTGTAGGGTGCCTGGGTGGCTCAGTCAGTTGAGCGTCAGACTTCAGCCCAGGTCATGTTTTTTTTTCTAAAACCTTCCTAAAGTGCACTACAGTGACTAAGCCCTAGCTCTTTCTGGATAGCAGTGCTCGGGACAGATATCCCAAGGCATCTGAGGACCAGCTGTTACTGGTGTATTCATTAGTATGGATTGGGTTCTGGGAGTTAAGGGCTGTTTTTTTCCCTCGGGAACCAGCTTGTTCTGTAGAGAAGGAGGAGATTGGCTACGGTTGGCTGGTGGGAGGTGGCCAAATCTGGCAGCACCGGATATTATCAAGTGGACTCACCTTTGGTTCCTCTGCGCATTCGGTTTGCTCCGGCCTTTGACCTTGCTGATGTAAGCCTGGAGCCCCTGGAGCCCCTGGAGCCCCTGGAGCCCCTGGAGCCCCTGGAGCCCCTGGAGCCCCTGGAGCCCCTGGAGCCCCTGGAGCTTGTGCTGGTATCCTGGGGCTTTGGCCTCCGGGGGCCCTGGGCATCCTGGAAGGCGAAAGAGACCCCCAGGACCCACAGGTGAGATTCTCTCCTCAAGTGGGGGCTTGGATGTTACTACCCTTGCACTTCTGTTGGTACAGAACCTGTCCCTCAGTCCTTGCTGGGTCCCCGGGACAGCTGCAGTCCCATGTGACTCTGTTGGGTCAGGAGCAGTTTTGAAGATTTTTGCTTGTTTGGTAGGTGGCATGAACCACACTCTGTTCTGAAGGGTTTGGATAGAGGTGTCAAAATGTCTGGTTGACCAGTTGTCCCTTGGTGCTGTCCTGTACATAGCTTCTTGCTCTGAGATGCCAGGTTAAGGGGTCATCTCGTTAACATGGTTGTGGCAAAATTGCTTTGGCGTGGTTTCCGAGTTTGAGCAGGTGGGAGGGTGAGGGCAGGTGGGAGCAGGTGGGAGGGTGAAGCTTTTTAGAGGTGATACAAGTGGCCTGAATGGGCAGTGGGTGTCTAATGCTCACATTTATTATTTGAATGGGATGGAGGGGGCCCCGAGGCTTATAGGCAAATAACCATAATAATTACTATAATATACATATGTTGTATAACCTTAAATATAAAACCTAGATCATCATAAATTATATATCCATATAAAAAAGTAAAAACCATATAAGCAATAAAAAAATAGAAAATTACCCAATCTGAGCTATAGAGAAGAAACAGTTTAAAAAAAAAAAAAAAAACAAAGCCACAGGGAGTGGTGGGATTTAATATTTGTATTACTGAAGCCTCAGAAGGAGATGAGAAAAAAAGTGTGCGGCTGAGAAAGTGTTCAAAAAAATAATGGCTGAAAATGTCCCAAATTTGACAAAAGTTACAAGCCAACAGACTCAAGAAGCTGAACAAATCCCCAACAGGATCAGCCCAAGAAAGCCACACTGAGATACAGGATAAAAATTCTGCAAAGGAAAGACAAAAAATATCTTAGCAATAAGAAAAATGACATCTTACCTGTAAAGGAAAAATAATCCAAATTATGGTAGATTCCTCATAAGAAATTATAAAAGCCAGAGGAAGTGGCACAACATTTTTCAAGAGCTGAAAGAAAAGGTCTGTCAACGCACAATTTTATATTCCATGAAAAAGTCCTTGAGGAATGGAGGGCGAATCAAGACCTTCTCAAATGAAGAAAAACTAAAACAGAGGCACCTGGGTGGCTCAGTTGGTTAAGGGTCCAACTTTGGCTCAGTTCATGATCTCACAGTGAGTTCGAGCCCCGCATTGGGCACTCTGCTGTCAGCACAGAGCCTGCTTTGGATCCTCTGTCCCCATCTCTCTCTGCCCCTCCCCTACTGGTTCTTGTTCTCTCTATATATACTTAAACTACATATAAACTTAAAAAAAAAAAAAAAGTAAAACTAAAACAGTCATTGCCAGTAGAGCTATTTTGAAAGAATGGCTAAAGGAAATTCTTAACACTCAAAGGAAATGATAAAAGAAGGAATCTTAACCCCTAACATATTATACACAAACATTAAGAAAGATAGAAGACCTAAATGTGACAGCTAAAACTATAAAACTCTTAGAAGAAAACATGGGAGCACATCTTTGTGACCTTGGATTTGGCAGTGCTTCCTTAAATAGAACACCCTAAGCACAAGAACCAAAGAAAAAATGGATAATTTGGATCTCGTAAAAATTTTAAACATTTGTACTTCAAAGACGCCATAAAGTGAAAAGATAGCTCACATAATGGAGAAGCGTTTCTCAAATCACGTATATGATAAGGGTCTTGCATCTATAATAAAGAACTCTACCAAGTCAATCATTTGGGGGAAAAAAGTTAAGAATGGGCAGAGTATCTGCATAGATATTTCTCCAAAGAAGATAAAACAATGACCAATAACCAGAGCTAAAGAATGCGCGCACCATTGGTCACCAGAAAAATGCAAAGCCAAGCCACAATGAGATCTACTCCACACTCACTAGGATGGTTATTATGGAAAAGACGGACAATAACAGGTGTTGGTGAGGATGTGCGGAAATGGGAGCCCTCATAGTTGCTGGTGGGAATGTAGAATGGTACTGCTTTGGGAGACCTTTAGGCACGTCCTTAAAGATTTAAACCTCGAGTTACCATGTGAGCCAGCAGTTTCACACGTAGTCCTGTTCCCAAGAAAAATGAAAGCCTACTTCCCACAGAAATTTGTACGTAAATGTTGCTGGCAGCGTTGCTCGTAATAGCCGAAAAGTGGAAACAACCCAAATGTCCATTAACTGATGAATAGGTAAATCGAATATGGTATATCCACCCGATGGAATATTATTAATATTGCCTGGGAATATAAAGGAATGAAGTACTGACACGTGCTACAACAGGGATGAACCTAGAAAATATTATGCTAAGCGAAAGAAGCCAGTCAGAAAACATTATATATTTCAAGATTCCATTTATATGAAATCTCCAAAATAGGCAAATCTGCCCAGAGATAAAGTAGTTTTGTGGTTGCCCACGACATGGAGGGTGAGAGCTAAAGAGTATGGGGTTTCTTTTTGGGGTGATGAAAATGTTCTAAAACTGATGACCGTGATGGTGGCACACCTCTGCGAATGTACGAAAAACTACTGAGTCGTACACTTGAAATGCGTGAATTGGATGTAGGTGAGCCATTACCAAAACACGAAAGAATCTTAGAACCTCAGCAAGAAGGACAGAAAAGGAGTAAATATATAATAGATTTTCTTTTTTTTTCCCTTGACTTTTCTAAATTATGTTTGGTTGAAACAAAAATTACTGCATTTTCTGATGTGGTCCTCGTTGTGGACCAGCTAAGACAATTGTAATGTAAATGGGGAAGGGTAAAAGGGATGAAAGAGAAATAAGGGAAATAAGGGAAAATAAATCTCCCCTTGATTTCTCAGTGTTCCTATCAGAGCCTCAGACTCCAGAGATGAGAAATTAATATTCAACAGAGGATTTTTTTTTCACTCCCCACCTCCCAAAACATGTTACTTTGCACATATCATTAGGATTAGATCTGAATCATTTGTTTCCCTGATGGCAGAGCTAACTATTCCCATCCAGTAGCCTTTTCTTATCTCTCCAAGAGAAAAAAAAAATTATGTTCTAGGATGGACACTTAGGTTACAACATTATCTTCCTAGGTAACGGCTTTTGAAATTTCAAAAGGAATGAAACCAAGGACACACAGACATTTGCACATTTTAAAAGCTGACTGTTGAGCTTTATTTGGACCCTGGAGGTTTTATTTCAAAGGGTTAGAGTAAGACATTTCCAAAGAGACTCTCTGAAAAAGGGAGAAGGAGGGCTCTTTCTTTTGTACATAAATGGCCTAAGTTCTGTGTTCATCACTTAAAATATAGACTGTGTCTTTGCATTTGACCTAGCTTTCACTGCATCATTTCAGGGACACAGGAGAAGCATGTAAGTAAGGTAAATACAGGTACTAGATGGGATTGAACTGCGTGGGTCCATTTACAGGTGGACTGTTACCTTTTTTATTTTTCTTGAGTTGACAGTAAAAGCCACATGGCATTGATTTACAACTGCCCAGCCCAGTCTCCACAAGAATGAATCTAAGGCAACAAGCACAGAAGTCTTACCTGCTGCCCTCTGAGCATCCGAGCAGGGCTGGCAGACAGAAGTTGGGGCTAAAGTATAGGAACATATCCAGAGAGCAAGGACAGCTGGTGGCCCCAGCACCCAGGCTCCCAGTCCTCTGCCCCCAGCTTTGGGGCTGTGCAGGGATAGCTGCAGGGCCTGGGACCCTCCTGGCCGGGAATAGACTCTTGGTGATGGGTCTCCCCCCCCCGGTGGGGCCCTGCCCCGTCACCTCCTGGAGGCTGGCATGCTCACATGTGGTCACAGCTGCTGATGGCCATGGGCTGGTGGTACACCCCCAGGCAAATGGGGCATCTGTACGGTACTTGCAGGCTGCTCTTGCCTTCTGAAGTCCTGCCTGGCAGCTGCTGCTGCTCCTAAGCTGTGACCACCAGGCTGCTGAACATCCCCATCCCTGCGCCAGGCCCGCAGCTCCTGTCCTGGCTCCCTAAACATCATTTCTTTTCATAAGTATACATACAGTACTGTAAATCTATTTTCTCTTCCATGTGATTTTCTCAATATTTTCTTTTCTCTAGTATGCTTTATTATAGGAATACATGTAACATACAAAATATGTGTTAATTGACTCTTGATGTTGTCAGTAAGGCTCCTGGTTATTAGTAAGGCTCCCAGTCAGCAGTAGGCTATTAGTAGTTCAGTTTTGGGGGAGTCAAAAGTTTTCTGCAGACTTTTCAACTGTATAAGGGTTGGCACCCCACAAGAGGTTGCATTGTTCAAGGGTCAACTGTAATATGAAAACTACTTCTGACACAAAAATCTCATGAGTATATTGAGGACATGTGTGTATTGTTTGTTTTGAGAGACAGAGCCAACATGAGTGGGGGGAGGGGCAGAGAGAGAGGAGGAGAGAGAATCCCAAACAGGCTCCATGCTGCCAGTGCAGAGCCTGATGCAGGGTTCCAGCTCACGAACCATAAGATCATGACCTGAGCCGAAATCAAGAGTCAGACACCCAACCAACTGAGCCACCCAGGCGCCCCAGTGTCCCACTCTTGATATGAGCTCAGGTCATGATCTCACAGTTAGTGAGATCGAGCCCCGTGTCAGGCTCTGTGCTGACAGCTTGGAGCCTGCTTGGGATTCTCTCCCTCCCTTGCTCATGTTCTCTCTCTCAAAATAAATAAGCTTTAAAAAAAAAAAAAAGTAAAAGAAAATAAAAACTATAAGGAAAATCCAAATGGAAGTCTAATATCTATAGGAAGGACTTCTGATTTCCAGTTCCACATGTATGGAGTTTGGAAGTCACTACTCCATTCTAACAACAAGTAAAAAGCCGAACAGACTAAAAAACCTACAACTCTTCTTGGATCCATAAGAAAGGGGAGGACATAGAGCAAACTACTGCCCTGAGATTGGAGAGTCAAACAGGCAAATAGAGAGAGTCGCAGCTCACCAGAGGAGCAGAGACTCATGATTAGAAACCAGTGCCAGGTGCCAGCTCAAAAAATCTGAGCTGTAATTGCTAGAGGCTCAGTGTGGACAACTCTGAGAGAAAAACTCAAAGGGGGACCCAGTTATAGGAGAGCCTCCACAAGATAGTGAGATTTACCTCCAGGAGCTCGACCAGATTCTCACAATTAAATATCAAGGAAAAAATACCACCACAGGGCATCAGGCATGGGGTAGGGAAAAGGAACAATTTTGAAATATGCCAGAGCACTCTGTTCTTCTTAACAGGGCATATCCTCAGGGTAAATTAGCGAGTTACTTTATAGATCTCAATAGACTGACTCTAAAGTTTGTATGGAGAGGCAAAGGACCAAAAATAGTCAACACAGTGTTGAAGAAAGACAATATTGGAAGACTGATGGTATCTGACTTGAAGACTTAATAAAACTACAGAAATAAAGACAGTGTGGTATTGGTGAAAAGATAGACATCTATAGATCAATAGAACAGAATCAAAAGGTCCCCAAAAGACCCCCACAAATATAGTCTTGACAAAGGAGCAAAGGCAATACAGTGGTGCAAAGATAGTCTCTTTAACAAATGGTGCTGGAACAACACCTCTCCATACCAAAAAAAAAAAAAAAAAGAGCCTTATACCCCCTCACAAAAATTAACTCAAAATGGATGATAGATCTAAATGTAAAATGCAAAACTGTAAACCCTAGACAACTACATAAGAGAACACCTATATGACCTTGGGTATAGTGCTGCTTTTTTAGGTAGAACAACAAAGGCTCTGGGGCACCTGGCTGGCTCAGTCACTTGAGTGTCCGACTCTTGGTTTCAGCTCAGGTCATGATTCTGGGTTCATGGGATAGAGCTCTGCATTGGGCTCTGTGCTGAGAGTGGAGCCTGCTTAAAATTCTTTCTCTCACTCTCCCCTACTCAATCTCTCTTTCTTCCTCTCACATAAATAAGTAAATAAATAAATGAATAGAATAAAAACAAAGGCTCAATCCGTGAAAGAAATAACTGATACGCTGAACTTTATTAAAGTTAGAAAGCTTCTGCTTTGTAAAAGACTATTGAGAGAATGAGAGGACAAGACCAGACTGGGAGGAAATATTTGCAAAAGACATACCTGATGAAGGACTGTTACCCAAAATATACAAAGAACTCTTAAAACTCAACAATAAAAAACAACCAATTAAAAAAATGGACCAAAGACTTTGACACCTCACCAAAGAAGATAAACAGATGGCAAATAAGCATATGAAAACATGTTGCACATCGTATGTCATCGTGGAAATGCAAGTTAAAATGAGATACCACTACATACCTATTAGAATGGCCAAAATTTGGAACACCAGCAACACCAAATGCTGACAAGAATTTGGAACAACAGGAGCTCTCATGTATTGCTGGTGGGGATGCAAAATGGTATCATTACTTTGGAAGACAGTTGGCAATTTCTTACAAAATTAAACCTCCTTTTACACAGAATACAGTAAGTGTACTCCTTAGTGTTCACCCAAAAATGTAGAAAACTTATGTCCACACAAAAGCCCACACATGAAAGTTTATAGAAGACTTATCTGTAACACCTAGACTTAGAAGCAACTAATCAACTAAGACGTCCATTTATTGTTTTTTTTTTTTCTAAGATGTCCATTTGAATGGATACATAAACTGTGGTACACACAGACAATGGAATATTATTTAGCACTGAAAAGAAACGCATTATCAAGCTATGAAAAGACATGGGGTAACCTTAAATGTATATTACTAAGTGGGGAAAAAAAGCCAATTTGAAAAACCTACATATGACCTGATTTCAACGATATGACTTTCTGGAAAATAAAAACTATAGAAATAATAAAAAGATTAGTAGTTGCCAGGAGTTAGAGGTGGGATAAATAGGCAGAGCACAGAGGATTTTTAGGACAATGAAAATACTCTGTATGATATTATGATGGATATATGTCATTATACATATCTCCAAGCCGATAGAATGTACAAGACCAAGAGTGAACCCTAAGGTAGCCTATGGACATTGAGTGATTATAATTTGGCAATGTAGTTTCATCCTTGGTAACAAATGTACCACTTTGGTGAATGATGTTAATAATGGGGGAGGCTATGCATGTGTGGGTGTGGAAAGTATATGGGAAATCTCTGTACTTTATATATATGTTTTGTGAACATAAAATTGCTCTAAAGTCTTATCCTAAAGCAATAAAATAATAAATAATACCTACAGGAAAGTAAGAAAATGAGAACTAAGAAGTTAAAAGCAAAACAAACATTTAAAAAAGTGGTAGACTTGATCCTCACATCAATAATCACATTGAATGTAAGTGGTCTAAATATACCAATTAAAAGATTGGCAAGCTGAATTTTAAAATGTCTCAACTGTACACTATCTATAAGAAACTCACTTCTAATATGACAATTTAGGTAGGTTGAAAATTAAAAGATGGGGAAAGACATATGCAAAAACCAAAGCAGGTGTGGTTATATTCTCAGACAAAGAAGACTTCAGGGCAAAGAAAATGAAAAGAGATGGAAAGGAACATTACTAATGATAAAAAGGTCAATCCCTTAAGAAGATATAGCAGGGGCGCCTGGGTGGCGCAGTCGGTTAAGTGCCCGACTTCAGCCAGGTCACGATCTCGCGGTCCGTGAGTTCGAGCCCCGCGTCAGGCTCTGGGCTGATGGCTCGGAGCCTGGAGCCTGTTTCCAATTCTGTGTCTCCCTCTCTCTCTGCCCCTCCCCCGTTCATGCTCTGTCTCTCTCTGTCCCAAAAATAAATAAAAAACGTTGGAAAAAAAAAATTTAAAAAAAAAAAAAAAAAAAAAAAAGAAGATATAGCAATCTTACATGTGTATGCATGCTCTAAACACCAGCACTGCAAAATCTGAAGGAAAGACTGATAGAACTGAAAGGAGAAATAGATCCACAAATAAATTTGGAAACTTCAACATCCCTTTCTCCACACTGATAGAACAATTAGAAAATTAACAAGGATATAGAAGAATTCATCATCCTAATTCTCAACCAATGGAATCTAATTGAATTTACAAAACATTCTACCCAACAAGAGCAGATTACACATTTTTTTTTCAAGTGCCCATGGAACATTTACCAAATGTCATGAAGTAAATCTCAACAAATTTTTAAAAATGTAAATAATACAGATGGTGTTCTTTAACTATAATTAATTCAAATTAGAAATAAATAGAAAAAAAAGAGGACAATTTCTAAACACTTGGAAACTGAACAACACTCTTCTAAATAATACACATGTCAAAGAGGAAGTCTCAAGGGCAATTAAAAAGATGAACATGAATGTTAACTGAATGAACTGAATGACAGTGAAAATACAACCTATCAAAATGTGAGACACAGCTGAGGAAGTGCTTAGAGGGAGATTTATAGCACTAAATGCTTTCATAACAAAGAAACAATGTTTTAAACCAAAAGCACAAGTTCCCATCTTGAAAAACTGGACCAAAATAAGCAGAAAGCAAGCAGAATAAAGGAAATAATCAAAATCAGGGCAGAAATCTAAGGAATTCAAAGCAGAAAAATAATAGAAAATAATCAACGAAACCAAAAGAGATTCTTTGAAAAGATCAATAATATTGACAAACATCTGGCAGGACTGACAAATTTTTAAAATGGAGAAGAGAAATGATCGGTATCAGGAGTGAAACGGGGGATATCACGACAGACCCTGAACAAGGATAATAAAGGAGTACTACACACGACTCAATGCACAATAATTCAACGTCTTAGATGAAGTGAACCAATTCCTTGAAAAGTACAAACTATCAAATTCATCTAATCTAAAATAATTTAGCCCTGTAACCTTCGAGATACTGAAGCTGCAGTTTAAAATCCTGTAAAAGAAATTTCCAGGTCAAATGGCTTAGCTGGAGAATTCTAAACATCCGAAGACTTCTAAATTGTATAAATCTCTTCTAGGGAACACTTCAGAATTAACCTATCGGACTGCACAGTGATAGCACAAAAAAGAAATCCCTCATAAATATAGATGCACTATAAAAGAATTATACACCAAATGGGTTTATTCCAGGGATGCAGTGGTATTTCACTATTTGAAAATAAATCAATGTAATCCACCATTGCATTAGTTTCTTATTATTGCTGTTACAAATGAACACAAACTAGTAGCTTAAAAACACAAGTATATTATCATACAATGCTGGAGATCAGAAGTCCAAGATGAGTTTCATTGGCCTAAAATCAAGATAATAAAAAAAATTTTTTTTAAGGTAATTGAAGTAGGGCTATGTTCCTTCCTGGAGATTTTAGGAAATAATCCGTGTTTTCACACTAACTTCTAGGGGCTTCTTGCATTCCTTGGCTCATGGCCCCCTTCCATCTTCAAAGTCAGCAATGGCCAGTTGAGTCTTTGTTATATCACACATGACTCTGGCACTGACTCTTCTGCCTCCCTTTTTAACATTTAGGGACACTTGTGATTGCACTGGGACCACTCAGATAATCCAGGATAATTTCCCCATCTCAAAGTCAGTTGATTAGCAACCTTATTTCCATCTGCAAACTTGATTCTCCTTTGCCAAGTAACCTAACATAATCACAAATTCTGAGGTTTAAGACATGGCCATCTTTGGGGGCCATTATGCTGCCTACAACAATTAGTCCTCTGGTTGCCTGCTACTTGGTCCTGTCTTGAGCCCTTTCCCTTCTCCTAGCTATTGCTTGAGCACATTGCTGTCTAATCTTCCAGCTTTCTAACCTTATCCCTATGCCAGAGCCTTGCCCTCGCTGCTCCCTGACCTGGAAAACAGACCAATTGCCCCACAGCTTACTCTTTTGTACCTTTCAGGCTGTGGTCAAATAGTCCTTCCTCTGGTAGGCTGACCTGATAGAGAATGGCTCCCTCCCCTCTGTTATTTCATTAGCTGCATGAGTTTTCTTCAAGGCGCATTGTTTGTTTTGTTTCACGGTCTCTCCACTCCTCCTCCTCATGTCAGCTATGTGGGGACAGGAAGTTTGGCATTCTGAGTCCTTAATGGAGTGGATGTGGAGGAGGCTCTTAATGTATATTTGGTGAATTAATGAACGAGTAAATGACAATCATCTGCAAATAATGAGAACAAATTGTTGTTTTTGATGATATTTTTTTTGCCTCCTTTCTGTTTCATGTCCTGATGCATTGCCCAGAGCTTCCGGAACACTAGTATAGTGCTAATGGTGATAACAGGCATCCTTGTTTTGTTTGATTTAAATAACAGAGTCTCTAGAATTTTATCATCAAATATAATATTGGCTTTTGGTTTAGAATAACATAAGTTAAAGTACAAGAGTACTTTGTTTTTTTAAGACCATTTTTTAATGTTTATTTTGAGAGGGAGAGAGCACAATAGCAGGGGAGGGGCAGAGAGAGAGGGACCCAGAGAGAGGGACAGACAATCCCAAGCAGGCTCCATACTCAGTGCAGAGCACAGGACTTGATCTCATGACTTGAGCCAAAATCAAGAGTTGGACGCTTAACCTACTGAGCCACCCAGGCACCCCAGTACAAGAGTACTTTAAAAATAACTTGTTAAACACATGTTTTTGCAACAAGTCTTACTAGTAGTGTTTTAGCAAACATTTACTGATAGAATTTATGCATAGATATTTTGTTAAACCTTAGTTACATTTTGAGACAATCCCAACTTGGTTGAAGTAATTATCCTTTTAATCTAATGTTGAATTCTCTTTGTTAATGTTGTGTGTAGGAGTGTTGAGCCTGCAATCATGAGAAAGATTGACTGAGACTTTTCTCTCTTTCAGTTCTCTGTTTCAAGTCCTCTTTTTATCCCTAAAGCGGCCTGTGAAACAGCCTCCCCTGGAAGGTTGCACACTGAGGGGCGGGCTGAGCTGAGTAAAAATGGGAGTGCGGAAGAGTAAACACCAACAGGTTTCTTTACACTTTTTGCAGTTGTATGTGTTTCTTGGCTGGAGTTGAATCAAGCCATGCGTTGGTTAAGGAGGACCAGATTGACACTTTTCTGAACGGGATCCTCTGTGGGCTGTCCAGCTGCAGGCGATCCTTGGTCTGGTCTGGCACACAGCCAGGTGCAGCTGCTCCCACCACTGGCCCCTGTCCCAGCAGAAGCAAATGCTAACCGAGGAAGGGGAAGGTCATTTGTTAATGCTGGCAAGATGTTAAAACTCCCCAGTGAGAAAGGCATTTTATGTATGTATGTATGTATGTATGTATGTATGTATGTATGCATGCATTTAGCGGGGGAAGGGGCAGAAAGAGAGGAACTGAGGATCTGAAGCAGGCTCTGCACTGACAACAGGGTGCCTGATGTGTGGCTTGAACTCTGGAACCCAACCCTGAGATCGTGACCTGAGCGGAAGTGGGAAGTTGGACACTTAACCGACTGAGCCACTTAACCGGGTGCCCTGAGGAAGGCATTTTAGAGATGACCAGACTGAGGCACAGACAAGTTACTTGCTAAAGATCCCCCGACTGATACATGGCCCACCTGGGGTTTGAACCAGTGACTGACTTGAAGCCGGTGCTCTTTCCATAGTGCCCGTGTCTCCTTTCACGGTCGGCACCCTTACTTTGGCCATTCAAATGCCATAGTTAAGAGCAATGTCCCTCTCCTGTCCTCCCACAGGACAGGGAGTGCAATGTCTCCTGCTGTCCTGAAAAGTGACAAAGGCCCAAAGCTGAAGACAGAAGGCGAAGATTCTTCCCGGCCTTGGAGGCAGGGGCTGAGGTGGGCCAGCCCCTCCACACAGGCTTATAGGGAAGCAGCAGTTTCTGACCCAGCCCGTTCGGCCTTCAGACCTGTCCCACGTTCAGCTCCCGAGCCTGCGTCTGAACACTGAGCTGGGGAGGAGTGGCGGCCAGTCCTTCTGAAGAAACTCGTCCCTTCCTGGGTGTGTCCCCACTCAGCAGAGCGGGGTGCCTGCCTGGAGGGAGCCTGGCATTGGCACCGCACACGCTGCCCATATGATCAGTCAGCAGGCTTGCTGGGGTTCCCTCTGCCACCTGAACGGCAGAGAAAGAATGTCCGGTGACAGCTGCCTGGGGAGGGGGCCCTAGTTCCTAAAAGTCAAGAAGCAAGATGGCAAAGGCCCGCCCGCCTAGGAGTTGGTCTCAGAGAGGAGTTCCCATCCCACACTAGAGGGGACTTGGGGAAGAACTAGGGCACAGCGGACTGGAAGATCCCCCCCCCCCCCCCCGGCCTCTACCAAACACACTCTGAGAAGGAAGAGAAGAGAAAGGAGAACTCAGCTCAAGATGGGATATCAGAATGAAACAAATGAAGGTGGCTAGAAAGTTGTGAAACTGGGCCAAGGCATTCTTAAGGGAACTGCTCCCAAATGAGGGAGACCCCCAAAAGATGGCGGGGGGACAGTTACAGGGACAAGCGGAACCATTTCAGGTTAAGGCTTCACAATAACTGGGTTCCACACTGTTGGTTGACTGACACCCCGCCCCCACCCGAGTGGAGGAAATGGAAATCCTGGAGTCAACAGGCATTTGGGGAAATAGACCCTCAACTACTTATCTTCACACGTGCTTTAGTTTGCTGTGAAACCTTTAGCTCAAACCGACAGCATGACAGACAGGCCTTCAGAAATGGCTGGGTCATCTGCTTGGCAGCTCCCCTGGCCTTTGTAGCTAGACCAACGCCTCCTAATGGGCTAGGGCTCTTCCCTTCTTGGTGAGCCTTTGCTCTTGGTGAGCTTTGATAGCGGATTCAATCTTCTTGCTCATCACTAGTTGGTTCAGATTTTCTGTTACCTCATGATTCAGTCTTGGCAGAAGAATGTTTCTAGGATTTTATCCATTCTAGGTTATTCAGTTTGTTGGCAGATAACTGTCCCTAGTGTTTTTCTATAATGCCTTTTATTTCTGTGGTTTTGGTGATAAATTCTTCTCTTTTATTTATGATTTTAGTTTTGAATCTTTTTAAAAAATTAATCTAGACAAGGGTCTGTCAATTATATTGCTCTTTGAAAAATCTTAGTTTCAAGGGACGCCTCGGTGGGTCAGTCGGTTATGCATCCTACTTTGGCTCAAGTCATGCATGGTCTCAAGGTTCGTGAGTTCGAGCCCCGCGTTGGGCTCTGTGCGACAGCTTGGAACCTGGAGCCTGCTTCAGGTTCTTTGTCTTGCTCTCTCTTTCTCTCTCTCTGCCCCTCCCCTGCTCACACTTTGTTTCTCTCTCAAAAATAAGCATTAAAAAAAATTGTTTTCAGTCTCTTAGTTTCAGGGCACCTGGGTGGTTCAGTCAGTCAAGCATCTGACTTCAGCTCAGGTCATGATATCCTGGTTTGTGAGTTCAAGCCCCGCATCGGGCTCTGTGCTGACAGCTCAGAGCCTGGAGCCTGCTTCAGATTCTGCGTCTCCCTCTCTCCCTGCCCTCCCCTGCTTGCACTCTGTCTGTCTGTCTGTGTCTCTCAAAAATAAATATTAAAAAAAAAAAATCTCTTAGTTTCATTGATTTTTTTTTTTTAAGTGTTTTTCTCTTTATTTAGTTTATCTCTGCTCTAATCTTTATTTCCTTCCTTCCATGTTTGGGTTCTTCTTTTTCTAGTTTCTTGAGGTATTAACTTAGGTTAATTTGAGATCTTTCTGCTTTTTTATAGTCCTCATTTACAGTGATATGCTTCCCCATTAGCACCACTTTCACTATATCCCATATGTTTTGGTATATTGTGTTGTATTTTTCATTTGTCTCAAGGTATTCTCTATTTTTTTTGTAAATTCTTTGATGCACTGATTGTTTAAGAGCGTATCATTTAATTTTCACATATTTCTGGATTTTCTGGTTTTGTGCTATAGATTTCTAGTTTCACTCCATTGTGATAGGAAAAGGTAACTTCATATCTTGTTTTGTGACCTAACATGTGGTCTATGATGGAGAACGTACCATGTGTACTTGAGAAGAATGTACATTCTGCTCTTGTTGGGTGGAGTGTTCTATATCTTTGGTAGGTCCAATTGTTCTATAGTGTTATTCAATTCTTCCATTTGCCTATTGATCTTCTGTCTGGTTGTTCTATGCATTATTGGAAGAGTGGAATTGAAGTCTTTAACTAGTGCTGTGTTGATGTGTATTTCTCTCTCCTATTCCTTTTTTAAAAATTCTAGTATAGGGGGGCCTGGGTGGCTCATTTGGTTAAGGGTCTGACCTGAGCTCAGGTCATGATCTCTTGGTTTGTGAGTTTGAGCCCCGCATCAGGCTCTGTGCTGACAGTGCAGGGCCTCCTTGGGATTCTCTCTCTCTCTCTCTCTCTCTCTCTGCCCCTACCGTGTCTCTCTCTCTAAAAATAAATAAACTTAAATAAAATAAAATAAAAATTCCAGTGTAATTAATGTACAGTGTTATATTAGTTTCAGGAGTACAATATAGTGACTTAATAATTCTATACATAACTCAGTGCTCATCACAAGTGTACTCTTAATCATCTCCACCTGTTTCACACATTTCCCCACCACCTCCCTTCTGGCAACTACCAGTGTGTTCTCTATATTTAAGTTTGTTTTTTTTTTTTCTGATTTAGTTTATTTCTTAAATTCCACATATGAGTGAATCATATGGTTTTTGTCCTTCTCTGGGTTATTTCACTTGACATTATACCCTCTAGATCCATCCATATTGTGGCAAATGGCAAGATTTCATTCTTTCTTTATGCTGAGTAATGTTCCATGTATGTATGTGTATTTGTATGCATGCATGTATATATACATATACGCCACATCTTTACCCATTCATCTATCGATAGGCACTTGGGCTGCTTCCATATCTTGGTTATTGTAAACATAGGGGCACACAGATCTTTTCAAATTAGTGTTCTCATATTGTTTGGGTAAATACTTAGCAGTGGAATTACTGGATCATATGGTAATTCTATTTTTAATTTTTGAGGAACTGCCATACTGTTTTCCACAGTGGCTATATCAGTTTGCATGACTACTACAGTGTAAGAGCGTTCCTTTTTCTCTACATCCTTGCCAACCCTTGTTGTTTCTTGTGTTTTTGATTTTTAGCCTTTATGGCATGTGTGTGGTGATATCTCATTGTGGTTTTGATTCACATTTCCCTGATGATGAGTGATATTGAATATCTTTTCATGTCTGTTGGCCATTTGTATGTCTTCTTTGGAGAAATGTCTGTTCATGTCTTCTGCCCATTTTTAAACTGTTTTTTTTTCCAGTTTTGAGTTGTATACATTCTTTATATATTTTGCATACTAACCCCTTATCAGATATATCATTTGCAAATATTTTCTCCATTCAGTAGGTTGTCTTTTGTTTTGCTGTTTCCTTTGCTTACAAAATCTTTTTATTTTGATGTAGTTCCAGTGGTTTATTTTTGGTCTTGTTTCTCTTGCCTCAGGAGACATATCTAGAAAAATGTTGCTACTTGTTTTGAATAATAGTAATTCATGATAGCCGCACTTAGTTTTGTGGAGAAAAGCTTTATTAATTATAAGGGAAAGGGAATATAAAGAATTAAACAATTATAGTTAACATAAAGAGGGAAAGAGTGTAGAGAACAAAGAAGTCTTAATACATCAAATTGGGTACTCACAGCATCCAGCCTCCTGCCTGGGGAAGCCTCATGGTGAGCAGTGGGTTTGAGTCCCAGTTGAGGGTCCTGGGAAGAGCGTCCTCTCCTCAGGTGAGACACTTCCAACTCAGTATTTCCACCAGCGCCATACACACACACACACACACACACACACACACATACATACATTACCCATGTATGATTTATGATTGTTCATTAAGTTTGCCTAACTGCAGTGCTGAGCAAGCTGTTTTTTCTCTGTTTCTCATATGGTATCACACAGTGTTAGGAGCCTGGGAACCTGCATATTTCTCTTCCCTCTCCAATCCAGTCCATGGAGCCAGACTGGTCTGACTCAAGGTGGTGAGGCAGAGTAATCCCTCTTAGTGTCAGGACAGAAGGGCCAGCTCTGACCCTGAGTCCAGAAATGGAATACAAGCCAAATAAACCCATGTATGTGCAGCTCTGGGCAGAAATGTTTGACAAGTCACAAACAACTTCTATATAGAACACTGCAGCCAATGTCAGAGAAATTTCTGCCTGTGTTCTCTTCTAGGATTTGTCTATGTTCTCTTCTAGGATTTTTATGGTTTCGGGTCTCACAATTAGGAATTTAATACATTTTGAGTTTACTTTTGTGTATGTATAAAGGAGTGGTCCAGTTTCATTCTTTTGCATGTAGTTGTGCAGTTTTCCCAGCACCATTTGTTGAAGAGACTGTCTTTTTTCCATTGTATATTCTTGCCTCTTTTGTCATAGGTTAATTGACCACATAATTGTGGGTTTATTATTGGGCTCTCTATTCTGTTTCATTAACCTATGTGTCTGTTTTTATGCTAGTACCATACTGTTTTGATCACTACAGCTTTGTAGTATATCTTGAAATCACTGATTGTGATACCTCCAGCTTTGTTCTTTCTGAAGATTGCTTTGGCTATTTGGAGTTTTTTGTGGTTCCACACAAATTTTAGGATTATTTGTTCTAGTTCTGTGAAAAATGCTGTTGGTATTTTGATAGAGATTGCATTAAATCTGTAGATTTCTTTGGGTAGAATGGACATTTTCACAATTTTTGTTCTTCCGATCCATGAGCAATGGAAATATCTTTCCATTTGTTTGTGTCATCTTCAATTTCTTTCATCAATGTCTTACAGTTTTCAGAATACAGGTTTTTCACCCCCTTGGTTAAGTTTATTCTTAGATATTTTATTATTTTTAGTGCAATTATAAATGAGATTGTTTTCTTAATTTCTCTTTCTGCTACTTTATTATTAATGTATATAAATGCAACAGATTTCCGTATATTAATTTTGTATCCTGTGACTTTACTGAATTTATCAGTTCTAGTAGTTTTTGTATAGTCTTTAGGGTTTTCTATATATAGTATCATGTCATCTGCAAGTAGTGAACGTTTTATGTCTTCCTTACCAACTTGAGTGTCTTTTATTTCTTTTTGTTGTCTGATATAGCTGGGATTTCCAGTGGTCTGTTGAATAAAAGTAGTGATAATGGACATCCTTGTCTTGTTCTTGATCTTAGGGGAAAAGCTCTCCATTTTTCACCATTGAGCATGATATTAGCTATGGGTTTTTCACATATGGCCTTTATTTTGTTGAGGAATGTTACCTCTAAACTTACTCTGTTGAGAGTTTTTATCATGAATAGATGTACTTTGTCAAATGTTTTTTCTGCATCTATTGAAATGATCATATGGTTTTTAGCCTTTCTTTTGTTGATGTGATGTATCATATTGATTTGCAAATATTGAACTACACTAGCATCCCTGGAATAAATCCCACTTGATCATGGTGAATAATTTTCTTTAATGTAGTTTTGGATTCAGTTTGCTAATATTTTGTTGAGGATCTTTGCATTTATGCTTATCAGAGATTTTGGCTAGTAGTTTTCTTGTTTTGTAGTGCTGTTATCTGGTCTTGATATTAGGCCTCATAGAATGAATTTGAAATCTTTCCTTCCTCTTCTATTTTTTGGGATAATTTGAAAAGAATAGTTATTAACTCTTCTTTAAATATTTGTGTAGAATTCTCCTGTGAAGGCATCTGGTCCTAGACTTCTGTTTGTTGGGAATTTTTGATTACTGATTCCATTTCATTGCTGGTAATCAGTCTGTTCAAAATTTCTATTTTTTCCTGATTCACTTTTGGGAGGTTATATGTTTCTAGGAATTTATACATTTTTTTAAGGTTATCCAATTTATTAGCATATAGTTTTTCATAATATTATAATCATTTGTATTTCTGTGGTGTTGGTTGTTCTTTCTCTTTTATTTCTGATTTTATGTGAGTTCTCTCTCTTGGTGGGAGGGATGAATCTGGCTAATGGTTGATCAATTTTGTTGATCTTTTCGAAAAACTAGCTACTGGTTTCATTGATCTGTTCTATTGTTTAATGTTTTTTCATTTCTATTTCACTTATTTCTGCTCTAATATTTATTATTTATTTCTTTCCAATGGGTTTGGGGTTTGTTTTTCCTTTTCTAGCTCTTTTAGGTGTAAGGTTGGGTTATTTTTTGGAGCTTTTTCTTGCTTCTTGAGGTAGGCCTGTATTGGTATAATTTATCGTCTTAGAACAGCTTTTGCTACATCCCAAAGATTTTGAACTGTTGTGTTTTCATTTGTCTTCATGTATTTTTTTACTTTCCTCTTTGATTTCTTGATTGACCCATTCATTGTTTAGTAGCATGTTATTTAATCACCATATATTTGTGTTCTTTCCAGATTTTTGCTTGAAGTTGATTTCTAGTTTCATAGTGTTGTGTTCAGAAAAGATGCAATGATATGACTTCAGTCTTTTTGAATTTATTGAGACTTGTTTTGTGGCCTAACATGATCTATTCTGCAGAATGTCCCATGTACTCCTCAAAGAAAAGTGTATTCTGCTGTTTTAGATGGAATGTTCAGAATATATCTGTTAGATCCATCTGGTCCAATGTGTCACTCAAAGCCACTGTTTCATTGATGATTTTCTGTTCAGATGATCTATCCATTGATGTAAGTAAGGTGTTAAAGTCCCCTACTATTATTCTATTACTATCAGTTTCTTCCTTTATGTTTGTTAATAGCTGCTTTATGTATTTGGGTGCTCTTATGTTAGGTGCATAAATATTTACAATTG
Source organism: Panthera leo (assembly GCF_018350215.1). Taxonomy (NCBI): domain Eukaryota; kingdom Metazoa; phylum Chordata; class Mammalia; order Carnivora; family Felidae; genus Panthera; species Panthera leo. Next base: position 57,123,705 of record NC_056690.1, on the reverse strand, counting down.
TTTTATATTCTTTTTTTTAAATTTTTTTAAATGTTTATTCATTTTTGAGAGACAGAGAGAGGCAGAGCATGAATGGGAGAGGGTCAGAGAGAGAGGGAGACACAGAATCTGAAACAGGCCCCAGGCTTTGAGCTGTCAGCACAGAGCCCAACGCGGGGCTCCAACTGACGGACCATGAGATCATGACCTGAGCTGAAGTCGGACACTTAACCGACTGAGCCACCCAGGTGCCCCAATTGTTTTATATTCTTGTTGAATTGTTCCCTTTATGATTATGTAGGGTCCTTCTTTGTCTCTTGTCTTTGCTTTACAGTATATTTTGTCTGATGCAAATATTGCCACATTGACTTATTTACTTCGATTTGCATGATCAATGTTTTCCATCCCTTGACTTTCAATCTGCATGTGTCTTTAGGTTTGAAATGAGTCTCTTGTTGGCAGCATATAGATGGGTCCTGCTTTTTTCTTCATTCATTTACCCAATGTCTTTTGACTATAGCATTTAGTTCATTTACATTCAAAGTAATTGTTGATAGGTATCTATTTACTGCCATTTTATTACTTGTTTCATGGTTGTTTTATACTTCTTGTCTTGCTGTCTTCTCTTGTGGTTTGGTGGCTTTCTTTTACTGATATGCTTGGATTCCTAGGTCTTTATTTTTTGCATATATATTACTGGTTTTTGATTTTTGATTACCATTAGGTTTATATATAACATGTTATGCATATAGCAGTCTATATTAAGCTAACGGTCACTTAAGTTTGAACCCATTCTAAAAGTGCTAAATTTTAACTTCCCTGCTAGCTCCACTTTTAGGTATATGGTCTCATACTTTAAATCCTTTTATTTTGTGAATCCCTTGACTTTTTTTTTTTTTAAGAGAGCACACAAACCAGAGAGGAACAGAGAGAGGAGAGAGAATTTTAAGCAGCTCAGTGCAGAGCCTCATGTGGGGTTTGATCCCAAGTGTTGGATGCTTAACCAACTGAGCCACCCAGGTGATCCTTGACTGATTTTTATATTATACTTGAATTACTGCTTTTGTGCTTTAATCTGTGTACTGGTTTTATACATAATTAATCTACTACTTTTATTATGTTTATATGTACCTGTGAAATTTTTCCTTGCCTACTTTTCTTATGCTTATGGTCTTTACTTTTCACTCAAAGAATCCCCCTTTAACATTTCTTGTAAGGCTGGTTTCTTAGTGATGAATTCCTTTAACTTTTGTTTAGGAAATTATTTTTTATGTTATTTATTTATTTTGAGAGACAGTGGGGGGTGGGGAGGGGACGAGCAGAGAGAGCAGGAGAGAGAGAGAATCATAAGCAGGCCCCATAATTGGCACAGAGGTGAATGAGGGGCTTGATCCCATGACTATGAGATCATGACCTGAGCCGAAATCAAGAGTCAGACACTCAATGGGATGAGCTACACAGGTGCCCCTGTTTAGGAAATTCTTTATCTCTCTTCTAGTCTGAATGATAGCCTTGCTGGATAGAGTACTTTTGGTTGCAGGTTTTTTTCCTTTCAGCGCATTGAAAATACCATGCCACTCCCTTCTGGTCTCCAAAATTTCTGCTGAAATATCAGCTGATACACTTATGAGATTTCCCTTGTGTGTAACTGGCTTCTTTTCTCTTGTTGCTTTTAAATTCTCTCTTTATCACTACTTTTTGCCATTTTAATTACTATATGTCTTGGTGTGGACCTCCTTGGGTTGATTTTGGGGGACTCTCTGTGTCTCCTAGATCTGAATTTCTGTTTCCTTCCCAAGATTCAGAAAGTTAGCAGCTGTTATTTCTTCAAATAAATTTTCTGCCCCCCTTTTTCTTCTCCTTCTGGGATCCTTACAATGTAAATATTATTATGCTTGGTGGTATCACTGAGTTACCTAAGTCTATTTTCATTTATTTTTTATTTTTTTCTCTCTCTCCTGTTCAGCTTGATTGCTTTCCATTACTGTGTCCTTGAGGTCACTGATCCATTCTTCTGCTTCCTGTAGTTTACTATGTATTCCATCTAGTGTATGTTTAATTTTGGTTGTTGATTTCTTCACCTCTGGTTCTTTTTTCTTTTCAGTCTCAGTGTTGAGGATCTCACTGAGGTCTTCCACTCTTTTTCCAAGTCTAGTGAGTATCTTTGTGACCATTGCTTTAAATTCTCTATCAGGCATACTACTTATCTCCATTTTGTTTAGCTTTCTTGCTGTGATTTTGTCCTGTTTTTTCATTTGGGACATTTTCCTCTGTCTCATCATTTTATCTAACTCCCTGTGTCCGTTTCTATGTGTTAGGAAAGTTAGCTACATCTCCTGCTTTTGAAAGAAGTGCCCTTATGAAGAAGAGGTCCTGTAGTGCCCTTCGGTGTAGTGTACCCTGTTCACCAGAACGTGGCACTTCAAGAGTGTCTGCTGTGTGTGTTGTATGTGCCCTATTGTTGTGGCTGAGCCACTTTTGCCTTAATTTCAGTCATTTGCAGTGGCTCTCTTTGTCTATTGTTGGCAGGATTTGGTCCCTCCGTTTTTAAGGGGTCAGTCTAGGGCTGATTGGGGCTTGAGTTGGGTCAGACCAGGTGTTTGCCAGAGTTGTGGTCACTCCAAACTCAGGGTGTTCTCCCTGCATTGTCTCCTAAGAGGATATGTTGGTGGGTGGGGCCTACAGTCAGACCAGATGTCTGGCCAGAGCCCACTCCTGGGACTGACTTGAACTGTTGTATGTGGTTATCTTCCCCTCTGCCTAGGGCAGGAGTCACTTTGGAGTGGTACTGGCCACTGTTGGGTTTGCTTGCACAATGCCATATTTGTGGCACTGCTTTAGACGGATTTCTTCTGAGGGTAGATTGGATGGGGCAAGTCCATGGAAGAATATGGGGAAGTGGCATGCTGTTAGCAGTCTAGCTGGAGAGTGTTCCTGCTCTTTCCCACAGGTGTCAGTGTATCTAGACTGGAGGGCAGAGAGGGAAATGGCACTGGCCAGCTTTTCTGTTCTTGGAGAAATCCAAGGATCCCTGCCTGTCCTGAGATTGGGAAATAAATCTCTTGGTATACCCAAGACATTTTTCAAACTGCTCCTTCTATGCTGTATCTCACTGGGGCCATTTGTTATGCTGTCTCTTTAAGGGTGAGGACTGTTTTGTCTCTCCCTCCTGCTCTCTCAGAGCAAAGCTGATGATTTTTAAAGTTACAAGTGTTAAGCCCCACTGATAGTAAAAATTCAGGTAATTAAGCCGCTCTGGCTTTGAAAGGGAAATGTTGGGGGGATTGCTTTTCCCAGTGGGTCCCCATACCTGGGGTCCCTGGTGTGGGGTCTGTTCCTCTCCCTTTTCCATGCCTGTGGTGTCCTTCCTCTCATGGACAATCTCACTGGTCATTTTGGTTCCTAATCATATCTTAACCCTTCTTCCCCTCTTCAATTGTGGACTCTTCTCTAATTTAGCTGTGGAGTCTGTTCTGGGTTGTTTTCGGGGTTATTTGCAGTGATGTGGGTATTATCTAGGTGTATCTGTGGGAGGAGGTGAGCCTAAGGTTCTCCTACTTTTCCATCTTCCCTGGAACCTTCTCCCTCCTATTGTATCAAAGTTTGCCTCATGTATTTAGGAGCCCGGAGCTGTGGTGCATAGATATTTATAACTGATAGAGCTTCTTGGTAAAATTGATCCCTTTTTTCATTATATTGTATCTTTTTTTTTTTTTTTTTTTTTTTTTTTTTTTTTTTTTTTGTCTTTTTATTCTTAGAGCAGGGAGAGGGGCAGAGTGAGAGTGAGAATCAGGTTCTCTGCTCAGTGTGGAGCCCAACTCAGGGCTCAATCTCACAATCCTGGGATCATGACCTGAGCTGAAATCAAGAGTCAGATGTGCAATCAACTGAGACACCCAGACACCTCTCCTTCTTTGTCCTTTATAACAGTTTTTTATTTAAACATTGTCTGACTTTAGTATAGCCACTCTTATTCTATTTTTGGTTAATTCATACAGAATATCTTTTTCCACCTTTTCACTCTTAGCCTATGTGTATCCTTAGGTCTAAAGTCTCCTATAGATAGCATATAGATGGATCATATATTTTTAAAATCCATTCACTCAATCTGTGTGTTTTGTTTGAGGAGTTTAATACATTCATATTAAATTTTTTTACATTTATTTATTTTTGAGAGAGAGAGAGAGAGAGGGAGACACAGAATCCAAAGCAGGTTCCAGGCTCTGAGCTGTCAGCACAGAGACCTATACGGGGCTTGAACCCATGAACCACGAGATCCTGACCTGAGCTGAAGTCGGACGCTCAACTGACTGAGCCGCCCAGGCACCCCAGTACATTTATATTTAGATTAATAACTGATAGGGAAGGACTTACTATTGACACTTTGTTTTCTGTATGTCTGTAGCTTTATTGTCCCTCCTTTCTTCTCTCACTGCCTTCTTTTGTTTGATTTTTTTTTTGTAGTGGTATGCTTTGATTCCTTTCTCCTTTCCATATATATATATTATATATATATATATTATATATATATATATATATATATATATATATATAATATATATATACACACACACACACCATATATCCATATATACACATATATATGCTATACGTATTTTCTTACATATATACATATATATCCATATATATATGCTATATGTATTTTCTTTTTTTTTCTGCTATATATATATATATATATATATATGCTATACATATTTTCTTCGTGGTTTATCATTTCAATTAAATATCCTGGAGTTGTAGTCTGTTTTAAACTAATAACTTCAATTGTATATAAAAACTCTACTCCTTCGCAGCTCTACCCCATTACTTGATGATATTGATGTCACCATTACATCTTTAAATACTGTATGCCTATTTTTTAAGGTTTGTTTGTTTGTTTGTTTGTTTTAAAGTTTATCTATCTTAAAGTTTGTTTTGAAAGAGCACACAAGCAGGGGAGGGGCAGAGAGAGAGGGAGAGAGAGAATCTCAAGCAGGCTCTAAGCTGTCAGCATGAAAGACTTGTGCAGGGCTGGAACCCACAAACTGTGAGATCATAACCTGATCATTACTGTATACCTATTGCTATAGATTTATTGCTGTTTTTATTTTTGTTAATTAAATTTTTTCACCAAGGGGTGCCTGGTTGGTTCAGTCCTTGAGCATGCAACCGTTGATCTCGGAGTCATGAATTGAAGCTCCATGTTTGTTGCAGCGATTACTTAAAAATAAAATATTTAAAAATAAATAAATAAGTATATGCACCAAAATTACAATTGTAGAAGTTACTATGTTTTTTTCATTTATTTACGTTTATTGAACAGCCTTATCTTTTCATACAGATTGGTGTTGCTCTTTACCATTTTTATTTCAACTTGAAGGACTCCTTTTATCATTTCTTGTAGAGCAGGTCTAATGGTAATGAACTCCCTCAGCAGTTTATCTTGGAAGCTCTTAATTTCTCCCTCATTTTTGGAGGACAGTGTTAACAGATAAAGTATTCTTGGTTGACTTTTTTCCGCTCCAGGCTCTGAGCATTTTGAATATATCATCCCACTTCTTGCTTTCAAAGTTTCTGCTGAAAACTCTGATATCCTTTGTATATGATGAATTACTTTTTCTCTTGATGCTTTCAAGATTTTGTCTTTGACTTTAGATAATTTTTTTAATGTTTATTTATGAGAGAGAGAGAGAGAGAGAGAGAGAGAGAGAGAGAGAGCACAAGCATGAATGGGGGAGAGGCAGAGAGAGAGGGAGACACAGAATCCGAAGTGGGCTCCAGACTCTGAGCTGTCAGCACAGAGCCTGATGCAGGGCTTGAACTCATGAACCTTGAGATCATGATCTGAGTTGAAGTCAGACGTTTAACTGACTGAGCCACCCAGGTACCCCTAGACAATTTTATTATCATGTGTCTTGATGTAGTTCTCTTTGAACTTATTCTAGTTGGAGTTCTTTGAGCTTTTGGAATCTGTATGCCTATTTCTTTCCTCGGATTTAGGAAGTTTTGGGCTCTAATTCCTCCAAATAAATTCTCTGACCCCATTTCTCTCTTTTCTTCTGGGATTCCCATAATGTGAATATTGGTCCCTTTGACGGCATCCCTTAAGTCCCTTAGGCTCTCTTTACTTTTCTTCATCCTTTTTTCTTTTTGTTCTTTGACTTGATAATTTAAAATGACCTGTCACGTTTGTTTGCCTGATCAAGTCTGCTATTGAATCCCTCTACTGAATTTTTTAGTTTAGTATTTATATTTTTCAGCTCTAGAATTTCTGTTTGCACCTTTTGTATAATTTGAAATAAGATAGATTGATGCCTCTAGCTTTGTTGTTCTTTCTCAAAATTGCTTTAGCTATTCAGGGTCTTTTCGTGGTTTCATACAAATTTGAAGATTATTCTAATTCTGAGAACAGTGGCATTGGGATCTTGATAGGGGTTGCATGGAATATTTGAATGTTTTGAGTAATATGAGCATTTTAACAATAATGATTCTTCCAGTCCATGAGCATGGAATATCTTTCCATTTAGGTGTGTCTTCAGTTTTTTTCATCCATATCTCATAGTTTTCAGTATACAAGTCTTTCACCTCCTTGTTGAATTTATTTCTAGGTATTTTATCTTGCTCCTCATCTTAGAGGAAAAGCTTTTAGCTTTTCACCGTTGAGTATGATGTTAGCTTTTTGTTGAGGTATGTTCTCTCTATATCCACTTTGTTGAGATTTTGATGTGATTTTTATCAGAAATGGCTGTTGAATATTGTCACCTGCTCTTCTGCATCTATTAAGGTCATAATATGTTCATTTTATTAATTTGGTGTGTCACATTGATTTATAGATGCTTAATCATCCTTGCATCCCTGGGATAGATCCCACTTGATCATGGTACCATCTTCCATTCTTCTCCTGAGTTCAGTAAGCATCTTTATGACTATTACTTTGGACTCTTTATCAGGTAGATTGCTTATCTTCATTTCATTTAGTGCTTTATCTGAGGTTTTGTCTTGTCCTTTGTTTGAAACATATTTCTCTGTCTCCTCATTTTGTTAGACTGTCTGTTGGTTTCTTTGAATTAAGTGAATAAGCCACCTCTCCTCGCCTTGGAGAATTAGTCTTGTGTAGGAGATGAAACTTACCATTCAACCCTGTTTTTGCTCTTGGTTGCCTGTCAAACCTGTGATTGTCCAAGAAGCCTATTTTATTTTTAATAGTTCCCAGTGTTTGAGGATCTACTAAGACCTGTTATTGTCCCAAATGGGAGGGTATCTGTCACCACCCAAATTTAGGCTGCTTGGAAGCCAGAACCCTCAGCAGCAGCTTTTAAAATGCAGATATATACAATCCTGTGGGACTGCAAGCTTAATCCCTGCTGACCACTAGAGCCATGCCATCTGGAGATGTCCCACAAAAATCAGGGCTCCATATGAGTGTATAAGCTCCTTTCTGAGAAGTAAAAGTCAACGGTAGTGAAGCAGAGGGAGAGCTAAAAGACAGTATTCCCCAGCCTGCGTTCCCTGTCACCTATGTATCTCCTAGATGTGTTCCAAAGCAGAAGCCTGCCCCTCAAATCTGCCCCTCTAATCTATGTGCTCCAATACAAGCACATAGGCCTCTTTTACAGAAAGACTGTGGGTGTGATTCAATATGTTGTCTGTGCAGTGCCTTCAGGATGGTAGTTGGCCAATAACTGTCTCTCCAATTGTTACAGTCCTGTGGGACCCAGGAACACAAGCTCCCCTGGCCACCAGCTAGGCAGTCAAGGGGCATTCCATGGGTGGCAGCTACAAAAATCAGATCACCATTCATAAAAACTGGTGCATGTAGGAGCTCCCCTCTAAGCGATACTGATGCTCTGGAGCGCAGCAGATGTAGAGCATGAAGATGGTACCTACTGTCTAGAGCAAGGCAGAGTGGGAGTGCAAAGATGGCTTCCACCTGGAAAAAAAAAAAAAAGACAGTGCACACCAGCTTTAACATGGCAGAGGGGAAGAGTGCAAAGATGGCATCCACCAGCTTCTGTCCCCCAAGGAGTATCCTAGCAGGCACCTGCCCCTCAGATTGACACTTAAATTTAGGTGAAAGACTTGTATACTGAAAACTATGAGATATGGATGAAAGAAATTGAAGACATGCATAAGTGGAAAGATATTCCATGCTCATGGACTGGAAGAATTAATATTGTTAAAATGCCCCTATAACCCAAAGCATTAAAATATTCTATGCCCTATCAAAATTCCAATGCCATTTTTCTCAGAAATAGAAAAATCCTAAAATTTGTATGGAACCACGAAAAGACTCTGAATAGCTAAAGCAATTTTGAGAAAGAAGAACAAAGCTAGAGGCATCACATTATCTTAAAATCAGGTTCCTTTCAAAAGACTACTTCTGTTCTAGGTTTTGGGGTGAGTGAGTCCACATACAGGCATTTTAAGACCCATTTCTTAGTTCACCACAGCCCCATGGGTCTCATGGGCATGAACACCAATGGTTTCCAAAGCTAGATGTTTTGGGGTTGTATCTCAGGTGCAAGTATTAAAAATTGGGGTTCCCAATGTGGGGTACAAAACCATTGTTCCTCAGGGAGAAGCTCTGACTTCTGTGTTCCCTCCCATTTGTGGGTCATAATGCTGGGCATGGGGTTTATGGCAAGATTGTGTCTCAGCCTTTCCTACCATCTTCATTGTGTGTGTGTGTGTGTGTGTGTGTGTGTGTGTGTGTGTGTGTTTCTTCATTTGCCTGATGTGAAGGCATTTCTCCACTAGTTTTTAGGCTTTTTTTCCCACAAGATTTGCAGCTATAGATCTGGTGTGTCCATGAGAGATGGGTGAGTTCAGGATCTTCCTACATTGCTGTCTTGAACCGGACTCCAAATCTTTTAGATTTGGTCTAAATATAATATAAATATATTTGGTCTACAAATAGACCAAGTTCTACTTATATATTTGCTTTTCTACCTTTGCTGTTACTTTCGGTTTTATATCTAAGAGATTATTGCCCAATGATCACGTCATGAAGATGGTGGATATGTTTTCTTCTAACAGTGGTACAGTTTTAGCTCTTATATTTACGTGTTTGATCCATTTCGAGTTAATTTTTGTGTGTGATATGACATAGGGGGTCTCATTTCTTTTACATGTAGGCATCCAGTTGTCCCACCACCATTTATTGGTATTCTGTTAAATTTTCTTCACACTTTTGTTGAATAAGTATGGGGGTTATTTCTGGACTCTCAATTCTATTGATCTGTGGGTCTATACTTATTCCAGTACCACACTATCTTGAAAACTACAGCCTTGTAGTAAGAAATTGGGAAGCTTGAGTACTCCAACTTTTTTCTTCTTTTTCAAGATTGTTTTGGCTATTCTGAGCACCTTGAATTTCCATATGGATTTTAGGATCAGTTTGTCAATATCTGCAAAAAGACACTTGGGATTTTGGTAGGCATTACATTGAAATTGTAGCTCAATTTGGGAGAAATTACCATCTTAACAATATTATTTTGATTCATGAACTTGTGCTGTTTATTTAGATCTTTTAAAATTTCTTTTAGTGATGTGTTTTAGTTTTCAATGCATATGTCTTGTACTTTTTTGCTAAATTTGTTGCTAAGTATTTTATTCTTTTTGACACTATTTTAAATGTTTTCTTTTTAAAAATGTTTGTTTATCTTAGAGAGAAGGGGAGAGAGAGAATCTGAAACAGGCTCTGAGCTGATAGCACAGAATGTAGGGCTTGATCTCATGAACCATGAGATCTTAACTTGAGCAGAAATCAAGAGTTAGACACTTAAGTGACTGAGCCACTCAAGCAACCCTTAAATGTTTTCTTAATTTTATTTTTGAACTATTTATGCTGGTGTACAGAAATACAACTGATTTTTCTGTATTGATATTGTATTCTATAACCTTGCTGAATTCATTTATTCTAATGATTTTTTAAAATGTTTTTTCATTTTTGAGACAGAGCATGAGCAGGGGAGGGACAGAGAGAGAGGGAGACACAGAATCTGAAGCAGGCTCCAGGCTCTGAGCTGTCAGCACAGAGCCCCACGTAGGGCTCGAACTCACCAACCACAAGATCATGACCTGAGCCAAAGTCGGACACTTAACCGATTTATCCACCTAGGCGTCCCTCTAATAATTTTTGATGGACTTCCTAGAATTTTTTAATATATGAAATGATGTCATCTGCAAATAGAGATAGTTTCATTTCTTCTTTTTCTATGTGGATGCCTTTTGTTGCCTCAAAGTTGCCCTGGCCAGAGCCTCCAGTACAGTGCTGAATATACACAGCAAGAGTGGACATCCTTGTTATCTTCCTGATCTTAAGGGAAAAGCATTCAGTCTTTCCTTATTAAATATGATGATAGATACGGATTTTTCATAGAGACCCTTTATTGAATTGAGGAAGTTCCATTCTATTGAGTTTGCTTAATCAGAAAAGCATGTTGGGTTTTGTCTAAATGCCTTTATTGCATCTGTTGAAATGATCATGCAGTTCTTTATTCAAATAATATAGTGTATTACATGGAGTTTTATATGTTGAACCAACCTTGCATTCCTAGATAAATCCAACTTTATCATGGTTTGTAATTATTTTAATATACTTCTGGAATTGGTTTACTAGTATTTTGTCAAAGATATTTGCATCTATAATAATCAGGGATATTCATCTTTATTTTTTTTCTTGTGCTACTTTTGGCTTTGGTGCTGGCACCATAGAATGAATTGAGATTATTCCTCTTCTTTTGTGAAAGAGTTTGTAAAGGACTGGTGTTAATTCTTCTTTAAATGGTTAAGTGGATGCACTGGTTTGGATAGTGTTTCCCCCAAATTCGTGTCTACTCAGAAATACTTCAAAATAGGACTTCATTTGAAATAGAGTCTATTATTTTCCTGAGGCTGCCATAACACAGTGCCACACATTGAGTTGCTTAAACAGAACTTTACTGTTCTTGAGTTCTGGAGGCCCAAAGTCCAGAATCAGGGTTTTGGCAGGGAAGATTGCTTCTAAGGGCTGAGGGATAATCTGTTGTATGCCTATCTCCTAGCTTCTGTCAGTTTCAGATATTCCTTGACGTATATATAGATGGTTCTACCCATGTCTTCTCACCATTTTTTCTGTCTCTCTGTGTCCAAATTTCCCCTTTTTATAAGGACATCAATCATATTGGATTGGGGCTCACCCTTATGATTTCCTGATAACTTGATTACTTCTGTAAAAAACCCTATTTCTAAATAAAGTCACATTCTGAGGTACTCAGGGTTAGGGCTTTATCCTATCTTTGTTGGGTGACGTAATTCAGCCCATAACAGTGTCTTTGCAGATGTAGTTAGGAAAGAGGAGGACATACTGAATTAGAGTTAGTCCCAAATCCAATATAACTGGTATCCTTATAAAAAGGAGAAACACAGAGACACAGAAAGTATAATGCCATGTGTAGACAAAGGCAGAATTTGCAGTGAGATTGGCAGTAATCATGGAAGGGAGGAAGGGGGCATGAAACAAATTATTTCTCAGAGTTTCCGTTGTTTTCTCTCTTTTTAGGTGTCAAATGCATGTATTTTATCCTCAAGGCTGTTTTTCCCTCCCTCAATCTTTTTCTCCATCTGTGGTTTAGTTTGGAAAATTTTTTTTAATGTTTATTTTTGAGAGTGAGACAGACACAGAGTGCGAGTGAGGGAGGGACAGAGAGAGGGAGACACAGAATCTGAAGCAGGCTCCAGGCTCTGAGCTATCAGCACAGAGCCCAATGTGGGGCTCAAACCCACCAACTACAAGATCATGACCTGAGCTGAAGTCGAACGCTTAACTGACTGAGCCACCGAAGTGCCCCTAGTTTGGAAATTCTTTAATGACTTGTGTTCAAGTTCACTGATCTTTTTTCCTACTGTGTCACATTAAATTGATTTTTTAAATATTATTCAATTTTAGGATTCTTTTCTCCTTTCCAGTTTCTAAATTTCTTCTGAAATTTTCCACATTTTGATGATATCAGTTTTTTATCTTAAAAGAAATCCCGGGGCGCCTGGGTGGCTCAGTCGGTTAAGCGTCTTACTTCAACTCAGGTCACGATCTCGCGGTCCGTGAGTTCGAGCCCCTCGTCGGGCTCTGGGCTGATGGCTCAGAGCCTGGAGCCTGCTTCCGATTCTGTGTCTCCCTCTCTCTCTGCCCCTCCCCCGTTCATGCTCTCTCTCTCTCTGTCTCAAAAATAAATAAAACGTTAAAAAAAAAAATTAAAAAAAAAAAAGAAACCCCATTTTTATTGATGAACTTATCTGCTAATTCCATCATCTAGGTCATCAGTGAGTCTTTTTGTTGACTATTTAAAAAAAAATCTACTTTCTTGTTTCCTCATTACTTTTCACCCTATACTGGACAACTCAACATTGTGATTGGTGCACCAAACAGTTCTGTATTATGTCCTCTTCTTCTGAAGACTGTTTATCCAAGTTAGCAGATTGTTGGCAGATCAGCTTGATGTTGCAGAGGCCTGGTTTTATATTTTGTTAAGTATGGTCTTTCTGCATTTTGTCCTTGGCCCTAGGAATAGCCCCAAGTCCTTAAGAAATGGTCTTTATTCCTACACAGGGCCTTGGGTTTCAATACATAGGCATACTTTGTTTTATTGAACTTCATTTTATTGTTTCATGGACACTGTGTTTTCTACAAATTGAAGGTTTGTGGAAACCCATTGAGCACCTCTACTGGCACCATTTTTCAAGTGGCATTTGCTCACTTCATGTCTGTGTTTCACTTTTTTAATGGTTACAATATTCCAAACTTTTTCATTTTTATTATATTTGTTATGGTGATCAGTGATCACAACTTACTCAAAGTTCAGAGAATGGTTTAGCATTTTTTAGCAATATTTTTAAATTATGAATGTACATGGTTCATGTTTTTAGACGAAATGCTATCACACACTCAACAGATTACAATATGGTGTACACATTACCTTTATATGTACTGGGAAGCCAAAAAAAATTGATTTGACTTGTTTTATTGCGATATTTGCTTTATTGCAGTAGTCTGGAATTGAGCCTACAGAATCTCCAAAGGTATGCTCGTAAAGTCTAAAGTGTTGATCAAGCGCCTCCAAATGGGAAGTTTTTTCTGTGGACTTCTTGGAGTCTCATCCTGCGCACATTCAAATCATTCCAGCAGTTGAGGAAATTCATATGCAGATTTGGGGACTCCTCTGTGACTCCCTCTTTTAGATATTCTCCAATCTCCAGCCACTCTGCTCATAAATACAGTCTCTGACTCCTTGGTCTAAGACAACAATTTCTATCTGTATGACCACTACCTCTAGTGTGTTGTGTACATTGGAAATGTTCTTTGGGGAAAAGACATACATATGTTACCTTATATAGAAGGTCCTTTTTAATAAGGGTTGAATCCTCTACATTTTGTGTCCTTTGTTCATTTCCCAAGGCTTTAAAATGTTTAAAAAATTGTTGTCCAGGACTATTAATTTATTGGCAGGTTTAATCTGACACAAGCTTTCATCACTTTGCCAGAACTTTGTTTTGGTAATACCTTGGTGGCTCATTTTCTCTTTTTAATAATTTCATAATTAACTTGTGAGCATATAGGGGCCTGGATTAATGTTTCCCCCCTCCCCCCACCCAAAGAAATACTGTATTCTCATTGTTTCCAGCAAGTGCCATAAATCTAGATTCACTCTATTTTCTTGATCTGCAGACTTTGTAACTGTGGTTTTAAACTCTTGATCTATTTAAAAGCAGGCCTTGGGGTGCCTGGCTGGTTCAGTTGGTGGAGCGTGCCGCTCTTGATCTTGGGGTTGAGTTCAAGCCCCATGTTGGGTGTAGAGATTACTTGAAAACAAAATCTAAAAACTAGGCCTTATGATCACAGTGGTGGCATCATCCTTGCCACCATTTACTACCTAGAAAAAGGGCAGAGTCTGTCAGATTTTACCCTTTGGTTTCCTTTACAAGGCAGACTTCTTTATGCATCCTTTTACTTATAGAGCTCTCTGAATTTTCCAATTTTATGTAGGGATCTTTAGTTTAATTCCCCAGCTTTGTTCAGGGCCAAGGCCTAGGAACTATCATTCCCCAAGCCCTGGTTATTCTATTTTGTTCTTAGGAGAGGAAAGGCTTTCACGTTTAACCATTACCTCTGTGACTTGTGTACTTATCTTCCCCCCTGCCTCACCGGACCGTAGGGTTTTCCCATATTTTCTTGTGAGTTCAGTTGAATATGTTTGTTGCAATTTAGCCAGTCTTTGGGTATTGTGTAGCAGTGGAAGGCTATTTAGAAAACTCTGATACCAGCAGGGTATTTTATTTCCCCCCAGCACTTTATTGAGGTATACAGATGGCAGAATGCATATATCCCAAGTATATAGCTCAGTAAAACTTTAAATTATCTAAATAATTTGCATTATCTGAATCAATTTATAGACTACTTCCATCATTCCAGAAAGTCTTCTCATGCCACTTCCAAGTCTATACTCACCCAAAGGTAAGCACCTTAGGTTAGTTTGGCCTATTCTTGAGCTTCATATAAAAGTAGTATGTCTAGCATTCTTTGTTTAATACTTTTTCTATTTATCCCTATTGTATCAGTAATTCATTTTTTTAAAATTGTAGACTAGTATTTCAATAACTATTTGATTATCCATTATCATGCTGATTGGTATTGGTGTAGTTTCTAGTTTGAGGGTTATTTTACATCTGCTTTGAATATTCTTGTATGCATCTTAATGTGGGCATATCCCCTCATTTCTCTTGGGTTTTATCTCTAGAAGTGAAATCAGAGTAGGCATACATTTACATTTATAAGAAACTGGGAAGCTGTTTCCTCAGGTGATCATACTTACACTTTTGCCAGTTTCTACACCTTCTCACCCTCTGGGCAAGTGTGCAACAGTTATTTCCTGGTGGTTGCATTCTTCCTTCCCTCATGGCTGATGCTGAACACCCTTCCCTATGCTAATTGCGCATTTGGATAGCTTCTGTGAAGTGTGTATTCAAGTCACTTATTAACTTTTATATTGTGTTGCTTTTGCAGTGGCTTTTAAAAGTTGTTTTTCTGCATACAAATCCTTTGTTATGTGTACTGCAACTATTTTGTCCTTGGCTGCAGCATGGTTTTTCACTTTATCTTTTTGATGAGAAGAATGTAATTTTGGTGAAGTCAAAGCAGTTTTCTTTTATGGAGTTTATTTTGTGTCCTAAGACATCTTTGCCTATCCCAAGAGTCACGAAGATATTTTCTTCTAGATTTATTGTTTTGTCCTTCACATTTAGGTCCTGTGATCCATTTTGAAAACATTGTGCATTGTGTGAAAGTATCAATATTCAGAAAGTTTCTCCATGGAGTTGCTTGTGTTTTTTTTGTTGAAAAGCCAATGACCATATACGAGTCTGCTTCCCAATTCTCTTCTATCCACTGATCTATTAGTCCTGAACCCTAGTACCACTCTCTTAATTACTGTAATTTTAAAGCAAGTCATGAAATTGAGTAGTGTTAAGTCTTCCAACATTTGCCCCCTCCTTCAGGACTATCTTGGTTGTTCTGGGTCTGTTGGATTTCCATATATATCTGCAAATTTCTACAAGAAAGCCTCAGGGGAAGGATTGTTTTTTCACTGAAATTTGAATTGATTTCTGTAAATCAATTTGTGGGAAACAGATCTTGATATTATGCAGCCTTTCAATTCATTAACATATTTATTGCAGTGTTCTATATACTTTCAGCAACATTTTGTAGTTTTCGGGATAGAAGTCTTACGTATCTCTTGTTAACATTTTAGATATTTGACTTATTTGATGTGATCACAGATGGTAATTTTAAAATTTAATTTTTAATTGTTGCTATGTATAGTCAATACAGCAGAGTTTTGCCTCATTTCCTTAAAATTATTAGTTTTTGGTAGATCAAGCAAATTCTTTATCTTCAGGAAGTCAGACAATGGGAGAAGTGTTGCATAATTGAAAACATCTAATTTTCCAGAGTAAAAAAATGGTTCACTCTTTGTATACCTCTGCTCACAGTTACCACCTAAGAAACCCTACCTTCTGATTTTCTTTCTCCTTAAAAGAACATGTAATTCTGAGTTCAATTTACTCTTGGTGTGCTTCTTGAAAGATGGGGAGAGCACCAGATCTTTACAGAGGAACTTCTGTTTCTCAGCTAAATGTAGAATAGGAAAATGAGGACATGTCCTACATGCTGCCCTTCACTTATATTTTCAGGGTGCCAATCAGAACAGAAAGACATTAAAATGGATTGGGATGGGAGGAAGGTGAATAAATTTGAAGATTCAGATTATTCTTGTCACATTGGTGAATTCTTCACTGGTCAAATAATCCCCTCTTTTCATCCTTTGCTTTCTTTTTGATTCATTCTTTTCTTCCCAATTTGACTTAGAGCGATTAGCATACGGCCTGATCTACAAATAGCTGTAATGATTAGGGATCCATTTTAACTTCAAATAAAACCAATGTAAGGCACAACTATTCAGGAATATTTTATATTTTCAAAGTATTTATGAATTCTTTAATTAGAAAAATAAAGGCAACGGGATTATCTATCAGGTTCTAAAAGTACCCATGAATTAAATCACTCACATCCCCCTCTTAAAAAAACAAAACAAAACCTTGAATCACATTGCTATTTAAGCTTTCTTACAATAAGGAATAAGACCAAGCTATACTAGAGTACAAAAACCTGAAATTCTGAGCATGAAAATAATTTATTAGACATCTGGTTTATTCGAACATTAGGCCTACTGAAGACAGAATTAACAGAGCTCATGGAGTAGGAAAAACACACACACACACACACACACAAAAACAAAAACAACCCATCCAGCACCTGCTTCACTGCAAATTTCCTGGGGACAAAATGTATGCATTCTGTACTACAGTCTCACTCTAAACCATCCATATGTGTTTGATGCTGATTAACCTGAATAGGAGATGAGAAACTTTCTATACACTCAACTTGGCAAGTAGCCATTAGTGATGCAACTTTCAGAAACATTCTTAGGCACAAGAACTAGCACTGCCTGCAGTGAGAGTCTTTGATAATCAAAGAAAAGAATATCACTAAATATATTCTTACAAATAAGAAAATACAAGCACTTTTGCCAATGGACTGCTTTACATATCAGTTAAGATGTCACAATGAGATCTTCTATGAAATTAAAACACTAATTGTTATACTCAACTTTTAATCGATTCTGAAGTTATACTGTGGTATTAAAAATTAGAGGAAAAAACTGATTTAATCTAAATAGAATTTAGGGAAGAAATGCAGGACTAATATATAAGAGTAGCTGCACTTCTTTGGTTAACTCATTAAAAAAAATCAAACATTTTCAAATTAAAAAAAAAAAATCACCATTACAAGAATCTAATCTAAATATGCACCTGACAATAAAGCACATCTGAGTATGCAGTGAAAAAAGTTTTCCAAAAAATCATCAAATGGATCCTCTCCAAATACCCAAATAATCACTTCTGCAGGCCTTTTGTTGAGTGGAATCATAAAGAACTGAAGATTTATTGCTGTGAAAACAAATCTGTAGTACAGTAGTATGAATCTTGGGTATTAAGCATAATCAGCTGAATCAAGTTAAGAAGTTCAAACTCTAATAGGAAATTTTGTGTGTGTGAAAGTCAATAGCCAGTTGACCCAAGAGCAACTGAGAGATCTAACCTGTTCAGTGAGACCAGACATTGTTAAATCTTCATTCTTTGAAGGCAATTAGAAATTACAATTTAAACAGCCCATAAACCAAATAAAACAAAATTGAAGAAAGCAATTAAAACTACGTTCAAAGAGCCATTTTTTTTTTTTAGCTCAATTTCAGCACCCCAAGGAAAAAAAGCATCCATGACTATCACAGATGAAAACAAAATGTCACTGGAATCCGTTATTTTTTCCCCACTGAGGTATAAAATCTATATAGAAATTTGATACTATACTATAACAAATTGTACTTCTCATAGTTCTGTTTTAATTTCCTTTAAACCCTGTTTAATATAGTTTTTTCTTAAATTGTAAAAATGTTGTTTTCATGATTCTGAAACTGGTTCCAGTTCTTTTTCACTTATTTTTCTATCAATATTTAATATACTGGTTACCAGTCCTAATCAGAAAAAAAATCTTAGAAATCTCTTCATTAGGACAGCACATTCAGTGAAAGTTACTGATGTGCAAGCAAACCATGAAAGGTGCAGCTCCCCGGAAAGCACGTTTGTTGACTGCTTCACTGCCTGAATATTCTTTACAATGATTCTTGATGAAAGACTCTTTCCATTGTGTAAACATCAGTGTGCGCAGTCTTGCTACTCTGTAGTTTCACGTCCTTGGACAAGAAGGCTGGTTCACAGCTAGTGAAAAGCGAGAGGAGTCTAAGTTTCAATGGCTGATAAACCTTACATCCCCACAGGAGGAAAGCACTTTTCCTTTTTTGCTACTTAAGAATGTGGCAGAAATGTATGCTGAGGTAGCCCAGTCAATCCTTATTTTTTTTTCTTCTTTTTCCTTTTTTGTAAATTTGGTCTCAGAATATTTCTGGAAGGGTGACGTTTCGAAGAAGCCACTGCTGGGACCGGCTTCCATTGCAGTCTCTTATGCTGGGCACCTGGCTGTCCTCTTCTGTGGCTTTATCCAGGCACTGATTACTGTTCACATGCTGCAGGGTTAATTTCTGCAAGTGACAGAAAAGAAATCTTAACATGAACGTGACAGAAAAAAACTCAAACATCTCAGCCATCGTTTCTGACGAGTATTAAACTGCCCTGTAGAAAAGGTGTCTACGTTAAGACCACCTTAAGAGCTATGTGGGAGGGAGAAAGGCACTGGGGTGCAGTGGGCTACAATGAATTTAAACGAACATGACCACAATGCTAGCTACTCCCAATTCTGCACAAGCTCTAACACTGAGAAATTTCACTTTGTGTGCTTCAGCTTCCTTTAAAAAAAAAAAAAAAAAAAAAAAAAGATCAGATTAGTGGTTCCTAATTTAGGATCCTCAACCTATTTTCAAAAGCTATTTCAAAATTGCTTCATTTCCCTGTGATAAGGCTGTTCAAATTAATTCTATGATTCCAAACCTCATGTCCTTAAAATTCAGGTCCTTTTGAAGACTCAAAATCTTAAGAGATCATCTTAAAGCAGCCATTAATAAATGGGTGACAGATGGTGCTATGTAACTTTTTATGTACTCATTTGTACTCCAGACTCAATACTGTCAAGTTGATATTTAGAATAATTTCAAAATGTCAGGACAGAGTTATCAGAGTGATTAGCCTAGGTCAGTTTATGTGTCTGTTACCGCACGCTGGTCACCAGCATGGTCACACAGCCAACAGCTGTGTAGGAACATGAGTTAACCATTATCCTGTAAATGTATACAACTGTTAAGAAAGTGTGAAATATGTTTACTAACACATTTATCGGACTCTTACTCATCCCTCTAATGTAATTCTTTTATCTGGAACATTTCATTTTCAGGGACTGTCATCACTGTGTTCAAGAGAGGACCCAGTCAGCACTGACTACTCTCCACACAGGAGAGTAGTTTTTTGTTTTTTGTTTTTTTTTTTTAACGTTTATTCACCTTTGAGAGACAGAGATGGAGCATGAGCAGGGAAGGGGCAGAGAGAGGGAGACACAGAATCCGAAGCAGGCTCCAGGCTCTGAGCTATCAGCACAGAGCCCGACGCGGGGCTCAAACCCACAAACTGTGAGATCATGACCTGAGCCGAAGTCAGACCCTCAACCAACTGAGCCACCCCAGCACCCCAGAAAAAGCTTAATTAAGGCAACTAGATAAACAGGTGACAGATAACTGACTGTAACCTTTTAAGCAGAGAATAAAAGCTATAATTATCATTGCAGAGTCTACTTGCAACCTAATAAAGGTAATTTGCTGGCTCCTGCCCCTAATCTCTAGTATAACTAGGTCAAAATCTGCATTTCGAAAGGACAGAGCCATGCATCAAAGCAGAAGCGTCTGGTGTCATAAATGGAATGTGATATAGAATATAAATAAGACTCTAAGACGTAAGAATATATAAATCTAATCAAAGACCTATGGTATTATGCAAAGAATCCTGGATCAAGAGTGGCAGGTCTGAGACCCGGTTCCATCATTTTACCTGCTCCGTGACCCTGGGGCAAGTTCCATTCTGGGCTTCAGTGTCTCTACGTGTATAAAACAAGGTCCTGGGTTTTATTTCTATGGTTCCTTTGGAGCCTTCGGTTTCATGATTTTAGGTTTAGATTATAAATCACTGACATGAATATTTTATTTCTCCAGATTGCTGTGGTTGAGACTGATGGAGGCAGGACACCGCCGACAGGCTGTTCTGGAGCTCCCCATGCAGTTGGCTCAAGCTGTGGGACCTGCATCGCAGCGTGACTCCTCCCTTTGCCCAATTCTGCTTTGTCCTTTTCACAGGCGTTGATCCAAAGGGTGCTCCCTAATAAACACTGTGAACACTGAACTTTATCTTGTGAATACTGAACTAACTTTATCTGATAGAACCCAGCCTGCAAAACTAAAATTTTACCTCAGAGAAGACACCATGCAAAGGGCTCCAGAAGTTTTAAAACTACATTCACAACTGGTTCTTTCTAAATACCTTAAACCTACTTTGGCTCCTTAAACTTCTAAGCACACATTTTACTTTTGGAACAACAGGTGTGGCAGATTGCATAGATCATACACAGGCTACGAACATCCACTCCCACTTCCTGTCCCCATCACACCTTAGAGACTGGAAAACTAACGCCTGTTTAACCAGCCTCCCTTGCAGATGGTCACTAGGGGATGAAGTTCTAGCCCATAAGACACAGCAGAGTCTGTGAAAAGAAGTGTGAAAGTACAGGGTATGTTCCAGAAAGAGGAGAGTTGATGATTAAAGGAGACCAGGGTTTGCATATGACCTGGTATAGGGAGAAAAGACAGCCAAAGTCTTAACTGCTAATAAAGTCATGATGCTAATAAAGAAGTTAAAGAAGTTAAAGAAAAAGAGACAGGAATGCTCTGGCTTTGCAGCCAGGAGCTATTTCCATAGTGTCAGGCCGAGGCTAGAGCCACGGTTGGAGAACCAGAGGCAGGAGTGCCAGCCAGCCCCTCGCTTGCTGTTAATACATGTAACACATGATGGTATGTAGAAAGTAAGGTAGGAGCAAAAGTCTTTCCTAAGAGAAAAAAAATCAGTGCTTGTGCAGAAGAAAAAGAACCAGAGAAAGACCTACTGAAGATTCCAGTGCTGGTTCCAGAACCTTAAAGCAAAAGCACAAGCAGGTTAGCCAGATGCAAAGCGCAGGAGTGAGGCTTACTGGGGGTGCTCTGAGTGATCTTTTCTGCACCTGTGTGTGAGGACAGCACACACGGTGTGGTGACAGGAAGAGGTTCCAGAGGAAAGCAAAGGTAAAAAGCTTTGTTACATATGTCACAGAAAAATCATTATGAGCCAGAGAATTTAATTATTTAAAGCTCACCTTTTACCTAAGTGTTTAATTCACTAATTTAAACAGCCTACTCACGTCTCCATTTCTCCCACACTAGACGACTACAGAGCTTGAGGACATACACACAGAAGACTGGCTATAGTGGCAACAAGGACCCAAGAAATGGGGGGCAAGATTAATTACTGGGGAGATTAAAACATGTTTGTTTTTCCCACCTGTAGGTTTTTAGATGTAAGAACAATTTGATCCATCTTCAAACTTTACAAGAATTCATTCTTTTTGCCGTAAAGAATTTTTTTAGCTTCACAACACACATAATTTCATTCCTCTATGCAAGTGGAAAACTTACCACTGGGTCATACTCCCAAAGCTGGTTGCCTTTTAGGTGGTGGCATTTGAGCATTGTGACTGGGCCATTAAGTTTGGAGACATCCAAGCAAAGGTCATCTGTTCTAATTTCTTTGTTGGCAGTATAAGAGAAAACCTGAAAAACAAAAATGCACACGTATAAGCTTTAACAATAAAAGAAACTAGCCAGTAATCTAGCAGAGAAAAAAAACAAGTATCTCAAGATATTTGATTTCTGAACTTTATTAACGTAGTATTAGGAGAATAAATGATTCCGAAAAAGCTACCACAAATTTTACATACAGGATAGAAAAAATGACCGTGAGCTCTCTGTATACACTGAGTGTATTGTCAAGGGCTATCAAAAGCTGTTCGACTATAAAGGGCAAAATAAATCTCACGCAAAGCAATGTAAATACGGTTCTCACAAGGGGCCTTTTATAAATGTTTCCATTTAAAAACAATCATTAGACTGAAGGCTCCCTTCTCCTAGAGGTTTTTAGAATTGTCTCTTCATAGGTACGAAAATATTTCCTGAATGACGTCATGAGATAAAAGATTCAAACAAATCCAAAAATTATTCCTTTTATTTATTTCTAACATTTATTCATTTTTCAGAGACAGAGACAGAGCATGAGGGAGATAGGGGCAGAGAGAGAGGGAGACACAGAATCTGAAGCAGGCACCAGGCTCTGAGCCTGACACGGGGCTCAAACTCACAGACCATGAGAATATGGCCTGAGCTGAAGTCAGACGCTTAACCAACTGAGCCATCCAGGTGCCCCCAAAATTATTCCTTTTAAAGCTTTACTAAAATACTCACCTGGTTACCTCCCATACCGTGACAGTTAAAAATTCCAACTTTTTCATTCTCTTTTCTAGCCATGTTATCTAGACACTGATTTGTTTCCACATTTCTTATCTATGGAACAGTGAATAAAGAAAATACAAGGTGTTAGATAAACAAGACATACATATAGATGCATATGGACATTAAAGTCAATCGAAACTCTCTACCACATACATATACACAGTGTAGACTGACGGCAGAATGCTCAGTGGCTTCAATACACTATCAATTCCTTCCAGTTTACTCACATTCCAAGTTCCATCTTGATGACTGCCTTGGAAAGAGAAATAAGAGATGTCCTCTTGTTGGGTAAAATATTTGGTAAACATCAAGATGTCTAATGGCAACTGAGGTTCTAAATTATCAGGGACCCTTAAAGACTTGATGTAGGAAAAGAAGGGAGCTTTGCATCATTGGAGTAGATACTCCTGAACATAAATATGATCTTGATGTCCTCCTTAACCTAGCAGGAAAATAACTACTGACAGGATGGTTTGGGAATATGATACAGTA